>NC_137834.1:19245745-19650745 GCF_948465745.1 Chenopodium album
CCTCTCCCTGGCCTACCGGCGCAGCATGTCCACCTTCAGATGAAGAGCCTGAGCCCTCTACCGCCTCGGTACGGGCAGCCCCAGAACGACCGCCCTGACCACCCAAACCAGTGCGGCGACGTCTCGAGCTAAACCTCGCCGGATCTCTCCGCACCTCAGGTCTTATGCGGGTACGAGAAGGAATGGGCTGACCCTGCAAGAGAAAATAAAATAAGAAACAAGCAAAATAGAAGCGGTAATGAAAAAACATAATGGAAGCTACCTCCTGAACGGCGTCGTCTCGACGGCAGGTAGCCATGTTCCTCATCCGGACAAGCTGGCTCCGGAAGGCATCTATGCATCGTGCCATCGCCGAGACCACCTCGCGTGAGAACTGTCAAAGAAATAAGTCAGTAAACATGCATAACATATATGGACAAAAGTTGCAAATAAACAAGCTTACCCGAGTCTGGTGACGAGGAATCGACCGCTCCACAAAGCGCTCGCCCTCAGGAGCCGGAGGAATCATCTCCTCAATCGGCCCATATGTCCCCTGATAGTGGATAGACATACGGGGTGGCACGAACTCAGCAGGATCATCTTGACAAGGCAAAACAAAATCAGTGAAGCATCACTTGGGGGCTGCTTAACGAAAGGTAAAAGCTGAAAATCATATCGCCACATCCTCAGTAGGTACAGGAACTGGAGCTAACAACGGCAGTAGCTCCTTCCCATAGCATCGCCCAGGGATCGTGTAAGATCGCCAAGGGGTACCAGCTCCCTCTGACATGCTCACCAACCTCGTGGCGTTAAACATGTGACGTGGTGGAGGAGCAGGAACGACAAAGTTATTTGAGGAATGCTAAATAGCAACCCTCTCTCCAAGAAACGCAGCCGCTCCGTAGGTCCCTAAGAAATAGCGACGCTTAGCAGAATACTGCGCGGCTAGCCCAGGGACTACCAAGTCGACCCACGGTCGGTACAGCACCTCAGGCTCTTGCAAAGAGCGCCTATCAGACAAGAATCTAGCTAAGGCATCACAAAATGTCAAATAAGAAAAGAATCATACCGAGATTATCCAATCTCGGACATAGGCAGTGGACATCTCTAGGCGGCTGCCCCAGGAAGCACTAACTGGAAGCCTGCGCGGCGACGGTCTCGCCGGCGCAGCTGAGGGGAAGTACTCGTAGAACCAGATCTACAAGAAGCAAAAGTTATCAGTAAGTGCTAACTCAAATGTAGAGCTAAACTTTATAGGGAATAAATTATACCTCTACAACACTTCAAAAGCCGGATAAAGTAACATTTCCCACGAAGGATCGATGATAACACGAGTCCCGCAACGCTCTGATGAAATCAGCATAGGCTAAGCTGGCCCAGTCGTAAGTCCCGATCCGGTGTAGATCACGGACGGCAGGAAGGTAGTAAAGCAGCGCCCTACTACCCTTGTCAGGGGAGAACGTCCCTGACAGCAAAATAAGTGCAAAGATGCGCACCCGCTGCTCTCAGGTAGTTGCACCATCATCAAAAGCCGCTGCTAGAGTCGAGCGGTGAATCCCCCTAGCACTGAACTGCGTCGACTCCACCTCAGCTCGAGCCCGAATAGCAATCGGACCCAACAGCTCCTCGACCTCAAGAGAAAAGATGTCAATCTTGCTATCAAACGGCAGTGCCACAGAGCTAAACTTCAGTCCCGTGATGAGACTGAAGTCGGTAGGAGTGACCATCATCTCACCCCAGGGGAAGTGGAAAGTGTTGGTGGTGTCCCAAAAGAACTCCACCAAAACACGGACTACATGGTGACCCCCGCTAGAGGCAATCATGGCCTCGGAGGTCTCGAATAGTGCAGTAAGCCCGCAAGACTCCCATAGAAGTCTCATCTGATCGTCTTTGGCGATGTACATCTTATACAGGTCGCCCAAACCGTCACAACCAGAACCATGACATCGTGTCCTCCCAACTGTGACGCCCCCTCTCACCCTCTCAGAGATATGGTGGACGGGAGAAAAGTACAAGGTCCGCTCATCCCACTTAGGGAGTCGGCCGAGCGAAGCGGACGATTCAGCATCGTCCTCTACGGGCTCGTGCTCCCGTCGAACGTCTCGGGACCGTGAACCAGAGCCTCGCTGTCTAGCCATGCTACATTGTGTAGAATTATCATAAATTAAGGTTTTATGGTATCTAAGGTTCGCCTATCCGCATGATACTATGTTCGCAAAAACAGAGTACGTAGTACTAAAACAGAGCACAAATTCAAATTAAGCATACACGACATTTTCAAGCAATCAAACAATTTCTTGCAATACTATAGTAATTATTGTGACAAATTGGACAAGAATTGCTAGCAAAAACATCAAGAACAAGCCACATTGTCTTCCCGACCTTAAGAGGTTCAACAATGGTGATTTGTTTGTTTCTTCACCAAATTGAGTCAAACAAGTCTCAAATTACTCACAAGGCAATATATACACATAATTAAGCAATTTCATGGCATACAATTTGATAAACAAAGAGAATAAAGCAATTTTAAATTCGAATTTTCAAGAAATTCGTGGATAAATGCATGCAAAATTCATTAAAACCGGTGTGAGTTTGGAGGAAACTTATATAGATCGGGAAAATGGATGGAATAAGATTTGATTTGCAACAAATTTGAGCGAATTCGTTTGAGAAACGAGCAAGAACGAGTGAATTGAAGTTCTGAGAATTCTCGAGCAAGAAACGCGAACAACAGCAGTAGAAATGAAGAAGATAAGGGTATTTAAGGAAAACTCGACTCTAGCGCCAAGCGTCAGACCTTGGTGTCAATCGATAAGCCATAGCGCCTGGCGCTAGCTCCAGCGTCTGGCGCTACAGCCAAATAAGCGGCGCCAACTTTGTTTTAGTGACGCCAGAACGTTCAGACACTCAGTACGGTTGTTCCAACCTTGTGCAATATATTTTGGGCTCCTTGGTACGCCAGTTAGCCCCTCTAAGCAATTTGACACGAGTTTTAGTAATCGGCTTGGTTACATAAAGTGATCGACCTGATGAAAGATCGTCTCACTGAGCTTAAAGCGCCTAAACATTGGCTTATCGCAAAAGGCACCGACACACTGGTTCATTCAGAAAGGCACCGACATACAGGTTCAAAAGTAGCAGAAGCGCCGACGTACATGCATAGCAGAAGCAAAGTTCAAGCAAGCTTTTAAAGATCGACAAGCGGAGGTCTTTGATAATTTTCTTTGGAATATTATCGCAATAAATGAGGGTAGCTTCAAGCAAGGATATCTTCGGCAGCGTTCCCTAGCTTGCGGAGAGTTGTCACAAACAACTGAAGGTGATTTCAAGCGAAGTTGTCTTCGATCGTGTTCCCTAATATGTGGAAGATGGTCACAAAGCGGAAGAGGATCGTTTCAAGCGAAGCAATCTTCGTTAGTGTTCCCTGGCTTGCGGAAGATTATCAAGGCGGAAATTGGAGGCAGTTACAAGCGTAGCAGTCTTCAAGCAGGATGGTGTTCTCTAGCTTGTGGAAGGTCGTCAAAACAAAAAACAGCAACAAATTGGTTACTTTTAGAGACGTGTGCTTGACGGTGCAAGATACGCCTTTCTTAACTCTTTTATCTGTTTAACTAACGCTAGTTTGCAGGTATCGGCATTGCAAGAATGATTTAGGATCGCAGAACGTTCTGAATCATTCTCCGTCCCTATCGATACTTTGACTTTTGTTTCCGAAACATAAGTTTCTCCAAACTCAGTAAAAGTGGGGGCTTCTGTACACATCCATTTGTGTCTCCCAAAAACTAAACCCAGTGATGAGTACCTTTCACGTTGAATCATAGTCGAATGAAGTGAAAGTGTGGAAAGTTTAGTGTTACGGATAGTTTTAATTTCTTTTCTCTTCTCTCTGTTTTTGAAAATCTATTTTAAGAATACAACCGATCCAGTTTGGTTGGTCCATAGTATGGGTCCAATAATGGTGTATTTGGATGGGCCCAATTTCGATGAATAATGAGGAAGTTATGGCTAAATTACTGAACTGGGCCTAGTTTGAGCCTTATATGCGGCCCAATGATCTAGGGGAGGGCCTATGTAGACACCTAAAAATGTCTCCCCAAAACCAAACCCGTTGATGAACACCTTTCACCGCCATTATTGGTCGAGTTGAGTATTTAATTTTTGGAGTGCTTAAATCCATGTTCTATCCAACATATTTCATGAACCAATCCAATTTCTAGCTCATTTCCCTAAACCATAACCTATTTTCCACTTTTCGTGTCCACATCGCAAAACTGAGAGAAACTGATTTTATGGCTATACAATTTTGATCCAATTTTTATTTTGTTGGATAGGCCTTTAAATGAGCTTTCCAACCATATCTCATAAGCCCAATTCCGAGCTATAAGAAAAAGATATGAGCAAAACACTAAACTCGGCCAAAAACCGACACCCTTCCACTAAAACTGATATATATTAAAATCTAAATATTATTTTGACCGGATTCTAATTAGGTTGGAAATTAGACTTGATAAGCTTTTCAATGATATATTATATGCCTCATTCCGAGTTACGGATCAAAAGTTATGACGGTTTTAAAAACGGGTAAAAACCTGGAATCACCGCGCACAGTGCAATTCCACCGTGTCACGGGAAATTGCACCGTCTGACGGTGGGAATCCCCGTGACACGGTGCCCTTGCTATGACGCGGGACTATTCTGTGTCCTATTTGCGTTCTTCGTACCTAAACAATTCCCGCGTCACGGCATTTTTCATCGTGTCACGGGAATTTACACCGTCTGACGGTGGGATTCCCCGTGACACGGAGCTGTTTCTGTGTAATTTCCGCGTCTCCTATACCGTGACACAGTGTATAGTACCGTGTCACGGTGGATACTGCCGTGTCACGGTACCTGTGCCGTGTCACGGGACATTCCGTGTCTTTTCCGCGTAAACCCTTAACGCGTTTTCTTTCCCGTTTTCTGAAAATTTCCCGCGTCACACTAAAAATGTACCGTGTCGCGGAAAAGTTTTCCATCTGACGGTGGGACTTCCCGTGTCACGGTACAGTTTTCCGTGTCACGGGATACTTTTTTAGGGTTTTTATCATTTTAGGGTTCCGTGTGCTCCCTCAGCACATTTTCCCTATAAATACCCCCTCATTTCTGATGTACGGGGCTCCAATAATCATTCTCTCTCACCTTACACCAAAAATCATTCTCTTCTCCCTCTTTAACCTAATTTCTAGCCTCCTTATTCTTTCATAACAATTCCCCTAAGCACTCCAAGGAGTCTATACTTAACCCGAGGTTCCGTCCTTAAACCAAGGCGTGAAAGGTACAAATAACTGAGGGTTAGGACCAAATCAACTCTACTTTTTATTTAATTTAATTTTCATTTGATTTTAATTTTTATTGAAGTTACTAACAGTTTATTCATGATGTAGAAATTTAAAGGAACGCACGGAATGTAAGTAATTAATTAATTTAATTACTCTTATTTTATTTTAATATTGCTAGCATCATGATTATGTTATTTTGTATTTAATTTGACTAACGCTATTATTGTTGAATTGCTTCCAATATTAATGTTTATTCTTTTATTATAATGATCACTATATTGCATGTTTAAAGGGAATATGTAATTGAAAATCACGCCTAATAAGATAATTTGGACAACCGGTTTAGGTTCCTTTTTAATCTTGTTGTTTAATCAAGTGATCACTAATATTTTAGAATTATGTGTTGCATTAATATTTAACCAATTTAGCTTAATAATAGTTTGGAGCAAATTGAATATTTTATTTGTATGCCTTTGAGATCGCAGGAATCACTTTTCACTATAAGAATCGAGTAGAGGCCAATACGGGCGAATGTGACTCCATGACTCACTTCGTACCATCATCCCCGATCCTCCTTTCGTGGTTCCGAACCATATGGAGTTAATAATCTCATGGATTATGAATGGGGTGTAACCTTCACGGGTCAATCGTTGTTGCTTATCGTTGTCCCTTTTCGTGGTTGCCTTATAATGATCCGTGAACGGTTTACAAGTTCCTTAAAAACTTGTTCGCGGCTCCCTACTTTATTTGTCCCTAATCGTATTATGTCAATTCCCACTTCCTATGAGTGCCACGCATATTCACAACATGCTTTTTACATAGGCGCACTTCGAGCGACGCCTACAATTTGGCGACTCCACTGGGGAGGATTCTTTGTTATTTATCGATTTGAGTGATCGATATTTAATTAAGATGAGTTGATGAGACTTGAAAGATTCTTGAAAAAATATTCCTGTGATTAATTTGGCATTTTTGCATATGCATAGACGTTTTAACGTCGCATTTAGGTTTGTCCCGTAGGAAAAATTGAATAACTTGGTTGCGCACGAAGGAAAACAAGGCACCAGTCAGATCTTCTGACTGCCGTGCCACGGCAAAATCTGCCGCGTCACGGTACAGTGCACCGTCTGACGGTGCACAGTACCATGGCACGGGAATTTTTGCCGTGTCACGCAGTCCTAAAATCAGTCTGGTGGCTTATTTTCTCTTCTCACAGTCAACTTCCTTCGATTTTTCTGAAAAAAACGTATGTGTTCTACATACGTCTTAGCCCCGGGGGTTTTAAGCTATATCAACCCAAAAACGCTCATGGCAATAAGGGTTCATTCGAGTTATTGAATCCACCCAAACCATGGAGTCGAGTTCGATTTCATCACGAACTCGCGGAGCCGCCCGTTGGCAATCTTCTTCAAGGGAGGCTGCCTTGCTAACGCGTCCAAACTCTTAACCATGGTACCCTATTGACACCAAATAAACTTGACCATAGTCGAACATAGAACTTGACCTTAGGTTGCGAACTATTCTTTGCATCATTGTGCCTACATGTTTTATGTTTGGTCGTTTTGATCCTAACCTTAACGATCTTTCTTTGTCTATGGTGGATTATTTTATGACTAACGATTGCTAATGGACCGTACTCACTTAGTAATTAGCAAAAAAAAAAAAAAAAAAAAAAAGGGGGGGGAAGGGTTGCCGCGACACGGGACTGACCACCGTGTCACGGAACAGTCCACCGTGGCGCGGTGGACTTGCAAAAAAAAAAAAAAAAAAAAAGGAAAGGGTTGTCGCGACACGGGACTGTCCACCGTGTCACGGCACAGTCCACTGTGGCACGGGAATGTTTACTGTGGCACGGGAAAGTTCACCGTGTCACGGCAACTTTCCACCGTGACACGGTGGATTTTCCAAAAAAAAAAAAAAACCGCGTCAGTCGAGTCTTCCGTGTTAATTTGGTCCTCGCGTCAGTCATTTTTGTTATTGTTCACATGTCTAGCAATGCGATCATACCACGAGTCTCATAACATCACTTAGTCACTCACGAGTCAAGTATAGTCCACACACTTTCTTTATGTTCCGACTCGAGTCATGCACCAGGTCATTTATGATCGTATATTAGGTTCATGCACCCTTTTTTCGTCATAATAAAAAAATGAATGGAGTTTTCTCACCTGTTTTCAAATGTCTATTTTTTTTTCCTTCCTTTCCTATATTGAGCAATGAGTCAAACAATTAAGTGAATTATTTTATTTCACAGTACTTAGTCAAGGAACGGGGATAGATTAATACGGTTCGAGTCATTACCGCAACAATCTCTCAGATCTAATAGGCGTTCAAAGAGAACTTTGCCATCTCCATTACTCATCACCTTTCAATGGCCACTAAAGAAGACATTGAGAACATCAACAAATCCATTGAGGCACTGTCTTCCATGATGCAAACCCTTACCACTAGGGTCACTACCATGGAACAAAACAAGGTCATTGTTTCCACCCTTGACAAACTGAAGGAACAAATGAGTAAGATCTCTGAGGATTTCACTTATGTGGAATGGCCTCCCACTCCTTTGGATGTGAAGGATAGACTCCCTGAAAAGTTCTCCACTGCTGATATTCCAAAGTTCAAGCCTACTGACAATCCAATATTCCATTTGAAGGCGTTCTCTGCAACCATGGCTCTTAAGGGATTGGACGTAACACTCTTCCCTACAGTGTTCCCTCTCTCCTTAGAACATGCTTGCCAACAATGGTTTTATTCCTTAGATGCGAAGGATACTGCGACTTGGCAAGATGTCACCGACAGTTTCATGAATCGTTACAAGTGTAACATTCAAACTAAAACTTCTAAACGTGAACTCTCCATTCTCAAACAAAAAGAGAATGAAGGCTTCACCGCTTACCTGAACAGGTGGAGGGAAACAGCTTCACTCTTGGTAGATCCCCCCAAAGAAAGAGAGATGGTTCGCCTCTTTATTCAAAATCTGACTCATAAATATAGGGAACATCTCAAATTTCTTCCACTGAACACTTTCGAAGCTGTATACGACATCGGCATCAATATCGAGGATGAGATAATAAAGACTGCTGGTAGTAACAATAATAACACTTGGAAAAACAAGAAGAACGACCATCCTTCTTCTTCGTCTTCTAAGCACGAAAATACTACCAACAATATAAGCCAAGTTGATCTCAATGAAGTGTTAGCTCTTGATACTCCATTACCCAAGAAGAAAAGAACTTACACTCCTTTAGGAATGACTTATGATGCGGCCTTTGATCGCCTTTAAAGTCAAGGCTTAATCACACTTATTGGGCCATTTCCAGAGCCAAAACCTGAAGAAAGGAGCGCCAAATGGAATCCCAATGCCTATTGCAAGTACCATCAAGGAAGGGGCCACACTACGGAGCAATGTTAGAATTTGAAGGACGTCATTCAAGACTTGGTGGATGCAAACAAACTTCCTGTCCCTCCAGGCGGCAAGAAGTAATGAACACAAGGCGCACAGCAAATCCTTTGTGCAATATTTCATGATTTCTTTCTTTATCATTCATCTCCATTCCCCATTCATGTCTAGCATAGGTTTTCCATTTTGAATTTTTATATGTTTCATGTGTTTCGTTCACCTTTTCCATTAATAAAATGAGCAATTTTCCTTTACATCTCGATCATAGAATTTTTCATTCATTCATTCATTCTCAACAAAAAAAAAATAAAAAAATAAAAAAATCAATTATCGAACTAAACCCAAGGTATACCAATGACTTGAGGCACCTTTGCAACCTTGTCATTCCCTGTTAACCGTTCAATCACATTCCATTTCTTCATTAACCATTTTGATCCTCGTCTAACATTTGGCCTTCATTTCTTCAACCCACATTCACTTAACCCTGGGATTGGAAGATGTGTAATTGTATAACATTCAAAAAGCAAGTAAAAAAAAAAGAGCATCAAAGAAACAATAAAACAATGTCTAAAGGCAAATGTTCCAATGTCTTTGATATGAACATGTCTCAAATTGCGTCTCTCATCGAGTGCTTGGTATCGTGCCTGAGAAACATGAATTCTAAGTGAGTGATGGACCGCATGATCTGAGATTGCCTACATTGATTCAAAAGAATGAAAAAAAGAAGAAAAAAAATACATATATTGAAAATAAACTTGCAAAATTCAAAATTTTCAAATTCAAAATTACACATCTTGGGGGCTTCTCTCGGGTCTTGAGCCTTTTACCCCTTTCTCCCTTAAACCATCAACTTAACCACATTACAACCCTTGAAAGACCTCTTTGAGGTGTACATACACTTGTGCAAAGTTCGGTTAGAGCTACGTTCGACCTGATTCCTAACGGATACGTAGGCAACCTCACATTGAGGTGCGACCACATTCATATTCATATCTATGCATGATCGAGTCAAAGAATATCCAATGCTTATCTCTATATCCCTACCCATTTAGAGCTAGACTTGGGGGATTGAACCCAAATCACATTAGCTTACCCAGCCTGAAGAGTCATCATCTTTAACTCTTCTCACATCTCTTTCCATCGCCATAACCCTTGAAGCCAGCCTTAGTATCACATTCACACACTTCACTCACACATCTATATCCATATCAATCATCCTTCCCTTTAAGAGCCCTTTATCATGAAATCTTGTTTCAACACTTTGCATGTTTCATCATATTTAAAGACAACATTCAGTAGAAGAAACATTGTATACTTGCTTAGCTTCCTGACCTAAGCAATGTTAATTGTTTCGCATAATGTGCTAAGAAACATTTATATATCAATGATTTTTAATCATACAAAGCATATCGTGCTTAGCTCCTTGACCTAAGCAGCGTTCATTATGCAATAATCACTATACGTGCTTAGCTTCCAGACCTATGTGACGTTCAAAATCGCTTCTTTACACCATATATGATGATTAGCTCCATGAATTAAGTTCATTCATCTATCGTGTCACATGATGTAATTGTCCTTAGCCTCCTGGCCTAAGAACATGCATCATGCATACATTATTTTCAGGACAAGCAATTCAATCCATACGATTCATTTCGTCTTGCTCGAGGAGGAAGTTCAAAACTTCTTTCCTTTTTCATTATTTTATTTTGGGGAAGTTCAAAAACTTTTTCCAAGTTTTCATCGAAGGAAGTTCGAAAATAAAAGTTCAGTTTTCACATCTTTCTTTTTCGGGAGAAAGTCGGTACCCTCCACTCATGACAAAAATTGACGGAAAATTTTTGCTTTTGCATCTGTTAGGGTTTGGTGAGTCCGACTCACCGCGGAAACAATTCCAAAAACAAGACCGCACTCGCAATAAATAAAACCATAAACATAATTATATTAATCACAAGATTAAGATAAGCTAATTACCTTTGACGCGTGCTTCGCTCCAAAATGAGCTCTTACTTGAAAGCTACAAGTCCCGCTCAAACGGAGACCTCCAACGAAGTCCACCCGCACCAACAAAACCGACTAGGTCCAATGTCTTGGGGTTAGCAAGACCCGACCAATAAAACCCGAGTAATTATATTGAGTTCAAAGGTTTTCACTAATTGTAATGCCTTTTCCAACTCTTACTCAAGCATCATTCATAATGCCCATACTTGGGTATTTATAGGAAATGATGGGAGTATTATTTACTCTCCCATCAATGTGGGATAGTATGATTTTTCCATTTTATTTTAAAGCTAAAATAAAATTAATAATCAAGCTAGTAATAAATCAACAAGTGGCAAGCTCATGTGAGTGGTTAGGTGAGGACCACTTGGAGAAGGGGGGGACTAAACTTGCTCCCCACTCCCTCTCCCATAACCGGCCACCTCACTCCACACACACTCAAGGACCACAAGCCACATGGCACCCACCCTTGGGCGCCAAGGCAGCCAAGGTGGGCTGCCATGTGCTGCTGTCCGTGGCAACCACGCCCAGCAAGCCAACCACTCGCATGCGGGCTGCCAGGCGCTGCTGGCCAGCAAGCCCAGCATGCTTGTGCGGGCTGCTGCTGGCCTTGTGCCTTGGCCAGCGCTGCTAGGCAGCAAGCAATGGCCTAGCCATGCTGCTGCTAGATGTGGCGAGCTGGCGCGCCTAGCGTGCTAGCTGCTGCAGCTTGTTGCGGCATGGCTTGCTAGCCATTGCGCGCACAAGGCTGTGCCTAGCATGCAAGCACGCACTAGGCAGCGCCTAGCCTTGCGATGCTAGCAAGGGTGCGCTAGCACACACCAGCTAGCCTAGGCTCGGCTTGGTGCGCATGCTAGCCACCATGCTAGGCCATACGCCCTTAGCACTCGGTTTGCTTGGGCATTCCGACGCTCGGTTTCGACGCTCTAAGCTCAAATTTCCGACGTCTAAATAAATATTACTCGGTCGACTCATTAATTCCTTCCGAATTAATTCGTCGGTTCGGTTTGTTGAATGCTTGGGTGTGACCCGAAGGGTTCAGTCAAGATTAAGCTGTAATATTAATTATTCATTAATATTACTGATCGGAAGCGGCCTCCACCCAGGCATTCCGATCACTTGACCTCACTGAATATATTACCATTCCTTTCAATCTCCCACTTGTCCTTCCGGACAAGTGCGCATTTTGTGTACAGCCTTTTTCCTATGTCGCTTAATGTCTCTTCATGAACTATAATGTAAGATTTGTTTTGTCATCCTTATTACGTCCAGAAGTGTTTCTCGATTCTGAGTCCGACTGTCAATAAACAGATGATTTCTAAAATCCATCCGAGCACGGCCATGCATTTTACAGTCTCGCTCTACGAGAGGCCTTGTATACAACAAAGACATCTTCCCTATTTTAGTAGGGGGACATTCCCAGTCTTGTAATGTAGCTCCTCTTACTGAGAGGACCTAGTCGCCCGAGTGTTGCCGTTATAATCCCCTATTACGGCAGACGTTTGACAACATCAAAGCGAACTAGTACTCAAACAAGAGAACTCACAATACTCATGGTCGAGGAAATAGGTTCTGATAGCCATAATGAGAAGTATACTTATGACAAATTTTTAATTTCTTAAAGTATTCTCATAGGTCGATCCAGTATGGTTCTAAACCAATACCTGTGCAAATGATTTATGACAATCATGTCCTTGTATCACATGAAACGGTGCTATAAATCAAACTACACACTAATCTCAATCGGTCATTAATCGTCCATCGTTTAAATGACCTTGATTAGGGATAATTTTCGATTATAATATTCAATGTTCACTTAATAGGTGTTTCCTTACCAAGACTGGTCTTGATACCCTATTTTGAATATTCTCAGAATCGAATGGACTCATTATTTAATCCTAAACCACAATTAAATAGCATAACGGAGTAATAAAATATTGCATGAAACTTTACATTACTCCAAAACATGAATGGTTTTCCTTAGCGTTTTACATTAATTTTTCTCAAAATTAACTAAAACACTAAACAAGGAAATCAAAGCCAGTCTCCTACATGCTTGATTCCCATTGCCTCAACGTGCTTGTTGTGCTTCACTTGAGGCAAAGGTTTAGTAAGTGGATCGGCTACATTGTCATCCGTTCCAACTTTGCAAATTCTGATTTCACCCTCTGATTTCCATTCTCGAATCATGTGAAATCGCCGCTTGACATGTTTGACCTTCTGATGTTCCCTAGGCTCTCTGGCCTGAGCAATAGCTCCATTGTTGTCACAATAGAGGGCTATTGGACCCTTTATAGAGGGTACAACATCAAGTTCACCAACGAACTTACGAATCCAAACAGCCTCCTTAGCTGCTTCAGCAGCTGCTAAGTATTCGGCTTCAGTTGTAGAATCTGCAGTTGTACTCTGCTTTGCGCTCTTCCAACTAAACGCCCCTCCATTTAGACAGAACACATATCCAGATTGCGATTTGAAATCGTCTCTGTCTGTCTGGAAGCTTGCGTCGGTATAACCTTCCACAACTAAATCCTCTGCACCACCATAAACCAGGAATTTATCCTTGTGCCTTTTCAGGTACTTTAGGATATTTTTGGCCGCAGTCCAATGCGCCTCTCCTGGGTCTGATTGGTAACGGCTCGTAGCACTCAAGGCATACGATACATTTTGCCTAGTACATATCATGGCATACATGATCGATCCAATAAGCGAAGCATATGGAATCTCATTCATTCTTACCCGCTCATCAGGTGTCTGTGGACACTGCTTCTTGCTTAGGGTTATGCCATGTGACATTGGCAGGTGACCTCTCTTGGCCTCCTCCATGCCAAATCGAGCAAGTACCTTATCAATAAAAGTACTCTGACTCAATCCAATCATCCTTTTCGATCTATCCCTATAGATCTTGATGCATAGTATGTACTGAGCCTCTCCCAAGTCTTTCATTGAGAAGCACTTTCCAAGCCAGGCCTTTATAGACTCTAACAACGGAATGATGTTTCCAATGAGCAATATGTCATCAACATATAAGACTAGGAAGGCGATGTCACTCCCACTGACCTTCTTGTAAACACAAGATTCATCTGGATTCTTGATAAAACCAAACTTACTGATGGCTTCATCGAATCGCAGATTCCAACTTTTGCTTGCTTGCTTTAATCCATAAATGGACTTCTTAAGCTTACAAACTTTCCTAGCATAGTTTTGGTCGACAAAACCTTCAGGTTGTGTCATATACACAGTTTCTTCCAAATAACCATTAAGGAAGGCGGTTTTGACGTCCATCTGCCATATTTCATAATTGTAATATGCAGCAATCGCTAGGAGGATCCGAACGGATTTAAGCATTGCGACTGGTGAAAAGGATTCATTGTAATCAATACCATGAACTTGTCTGTAACCTTTTGCCACCAATCTAGCTTTGTAAATGAATATATTTCCATATTTGTCGGTTTTCAACTTGAAAATCCACTTACATCCAATAGGTGTATAACCTTCGGGTAAGTCAACAAAGTCCCATACTTGATTTTCAAACATGGAATCCATTTCAGATCTCATGGCCTCTTTCCATTTAGCAGAGTCGGTGCTTGCCATCGCTTGCTTGTAGGTTGCCGGTTCATCTCCATCCATAATCAGGATGTCCTGATTCTCGGTTAATACTAAACCAAGATATCTATCAGGTTGAGATCTCGGCCTCTGAGACCTACGTAGGGTAATGGATTGAGCATTTGCATTGTCGGATCGACTTTGCACATTTTGATCATTTTGACCTGCGTCAACAGATGCTGTTTGAGCACTTTGACTGTCATTATGATTTTGTTGCTCATCCTCACGAACTTCGTCGAGTTCGATTTTCCTCCCACTTGTCATTTTGGAAAGGTTCTCCTTCTCCAAAAAGACACCATCGCGAGCAACAAACACTTTGTTCTCCGATTTGTTGTAGAAGTAATACCCTTTGTTTTCTTTTGGGTAGCCCATAAAGTAAACCTTGTCAGATTTGGGATGAAGTTTGTCAGAAATCAATTTCTTGACATATGCTTCGCATCCCCATATCTTTAGAAAAGATAACCTGGGAGGTTTCTTCGTCCATAATTCATATGGAGTCTTTTCTACAGCTTTTGATGGAGCACGGTTCAGTGTTAGTGCCGCAGTTAGAAGTGCGTGTCCCCAGAAAGAGATAGGAAGATCACTAAGGCCCATTATTGATCATACCATGTCTAACAAGGTCCGATTTCTCCTTTCGGATACTCCGTTCCTGGAGGTGTCAATTCTGGAAGTATACCCTTTTCTTTCAGATGGTCATCGAGTTCTTGGCTCAAGTATTCACCACCTCGATCCGATCGAAGGGCTTTGATTTTCTTGCCAAGCTGATTTTCAACTTCACTCTGAAATTCTTTGAAATTTTCAAATGATTCAGATTTATGCGACATGAGGTAGACATAGCCATATCTACTATAGTCGTCTGTGAAAGTGATGAAATATCGATGTCCATTTCTTGTGGTTGAGCTCATTGGTCCACATACATCGGTATGTATAAGACCCAATAAGTCACTTGCCCTTTCCCCCAACTTGGAGAATGGTTGTTTAATCATCTTGCCTAATAGACATCCCTCGCAATTCTCAAACGATTCTAAATCGAAAGAGTCAAGAACACCTTCTTGTAGAAGTTTCTTGATGCGTTTGATGTTGATGTGGCCAAGACGACAATGCCACAAGTAAGTCTGATTTGACTCTATGGTCTTAGCTCTTTTGGTATCATTATTCACATTATAAACTTATTTGTCTAAAGAAAGCACATAAAGGCCATTTTCAGAATGTGCAATACCATGTAAAACATTATCGAGATAAAACGAACATTCTTTGTCCTTTACTCGAAATTCAAAACCTTTGGCGTCCAACGCCGAAATTGAAATAATGTTTTTGGTAATGTTAGGAACATAATAAACATTATCGAGTTCCAAAACTAGCCCGGTGGGAAAATACAAACTTAGAGTTCCTACGGATACGGCACCAATTCTGGCTCCATTGCCGACCCGGAGTTCAATCTCTCCCTTCTCTTGCCTTCTAGCGTTCCTTAGTCCCTGAGAATTGGAACAAAGGTGTGAGCCACATCCGGTATCTAATACCCATGATGTTAAGCTAGTGAAGTTAAAGTCTATAACGAATATACCTGATTCAGAAGCAACGGTTCGGTTCTTCTTATCTTCCTTGAACTTGAGGCAATCTCTCTTCCAATGTCCCTTCTTCTTACAGTAGAAACATTCGGAATCAGATTTAGAAGACGCTACCTTCTTATCCTTGGTAGCTTTAGACTTAGGAGGAAAAGTTTTCTTCTTACCTTTACCCTTAAAGCATTTCTTCTTCTTGCCCGAAAATTTGAACGGCTTGCCCTTTTTAATCATGAGCATATCATGCTTTCCCTCATCCTTGAGCGTTTGCTCAGCTTGCTTCAACATACCATGAAGCTCGGTGAGGGTTTTCTCCATGTTGTGCATATTATAGTTCATCTTGAACTGATCATAGCCTTTGTGCAGCGAGTGGAGAATGATGTCAATTGCCATCTCGGTTGAATACCCCGCATCAAGCCTTCCCATGTTTTCAAACAATCCAATAATTTTGAGTACATGTGGGCTGACTGGCTCTCCTTTCTTGAGCTTGCTCTCAAGAATCTGCCTGTGGGTTTCAAACCTTTCAGTTCTGGCCTGCTCTTGGAACATATTCAGCAATTTAGAAATGATCTCAAAAGCCGTCTCCTTTTCAAAGAAAGTCTCTTGAAGCTTAGGAGACATTGTGGCCAACATGATGCATTTGACATCTCGAGTGGCACTTTGCCATCGATTAAGGGCAGCTTGAGTCACCTCCTCATTGGGAGCCTCGGGCATTTCCTCATCAAGGACATATTCCTTTTGCTCTTGCATGAGATTAATTCGCAAGTTCCTTTGCCAATCAAGAAAATTAGGCCCACTCAGCTTCTCCTTGTCGAGAATTGAGCGTAACGAGAATTGGTTGTTTGAGTTATTTGAAGACATGATTCTACAATTGAAAGGATTTGTAATGAAAAACCATTCATTATACTTAAATAAGATTGAATTCATGCATTTTAATCAAACTTATTTAAAACGTCTTATTCACACATTAAAGATTATCCCCATTTTAGGTGAGAATAAGTCGATTCCAAGATCCAAAGAAACAAAGAGTGGTTAAGCATGCTTTGGCTTGTCTTAACACTCAATCTCCTAAGGTAAGCAACGCTTTGCTAATGGATCCAAGCCACTCTTGGTTGAATAAATCGTCGCATCCAATGCTCTCTAAACAATTTATTCACTTTGCCACGACATGTTAGGACTCCATCACTCATATCGTTGAGTATAACCAAAACCACCTTACATACCCGGTATGCCTTACGTTCCTTGGAGAAGTAGTGATGCCTCGCTTTGGCGTAGCCCACCACTACCCTCGTTCGGTTGGTAAGTGTGTTTTGGAATGGCAAGTTTTACTCAATATTTTAGGGACCTTGGGTTTCTATGTTTGTTGATTTAAGTGAACTTAATTAATCATCTCAACATTCGAAATCCTAAACATGCATCTAACATATAATTCATATATATATAAACATAAATATATATCGAAAACTTAAATAGAGATGCATTTGGCAACCAGCATGACCCCTTGAGATCTTCAAGTCTTCAAAAGGTCTTCATTTGCAACTTCATGGCTTTGTCTTCTAGGAACCCCGTCTTCAAGACTTGACCAAAAAATTACAATTGCTAGTATCTACGATTAATACTAATCTAAATATTAAGGTACAAAAATACTCAACGGTTCGCAGACCGTATTTAGATTTACAAAAATACATCACGGATCATAGTCCGTATTTTCTATCCTAATCGGGCCCCACTAGTTGCCATTTCATAAAACCTGTGAGAGAATTTACATTCCATTCATCCATTCACTATCTGTGAATGGCCCATGCATTTTACAACGATAAACAAGTAACAATGCATAAAACGCGCGAGAACTAGTAACTAATCTAGGTGGTTAATCCAATTAACACGCCTAATTAAACTAGTCAAAGTTGTTTTAACCGGTTATGGTAATAACTTAGAGACGCTCCCACTAAATTCCGCATCCAACTTAACTAATCCAATTAATTAAGTCGGTGAACCCAAATATTTGCCAAAATTAATTTTGCAAATGTCGCTCAAAACCCGGGGCCTAGTCTCCAAAATTTTAATTAAATAATTAAAATAATTAAAACGACAATTTTAAGCAAAATTACGTATTCCACAATGTCTAAGTGCCTAGCACTAAGACTTGGAGTCCAAAAAATACCCTTATTTACATATTAAGCAACGCTAAAATTAACTTTAAAATAGCATCGCCTTAATAACCCGGGGTTATTGTGCCAATTATGGGATTGTACGTACCGTACAACAAGCACGTAGTATGCCCATGCGCACCCCCGCAACACCAAGCATGCACGTGGGCTGCTTGTGCTCGCATGCGCTACGCCCAGCCCAGCCAAGCGTAGCAGCATGCACAGCGCGCATAGCATTATGCTGCTGCTGCGCCATGCTGCTGCTTGCTGCTGGATGGCGCGCTATGCTGCTGGCAGCGAGCAGCAGCCCACGCCCTTCCTCGCACACACACACGCACAGCACCAAGCACCTAAGAACGAAGTGCCCATCAGCCTCGGCAGCCACATATGGGTTGCGTGAGCAGCCCAGCTGGCCGAGAGCTAGCTCGGGGCTCTTAGGCCTCGTGTTACGTGCTAATGCTTCGAAAATTATCGATTTTGTGTGTGACATTATAAATCAATTCTAAATTAATTTTAGAATCAATTTTGAGGAAAAATGAAAAATAACAAGTCCAACTTAAATATTTCATCCAAATGCAATTAACCAAATTTATTTCCAAGAACCATTCTTCAATAAAATTGGTTTAACTTGGTGTAATAAAACAAATTAGGGCAATTCTCACTATTAATTTAATCATTTTAAATTAATCTTGAGATTTTGACAAAATAAAAGGGAGTTGGAAAAATGAACATAAGTTCAATAAAGACTCCAACTTTAATACTTGTGACTCCATGAAAAATTATATCTTCCAATATGAAGATAAACCAATTTCAATCACAAGTTTTAAACTTTATGATTCCAATCAACTAAAAAATGATTAAATCAACAAAGTTTAACCAAAATTCATGGAATTTAGTAACTCAAAGTTTCAATCACTTATCATAAATAAAGATTGAATCTTTAGTACTTGGAAGCAACAAAGAATAACAATTTCACACTTAATGCAATCAATTTGCAATTATGTGAAAAATAAAACCAAACTTTCAAGCACCAATTACTACCAAGTAATCATGCTTAAAGTGGTCTAAAATTGCATATAAATTAAGGAAAGAACCAAATACATAACCACCATAAATATGTAATCAATTTTCAAGGTTAGAAAGACTTAAAATTTTTCGTCAAAACGAAAAATCCCTCGAAAAATGCAATTCTGGTCGTTTTTTGGCTAAAAACCATTTCCAGAACGCCTTTTCCACCCAAAATTCACTATTTTTGGGTCGAAATCTGGGTTCGGGAGCTGAAGACAGCTCTAATACGAGGTAAAAATTGGAAAAACGAGTTACTAATCTAATTAGCAACTTAAAACCAGAAAAATTAAGCCATAAAAACACCTTGAAAATATTATGATTTTAAAAATAAACGAGCGAGGCTCCGATACCGCTGTTGGGGTTTGGTGAGTCCGACTCACCGCGGAAACAAACCCAAAAACAAGACCGCACTCGCAATAAATAAAACCATAAACATAATTAAATTAATCACAAGATTAAGATAAGCTAATTACCTTTGACGCGTGATTCGCTCCAAAATGAGCTCTTGCTTGAAAGCTTCAAGTCCCGCTCACACGGAGACCTCCAACGAAGTCCACCCGCACCAAAAAAACCGACTGGGTCCAATGTCTTGGGGTTAGCAAGACCCGACCAATAAAACCCGAGTAATTATATTAAGTTCAAAGGTTTTCACTAATTGTGATGCCTTTTCCAACTCTTACTCAAGCATCATTCCCAATGCCCATACTTGGGTATTTATAAGAAATGATGGGAGTATCATTTACTCTCCCATAAATGTGGGATAGTATGATTTTTCCATTTTATTTTAAAGCTAAAATAAAATTAATAATCAAGCTAGTAATAAATCAACAAGTGGCAAGCTCATGTGAGTGGTTAGGTGAGGACCACTTGGAGAAGGGGGGGACTAAACTTGCTCCCCACTCCCTCTCCCATAACCGGCCACCTCACTCCACACACACTCAAGGACCACAAGCCACATGGCACCCACCCTTGGGCACCAAGGCAGCCAAGGTGGGTTGCCATGTGCTGCTGTCCGTGGCAGCCACGCCCAGCAAGCCCACCACTCGCATGCGGGCTGCCAGGCGCTGCTGGCCAGCAAGCCCAGCATGCTTGTGCGGGCTGCTGCTGGCCTTGTGCCTTGGCCAGCGCTGCTAGGCAGCAAGCAATGGCCTAGCCATGCTGCTGCTAGCTGTGGCGAGCTGGCGCGCCTAGCGTGCTAGCTGCTGCAGCTTGTTGCGGCATAGCTTGCTAGCCATTGCGCGCACAAGGCTGCGCCTAGCATGCTAGCACGCACTAGGCAGCGCCTAGCCTTGCGATGCTAGCATGGGTGCGCTAGCACGCACCAGCCAGCCTAGGCTCGGCTTGGTGCGCATGCTAGGCCATACGCCCTTAGAACTCGGTTTGCTTGGGCATTCTGATGCTAGGAGTATTTTGGTCTTTTGTTGATTTAATACTATTTCTCGTCTCGTCTTTCACTATTTCTCGTCTCGTCTTGCTAGGACTAATGAGGGAATGAAAATCAATCATGGAATCCTCAAATGAAGAACCCTCACGTTCTTCATCTCCCTCAAGCTCAAAAACTCCAAATGATTCAATCTCAACCTCCTCTTCACATCCTTGAACAACATCTCCCTTAAATTTCTCAAGGCCTACCATCTCAAAATCAAGAGTGAATGGGGGCAAATTTCTCTCAAACTCATCTCTTTCTAATGAAGCTTTATCAATGAACTCACTCATAAGGTTATGGGCTACCGTTTGAAACTCAAGAAATATTTGGGCCATAATCTCAAATGAGTCCAAATCATCATGAATAGACGAGTCAAAGCTTGCTCATTGGAATCATCTAGGGGACTATGGGGCACACCTTTAGAATTCATGCAAAAATCGGATGCAATATGAGAAAGAGCATGCACTTCATCATCATTAAAATGTACCTCATTACATTGAGCTATAGAGGGAGGGGAGTTGAAATCATGCATTACATGGTTACTATGGGGAGCATCAGGCACATCATGGGAATTCATATTAGACAAATCATGACAATTAGCATCAACATTAAAAGCATGAGAATCCCGAACATAAGTCTCATGATTGGCCCTCTCCCAATCATAATTATCCCTAGCTAACCATGAATAGAAATCCCAAGCTTCATCCAAAGACATGTCTTGAAATTTACCATTTAACATATTATCAACTACTCCTCTAAAACGCTCATTTAATCCCAAATTAATGATTTCACAATAATCACTCTTGGTTAAACCTTTAACACCATCTAGGAAATCCTCAAGTCTATTGAAATACACCCAAAACGGTTCATTATCAAATTGAGGAATAGAAATATAAGCCAATTTTTTCTCAAATAAAGCAACACAAATAAAAAACCAACAAATCAAAAGAAAATTATAAACAATGGACTAGTCTCAATAAGATAGCACAATGGTAATGGAAGCCGTTCCCCGGCAACGGCGCCAATTTGACAAGGGAAATAAACGCGTCGTAAATTGTCTATTCCTAGATCAAATACAATTTATACAACCTAAACAAACCTAATACGAGTATAAGGCAAGCATAGGGGTCGAACCACAAAGAACGGTAAACACCACCAAATGTTATCGACAATTAAGCTAGTCCGGAATAGGAGATAAATAAACTAAAGTCTAAAGATGCTAAAACAAGAAATAAAACATTAAGGCACCAAGGGAAATGGGTAGGTGAAATTGACGCTTGACCATACAATAACAAAGTAGCATATCAATGGTAAACTAAACATGCATGAATATCGAAGTAAAGGGTCCAATCTAGCCGCCTTCCGGGGTCAATTGGCTTCTACTAACATAGCCTCTATGTTTCCACATTAGAACCATATACTAGGAGGTACTATTAAATAACAATCGATAGTAATGAATCTCAACTAAGTCAACTTCCGTTACTTGTTAGTAAAGACTCATCTTTGATCAACTAACAATGTGCACTTGCAAGAAAGACCAAAGAATATCAAGCATGCAAAGACTTTAATCACCATTAGCATAACCCCAACATTAAAAGCATGAACAATTAGCAACTACACCATCCCCACACCCTTGGCTAGGTGACTACTCACAAATCATGTTGAAAACAATATCAATCATCAAATCAATAAGCATCAATATGATTAATAAGCAAAGAAGAAAAATAAAAGCAAATAAACAAAATCAAGAACAAAGGTAAAGAGAAAGAGTAAGAGATTGCTCATTAATTGAAGATGAAGGTCTACAAAGGATTGAACAAGCTCCTTCTTCAAGATCCAAGTTCATTAATGAAGAAAACCACACTTTCTCTCTCTACCAATGAAGACTAATCCTAACCTAACCTAACCTGAAACTAATTAGAGAGAAGAATAGATAGTTATTGAATGTTTTTTATTACCCCAAAAAAATGGGTATTTATACTAACTTAATAAAACTGGGAAAAATAGAAAAAGAAAATAAAATAAATTAAATTAAAAGGAAAAGTAAAAAAAAATCAGAAACTAAAATAAAAAAAATAAATAAAAGAAAGAAAATAAGAAAAGAGAAAAGAAAACAAAGAAAATAAAAATAAAAGAAAAACAAAACAAATCCCAAAACCAAAAAAAACATCAGCTACCCCCTCCTCTTCGATCTTCATGGCTGCTTCAATATCAACACCACCGAACAACCATCATCAACGGCTCAAAATCATCACCGACATCTTCATCAACCAGCAATCAATCAAGGCCGTTCAATTTTCATTAAAACTCCCGTGAGAAGCTCGTGAAGTGGTTCGGTCGAACCACGGGTTGGTGCGGCCGAACTACGGGGTTGGTTTGGTCGAACCATGGGTATGTTCGACTACTCCTCTTCGAATAACAAAACCTCCAAAGTCTCTGACTCGAAGTTCGGCCGAACCCTCAACGGTTTGCTCGAACTTGATTAATTCGCTAATTGCTCTGATTTTTGCTTAATTGAGGGGTCGATTGGTAGCTTAATTGGTGCTGGTTGTTGACGGTGGTGTTGGTGAGGGGCTACTGTGGTGATTTTGGTTTGGTTTGGGTTGTGGTAGGTTGCGGGATGGCTGTTGTTGTGAGGTGAATTGGAGTAGGGGATAGTGGTAGCTGTTGTTGCGGCTGCGCGTGAAGGTGGTGGTTGGGTGGCTGCTGTTGTGTGGTGTTGGTGAGTGTGTCACGGTGGTGTGATTGGAGGTTAATGTTGCTGTTGGTGTTGGTGGTGTTGCGGGGTGAAGGCTAATGTTGTAGTTGGTGTTGGTGGTGTTGCGGGGTTTTCGTGGCTGGTGGTAATTGGTGGTTGATTGTGGGTTTGTGAGGGAGGCAGCAGGGGCTGTTGCGGCTGGGTTGCGGTGGTCCGGTGGTTGTTGGCTGGTGCGTTGATTGGGTGGCAGCAGGGAGCAGGGGAGTGAGGGGCTGTTGTGGTGTGTTGGTGTGTGTGTGGTGGAGGATAAGGTGTGGGGTGTGGTGAAGGATAAGGGGCAGCATGGGTTTTTTTGGCGTTTGACTCTACTTGGAACCCGAACCCACTTGACATAAAACCCGAACCCCTACACACAAAACCGAGGAGAAATCAAGACAAATAAGAATGAAATAAATAAATTAGGAATAAAATAAAGTAAAATAGAAAAAGAGAAATAACACTAAACTAATAAAAATTAAATAAACTATACAAGTAAATAAAATCAAATAAATAACAAAATAAACTTAAAACTAATAAAAACTAAACAAAAACTATACAAGCAAAGAAAGTGAAATAAAATAGACTCAAAACTAATTAAAATAAATGAAAGTAAATTAGAATACTTTCAAGGAAAAATAAAGAACGAAATATAACAAATCAAAAGCAAATAAAATACGAAAATAAACTAATTCTAATAAAACTACGAAAAGAACTAAAACACGACAATATTACCAAAATAAACAAGAAATGTTATTAAGAGAAAACAAGAGAAAGAAAGGGAAATTAAGATAAAATAAACGCGGAAATGACTCTAAAAATATTTTCTAAGAGTGACATAAATGTCACTCATCAAATTCCCCCAAGCTAAACCTTTGCTCGTCCTCGAGCAAAGCTAAGGCAAAAGAGAACAAGATGGAATTATTTAAAGCAAAAGAAACAAAATAGAAACAAAGAGAAAGAATGTACACTAACTCACTGTCGTAGGAATCACGGATGCATGTAGCGTATGCATCAAGCCCTTTAAACCCCTATGTCGCCAAAGAGGACGAGTAAGCTCTCGTGAAGGTTTCCTAAGAGGTTTAACCCACAACTCTTGGAAACACATAACATTCAAGGCAAAGGTGAAATCAAGAAAACTCGAGTTTTGATATTTCAAACCAAACACAAACAATGGGCTTAATGCACAAGAATACAATCCTTTCTAGACATTAAAGGTAGCCAAGCAAAAGAATAGCTAAGGTTGATGCACACATAAATCATGTAAAGGGTAGAGAACTTAGAGGGACTTACACTCCTCCTTATCTCCAACCAAACTCCCGCATCCTCACTAGTTTTGCATCCACTTTTAAGGTGATATCTCGAGATTCCTCGAAGGAATCGGAAGAAATAATCAATGAAAAACATTTAGGCTACCCGACACCTTGGCATTGATAGCTCGCTCAATAGGCTTAGCTTGATTACCCTCCATCGGTAGTAACTAAACCTTACTAAGGTCAAAAGGTCTTAAAAGGGTTGAAACGTTTAGGTTAGGGTAAAGGGTGTGGAAATAAATTTGGAAATTGGTGGTAAACTTAGAAGTGAAGCAAGGTTGATCATTCCTCAATTCAAATTCAATAAACTACCAACTTTCAAATCAAAAATTCTAGCAACTCCTCCCCCAAGCTTATTCTTTTTCAACCAAACAACAAATATTTTTGTATTTTCTCAATATTTTCTTCTTTTTTTTTCATTTCTTTTTATTCTTTGCTCTCGCCTCTTTTAACTTTAAGCGGCTTTTTCTTTCATTTCCTCTATTTTCTTCTCATTTACTCAAACCATTCAACATAACAAATATAATCACAAGTACCAAAATTTGAGTTTTTCACTTCTTTTTCATTCTTTTTCTCACTTTCATTAACCAAAAATACAAATCAAGTCCCGAGAATGCTTCACAAAAACTAATAAAGGTGAAAATAAAGCAAAGGTCCATTGGTTTGTAATGTGGTTATGCCAAAGAAGGGAAAATTGCTTAAATTGGGTTACTAAATGAGCAAATGCAAAAGAAAAATAAAAGAATAGAAAATAATAAAACAAAACAAAAATCCTAATTGCCTTCGTCTTCCCCTAGGTTGGTTCGGTCTCGATCTTGGGTAGATTAAGCCAAATTCTCGATATAAGCTAGCAATGCCAAGGATCCAAACGCCACACATGCAAGAAATGTAGAAGGCTAGAACAAAATAGACACATCCTCACAAAAATGACGGTAGTGGAGTAGCAAAAATCACCTTTAAAGCTTCAACTAGCTAGAGAGCGACAACCATCTTACCACAAACCAAGTGAGCTAAGGTCTCATAGCCCTTAAGTTCTACTACCTTGGCAATGTTATATGTGTGAACCAACCTCGACATTCGAGTGCACGAAAACCTCTAACAACTAGCAAAGAGGGTATTCTAGGTGCTAAAGCCCAATTATGTCCAAGTTTAAAACAAAACATTTTGAAACTTGCCTTGAATGCCATGGAAAGACACTATACAGACAAATATTCACAAAACCAACAATACTCAAGAATGCATATACAATTGTGCAAGATGAAAGCATGATCAATCAAAACTACATATACCAAAAGTCAACTCAATAAGGCGCTCATGGCCATCCAAACATAGAAAACCAATCTCAATAATAGACTTTGGCAAGTATGAGAGAAACAAATCAAGCAATCATGAGACTATGGATTAAGAAACCACCAAGATATATAGATAACCCCCCCCCCCCCAAGCTAGCGAATAGCTACTCCTCCAAGCTAGAATGGAGCATTGTCCTCAATGCTCAAAATAAAGGCACAAAGTTTGGGTGGGAGGGGAAGAAAGAAAACACATTCACACAACAATTCATATTCATTCAATCCAAATGCAATTAAGAAAGAAAATCCAAGATGAGGGAAGAAGGAAAGAGTAAACCAAATGTGAGGTGGGTGTTGAAACCCGCAATTGAGCACATTGTCCACAATTTCATCTAATTCCTCGTCTTTGTTGCTTTTCCAAATGCAAGCAATCATTGGTGCGCTTCTTCTCAAGGAGCTCAATCCAAAATCCTTGCACATGAGTATATGCATCGAGTACCTATACACATAGACAAGAGAGTAAACAAAAACGAGAAACACAAAAGAAAGAAAAAGAAAGCAATAAAACACGGGTTACTTCCCGCAAAGGCTTGCTTAACGTCCAAGCATGACCAATAACCCGACAAAGAACGCAATAACTTGTCATATGCACCGGCAAACATATCAAGAAATAGAGCATACGCGATGCTCATATGACAAGCAAACATAAAGTACAAGGAGACTTTATGCTTGAGAGAAGGGAGAAAAGAAAAAGTAAAAGAATCAAAAGAAAAATCAAGAAAATAAGAAGAAAAAGAAAAATCCTCACAAAAATCTTTTTGGTTGGCATTGTAACTATTTTCCTCATCAACAATGAAAGAGTTTGGGGCTTCGGAAGCATGAAAAGGAAGAGGATCCCTAAGAAGTTCTTTAAGAAAAGAAGGGAGGAACATAGGATAGTAGGAGATATGGTTAAACCTTTGGGAAAAAGGTGTATGAGAAAGGGAAAAAGGGGTAGCTAATCCCTCATCACAAGATCTCACATCACTAATGAGGGAATGAAAATCAATCATGGAATCCTCAAATGAAGAACCCTCACGTTCTTCATCTCCCTCAAGCTCAAAAACTCCAAATGATTCAATCTCAACCTCCTCTTCACATCCTTGAACAACATCTCCCTTAAATTTCTCAAGGCCTACCATCTCAAAATCAATAGTGAATGGGGGCAAATTTCTCTCAAACTCATCTCTTTCTAATGAAGCTTTATCAATGAACTCACTCATAAGGTTATGGGCTACCGTTTGAAACTCAAGAAATATTTGGGCCATAATCTCAAATGAGTCCAAATCATCATGAATAGACGAGTCAAAGCTTGCTCATTGGAATCATCTAGGGGACTATGGGGCACACCTTTAGAATTCATGCAAAAATCGGATGCAATATGAGAAAGAGCATGCACTTCATTATCATTAGAATGTACCTCATTACATTGAGCTATAGAGGGAGGGGAGTTGAAATCATGCATTACATGGTCACTATGGGGAGCTTCAAGCACATCATGGGAATTCATATTAGACAAATCATGACAATTAGCATCAACATTAAAAGCATGAGAATCCCGAACATAAGTCTCATGATTGGCCCTCTCCCAATCATAATTATCCCTAGCTAACCATGAATAGAAATCCCAAGCTTCATCCAAAGACATGTCTTGAAATTTACCATTTAACATATTATCAACTACTCCTCTAAAACGCTCATTTAATCCCAAATTAATGATTTCACAATAATCACTCTTGGTTAAACCTTTAACACCATCTAGGAAATCCTCAAGTCTATTGAAATACACCCAAAACGGTTCATTATCAAATTGAGGAATAGAAATATAAGCCAATTTTTTCTCAAATAAAGCAACACAAATAAAAAACCAACAAATCAAAAGAAAATTATAAACAATGGACTAGTCTCAATAAGATAACACAATGGTAATGGAAGTCGTTCCCCGGCAACGGCGCCAATTTGACAAGGGAAATAAACGCGTCGTCAATTGTCTATTCCTAGATCAAATACAATTTATACAACCTAAACAAACCTAATACGAGTATAAGGCAAGCATAGGAGTCGAACCACAAAGAACGGTAAACACCACCAAATGTTATCGACAATTAAGCTAGTCCGGAATAGGAGATAAATAAACTAAAGTCTAAAGATGCTAAAACAAGAAATAAAACATTAAGGCACCAAGGGAAATGGGTAGGTGAAGTTGACGCCTGACCATACAATAACAAAGTAGCATATCAATGGTAAAATATACATGCATGAATATCGAAGTAAAGGGTCCAATCTAGCCGCCTTCCGGGGTCAATTGGCTTCTACTAACATAGCCTCTATGTTTCCACATTAGAACCATATACTAGGAGGTACTATTAAATAACAATCGATAGTAATGAATCTCAACTAAATCAACTTCCGTTTCTTGTTAGTAAAGACTCATCTTTGATCAACTAACAATGTGCACTTGCAAGAAAGACCAAAGAATATCAAGCATGCAAAGACTTTAATCACCATTAGCATAACCCCAACATTAAAAGCATGAACAATTAGCAACTACACCATCCCCACACCCTTGGCTAGGTGACTACTCACAAATCATGTTGAAAATAATATCAATCATCAAATCAATAAGCATCAACATGATTAATAAGCAAAGAAGAAAAATAAAAGCAAATAAACAAAATCAAGAACAAAGGTAAAGAGAAAGAGTAAGAGATTGCTCATTAATTGAAGATGAAGGTCTACAAAGGATTGAACAAGCTCCTTCTTCAAGATCCAAGTTCATTAATGAAGAAAACCACACTTTCTCTCTCTACCAATGAAGACTAATCCTAACCTAACCTAACCTGAAACTAATTAGAGAGAAGAATAGATAGTTATTGAATGTTTTTTATTACCCCAAAAAAAATGGGTATTTATACTAACTTAATAAAACTAGGAAAAATAGAAAAAGAAAATAAAATAAAATAAATTAAAAGGAAAAGTAAAAAAAAAATCAGAAACTAAAATAAAAATAAAATAAAAGAAAGAAAATAAGAAAAGAGAAAAGAAAACAAAGAAAATAAAAATAAAAGAAAAATAAAACAAATCCCAAAACCAAAAAAAACATCAGCTACCCCCTCCTCTTCGATCTTCATGGCTGCTTCAATATCAACACCACCGAACAACCATCATCAACGGCTCAAAATCATCACCGACATCTTCATCAACCATCAATCAATCAAGGCCGTTCAATTTTCATTAAAACTCGCGTGAGAAGCTCGTGAAGTGGTTCGGTCGAACCACGGGTTGGTGCGGCCGAACTACGGGGTTGGTTCGGTCGAACCATGGGTATGTTCGACCACTCCTCTTCGAATAACAAAACCCCCAAAGTCTCTGACTCGAAGTTCGGCCGAACCCTCAACGGTTTGCTCGCACTTGATTAATTCGCTAATTGCTCTGATTTTTGCTTAATTGAGGGGTCGATTGGTAGCTTAATTGGTGTTGGTTGTTGACGGTGGTGTTGGTGAGGGGCTGTTGTGGTGATTTTGGTTTGGTTTGGGTTGTGGTAGGTTGCGGGATGGCTGTTGTTGTGAGGTGAATTGGAGCAGGGGATAGTGGTAGCCGTTGTTGCGGCTGCGCGTGAAGGTGGTGGTTGGGTGGCTGCTGTTGTGTGGTGTTGGTGAGTGTGTGACGGTGGTGTGATTGGAGGTTAATGTTGCTGTTGGTGTTGGTGGTGTTGCGGGGCGAAGGCTAATGTTGCTGTTGGTGTTGGTGGTGTTGCGGGGTTTTCGTGGCTGGTGGTAATTGGTGGTTGATTGTGGGTTTGTGAGGGAGGCAGCAGGGGTTGTTGCGGCTGGGTTGCGGTGGTCAGGTGGTTGTTGGCTGGTGCGTTGATTGGGTGGCAGCAGGGAGCAAGGGAGTGAGGGGCTGCTATGGTGTATTGGTGAGGGGCTGCTGTGGTGTGTTGGTGAGGGGCTGTTGTGGTGTGTTGGTGTGTGTGTGGTGGAGGATAAGGTGTGGGGTGTGGTGAAGGATAAGGGGCAGCATGGGTTTGTTTGGCATTTGACTCAACTTGGAACCCGAACCCACTTGACATAAAACCCGAACCCCTACACACAAAACCGAGGAGAAATCAAGACAAATAAGAATGAAATAAATAAATTAGGAATAAAATAAAGTAAAATAGAAAAAGAGAAATAACACTAAACTAATAAAAATTAAATAAAACTATACAAGTAAATAAAATCAAATAAATAACAAAATGAACTTAAAACTAATAAAAACTAAACAAAAACTATACAAGCAAAGAAAGTGAAATAAAATAGACTCAAAACTAATTAAAATAAATGAAAGTAAATTAGAATACTTTCAAGGAAAAATAAAGAACGAAATATAACAAATCAAAAGCAAATAAAATACGAAAATAAACTAATTCTAATAAAACTACGAAAAGAACTAAAACACGACAATATTACCAAAATAAACAAGAAATGTTATTAAGAGAAAACTAGAGAAAGAAAGGGAAAATAAGATAAAATAAACGCGAAAATGACTCTAAAAATACTTCCTAAGAGTGACATAAATGTCACTCATCAGCGCTCTTCCAACTAAACACCCCTCCATTTAGACAGAACACATATCCAGATTGCGATTTGAAATCGTCTCTGTCTGTCTAGAAGCTTGCGTCGGTATAACCTTCCACAACTAAATCCTCTGCACCACCATACACCAGGAATTTATCCTTGTTCCTTTTCAGGTACTTTAGGATATTTTTGGCCGCAGTCCAATGCGCCTCTCCTGGCTCTGATTGGTAACGGATCGAAGCACTCAAGGCATACGATACATCTGGCCTAGTACATATCATGGCATACATGATCGATCCAATAAGCGAAGCATATGGAATCTGATTCATTCTTACCCAGTCATCAAGTGTTTGTGGACACTGCTTCTTGCTTAGGGTTATGCCATGTGACATTGGCAGGTGACCTCTCTTGGCCTCCTCCATGCCAAATCGAGCAAGTACCTTATCAATATAAGTACTCTGACTCAATCCAATGATCCTTTTCGATCTATCCCTATAGATCTTGATGCCTAGTATGTATTGAGCCTCTCCCAAGTCTTTCATTGAGAAGCACTTTCCAAGCCAGGCCTTTACAGACTCTAACAACGGAATGCTGTTTCCAATGAGCAATATGTCATCGACATATAAGACTAGGAAGGCGATGTCACTCCCACTAACCTTCTTGTAAACACAAGATTCATCTGGATTCTTGATAAAACCAAACTTACTGATGGCTTCATCGAATCGCAGATTCCAACTTCTGCTTGCTTGCTTTAGACCATAAATGGACTTCTTAAGCTTACAAACTTTCCTAGCATTGTTTTGGTTGACAAAACCTTCAGGCTGTGTCATATACACAATTTCTTCCAAATAACCATTAAGGAAGGCGGTTTTGACGTCCATCTGCCATATTTCATAATTGTAATATGCAGCAATCGCTAGGAGGATCCGAACGGATTTAAGCATTGCGACTGGTGAAAAGGTTTCATCGTAATCAATACCATGAACTTGTCTGTAACCTTTTGCCACCAATCTAGCTTTGTAAATGAATACATTTCCATCTTTGTCGGTTTTCAACTTGAAAATCCACTTACATCCGATAGGTGTATAACCTTCGGGTAAGTCAACCAAGTCCCAGACTTGATTTTCAAACATGGAATCCATTTTAAATCTCATGGCCTCTTGCCATTTAGCAGAGTCGGTGCTTGCCATTGCTTGCTTGTAGGTTGCCGGTTCATCTCCATCCATAATCAGGATGTCCTGATTCTCGGTTAATACTAAACCAAGATATCTATCAGGTTGAGATCTCGGCCTCCGAGACCTACGTAGGGTAATGGATTGAGCATTTGCATTGTCGGTTCGACTTTGCACATTTGATCATTTTGACCTGCGTCAACAGATGCTGTTTGAGCACTTTGACTGTCATTATGATTTTGTTGCTCATCCTCACGAACTTTGTCGAGTTCGATTTTCCTCCCACTTGTCATTTTGAAAAGGTGCTCCTTCTCCAAAAAGACACCATCGCGAGCAACAAACACTTTGTTCTCCGATTTGTTGTAGAAGTAATACCCTTTGGTTTCTTTTGGGTAGCCCACAAAGTAAACCTTGTCAGATTTGGGATGAAGTTTGTCAGAAATCAAATTCTTGACATATGCTTCGCATCCCCATATCTTTAGAAAAGATAACCTAGGAGGTTTCTTCGTCCATAATTCATATGGAGTCTTTTCTACAGCTTTTGATGGAGCACGATTCAGTTTTAGTGGCGTAGTTAGAAGTGCGTGTCCCCAGAAAGAGATAGGAAGATCACTAAGACCCATTGTTGATCGTACCATGTCTAACAAGGTTCGATTTCTCCTTTCGGATACTCCGTTCCATTGTGGAGTTCCTGGAGTTGTCAATTCTGAAAGTATACCCTTTTCTTTCAGATGGTCATCGAATTCTTGGCTCAAGTATTCACCACCTCGATCCGATCGAAGGGCTTTGATTTTCTTGCCAAGCTGATTTTCTACTTCACTCTGAAATTCTTTGAACTTTTCAAATGATTCAGATTTATGCGACATGAGGTAGAAATATCCATATCTACTATAGTCGTCTGTGAAAGTGATGAAATATCGATGTCCATTTCTTGTGGTTGAGCTCATTGGTCCACATACATCGGTATGTATAAGACCCAGTAAGTCACTTGCCCTTTCTCCCAACTTGGAGAATGGCTATTTAATCATCTTTCCTAATAGACATCCCTCGCAATTCTCAAACGATTCTAAATCGAAAGAGTCAAGAACACCTTCTTGTAGAAGTTTCTTGATGCGTTTGATGTTGATGTGGCTAAGATGACAATGCCACAAGTAAGTCTGATTTGACTCTATGGTCTTAGCTCTTTTGGTATCATTATAAACAATTTGTCCAAAGACACAAACGTGTCATTCCATAAATATAAACAAGATGATATGTCTTGTGATCAAGTTCAAAATGACGTCCAACGCCACAAGATCAAAATATGGTAGATAAAACTAAACAAGTTTTAAATCTAGACAAAATATGAGATTACAAGCTTTCTTTGAAATATTATCTTCTTCTTCCACTTGTGTACTCATATCCACTTGAAAAGCACCGCTCACTTTGTTCCTGAAACAGGAGCATATAGTGAGCCAATTTTCCGGTATCTAATACCTTATAAATGGTTTATGTTCAAGTGTAAAGATGATACCTGAGATTGAGGTTACTTTTCTTTTCGCCTCATCTTCTAGATACATGCTACATTCTCTTTTTTAGTGTCCGGGTCTACTACAATAGAAGCAGCGCATCTTAGCTTTGTTCTTGAACTCCTTCTTCTTTGGTCTCGGAGCAACCTTAGCCTTCTTGCAAGAATAGCTTTTCTGGAGCTCTTGAACAAATTCCATCAAGGACAGTTTGTTCCGCTTGGCCGTAAGTCGCATCTTTAATGCAACATACCCCGAATGGAGTGAGCTTAGTAGCATAAGAGCCGCTTGCTCATCGTCCACTGGTTTGCCAATTAGCTCCAGATGGGTGAATAGCCTTGTCATGTTGAGCACATGAGCCTGAAGTGGCATCCCGGGTCTAAGTCTTGCATTATAGACCTTAGCCCATAATTCTTGTCTCTCTTTCATGAGACACCCATCTTGCGAAGGCTTGATCCTCATGTTCGAGAGTGACCTAGTCACATCTTCCACAAGTCCATCATAGTTGCCTCTGGTACTTTTGGAGACTCTCAAATTGACTACATCTTCTGAGCTTTGAGCATCATGTCCGGAAAATAGTTGGATAACTTCCCCTTCCATTGTACCGGGATGGAGTTTGCCATGAGTCTGGAAACTCTTTTACAATCCACACTCCATACCTCATGTGCCTCATCACTAATAATCCCCTTTGAGTAGAAACTCGAGATTTGAGTGTCCAGAATATGCTCTAGGTAGCAATTTCAGAGGGTCTTTCGGAGTTCCTCTTCCCATTCCTTAAAGTTTACCAAGTTCAGATAAATTGGCAACTTTTCGGGCAATTCCGGGAGCATAAGGTCGTTGACATTAGTTGAAGACATGATTCTACAATTGAAAGAATTTGAAATAAAAAACCATTCATTATACTTAAATAAGATTGAATTCATGCATTTTAATCAAACTTATTTAAAACGTCTTATTCACACATTAAAGATTGTCCCCATTTTAGGTGAGAATAAGTCGATTCCAAGATCCAAAGAAACAAAGAGTGGTTAAGCATGCTTTGGCTTGTCTTAACACTCAATCTCCTAAGGTAAGCAACGCTTTGCTAATGGCTCCAAGCCACTCGTGGTTGAATAAATCGTCGCATCCAATGCTCGCTAAACAATTTATTCACTTTGCCACGACATGTTAGGACTCCATCACTCATATCGTTGAGTATAACCAAAACCACCTTGCATACCCGGTATGCCTTACGTTCCTTGGAGAAGTAATGATGCCTCGCTTTGGCGTAGCCCACCACTACCCTCGTTCGGTTGGTAAGTGTGTTTTGGAATGGAAAGTTTTACTCAATATTTTAGGGACCTAGGGTTTCTATGTTGGTTGATTTAAGTGAACTTAATTAATCAACTGAGCATTCGAAATCCTAAACATGCATCTAACATATAATTCATATATATATAAACATAAATATATATCGAAAACATAAATAGAGATGCATTTGGCAACTAGCATGACCCCTTGAGATCTTCAAGTATTCAAAAGGTCTTCATTTGCAACTTCATGGCTTTGTCTTCTAAGAACCCCGTCTTCAAGACTTGACCAAAAAATTACAATTGCTAGTATCTACGATTAGGACTAATCTAAATATTAAGGTTCAAAAATACTCAACAGTTCGCAGACCGTATTTAGATTTACAAAAATACATCACGGATCACAGTCCGTATTTTCTATCCTAATCGGGCCCCACTAGTTGCCATTTCATAAAACCTGTGAGAGAATTTACATTCCATTCATCCATTCACTATCTGTGAATGGCCCATGCATTTTACAACGATAAACAAGTAACAATGCATAAAACGCGCGAGAACTAGTAACTAATCTAGGTGGTTAATCCAATTAACACGCCTAATTAAACAAGTCAAAGTTGTTTTAACCGGTTATGGAAATAACTAAGAGACGCTCCCACTAAATTCCGCATCCAACTTAACTAATCCAATTAATTAAGTCGGTGAACCCAAATATTTGCCAAAATTAATTTTGCAAATGTCGCTCAAAAACCGAGGCCTAGCCTCCAAAAATTTTAATTAAATAAACAAAATAATTAAAATAATTAAAACGACAATTTAAGAAAAATTACGAATTCCAAAATGTCTAAGTGCCTAGCACTAAGACTTGGAGTCCAAAAAAAAAATACTCTTATTTACATATTAAGCAACGCTAAAATTAACTTTAAAATAGCATCGCCTTAATAACCCGGGGTTATTGTGCCAATTATGGGATTGTACGTACCGTACAACAAGCACGTAGTATGCCCATGCGCACCCCCGCAACACCAAGCATGCATGTGGGCTGCTTGTGCTCGCATGCGCTACGCCCAGCCCAGCCAAGCGTAGCAGCACGCACAGCGCGCACAACATTATGATGCTGTTGCGCCATGCTGCTGCTTACTACTGGCTGGCGCGCTATGCTGCTGGCAGCGAGCAGCAGCCCACGCCCTTCCTCGCACACACACACGCACAGCACCAAGCACCTAAGAACGAAGTGCCCAGCAGCCTCGGCAGCCACATATGGAATGCGTGAGCAGCCCAGCTGGCCGAGAGCTAGCTCGGGGCTCTTAGGCCTCGTGTTGCGTGCTAATGCTTCTAAAATTATCGATTTTTGTGTGTGACATTATAAATCAATTCTAAATTAATTTTAGAATCAATTTTGAGGAAAAATGAAAAATAACAAGTCCAACTTAAATAATTCATCCAAATGCAATTAACCAAATTTATTTCCAAGAACCATTCTTTAATAAAATTGGTTTAACTTGGTGTAATAAAATAAATTAGGGCAATTCTCACTATTAATTTAATCACTTTAAATTAATCTTGAGATTTTGCCAAAATAAAAGGGAGTTGGAAAAAAAAAATGAACATAAGTTCAATAAAAGACTCCAACTTTAATACTTGTGACTTCATGAAAAATTATATCTTCCAATATGAAGATAAACCAATTTCAATCACAAGTTTTAAACTTTATGATTCCAATCAACTAAAAAATGATTAAATCAACAAAGTTTAACCAAAATTCATGGAATTTAGTAACTCAAAGTTTCAATCACTTATCATAAATAAAGATTGAATCTTTAGTACTTAGAAGCAACAAAGAACAACAATTTCACACTTAATGCAATTAATTTGCAATTATGTGAAAAAAAAATAAAACCAAACTTTCAAGCACCAATTACTACCAAGTAATCATGCTTAAAGTGGTCTAAAATTGCATATAAATAAAGGAAAGAACCAAATTCATAACCACCATAAATATGCAATCAATTTTCAAGGTTAGAAAGACTTAAAATTTTTCGTCTAAACGAAAAATCCCTCGAAAAATGCATTTCTGGTCGTTTTTTGGCTAAAAACAGAGACCTAGAAGGGTAAAACCATTTCCAGAACGCCTTTTTCACCCAAAATTCACTATTTTTTGGTCGAAATCTGGGTTCGGGAGCTGAAGACAGCTCTAATACGAGGTAAAAATTGAAAAAACGAGTTACTAATCTAATTAGCAACTTAAAACCAGAAAAATTAAGCCATAAAAACACCTTGAAAATATTATGATTTTAAAAATAAACGAGCGAGGCTCCGATACCGCTGTTGGGGTTTGGTGAGTCCGACTCACCGCGGAAACAAACCCAAAAACAAGACCGCACTCGCAATAAATAAAACCATAAACATAATTATATTAATCACAAGATTAAGATAAGCTAATTACCTTTGACGCGTGCTTCACTCCAAAATGAGCTCTTACTTGAAAGCTTCAAGTCCCGCTCACACGGAGACCTCCAACGAAGTCCACCCGCACCAACAAAACCGACTAGGTCCAATGTCTTGGAGTTAGCAAGACCCGACCAATAAAACCCGAGTAATTATATTGAGTTCAAAGGTTTTCACTAATTGTGATGCCTTTTCCAACTCTTACTCAAGCAACATTCCCAATGCCCATACTTGGGTATTTATAGGAAATGATGGGAGTATCATTTACTCTCCCATCAATGTGGGATAGTATGATTTTTCCATTTTATTTTAAAGCTAAAATAAAATTAATAATCAAGCTAGTATTAAATCAACAAGTGGCAAGCTCATGTGAGTGGTTAGGTGAGGACCACTTGGAGAAGGGGGGGACAAAACTTGCTCCCCACTCCCTCTCCCATAACCGGCCACCTCACTCCACACACACTCAAGGACCACTAGCCACATGGCACCCACCCTTGGGCACCAAGGCAGCCAAGGTGGGCTGCCATGTGCTGCTGTCCGTGGCAGCCACGCCCAGCAAGCCCAGCAGGCCAAGCACTCGCATGCGAGCTGCCAGGCGCTGCTGGCCAGCAAGCCCAGCATGCTTGTGCGGGCTGCTGCTGGCCTTGTGCCTTGGCCAGCGCTGCTAGGCAGCAAGCAATGGCCTAGCCATGCTGCTGCTAGCTGGTGCGAGCTGGCGCGCCTAGCGTGCTAGCTGCTGCAGCTTGTTGCGGCATGGCTTGCTAGCCATTGTGCGCACAAGGCTGCGCCTAGCATGCTAGCACGCACTAGGAAGCGCCTAGCCTTGCGATGCTAGCATGGGTGCGCTAGCACGCACCAGCCAGCCTAGGCTCGGCTTAGTGCGCATGCTAGCCACCATGCTAGGCCATACGCCCTTAGCACTTGGTTTTCTTGGGCATTCCGATGCTAGGGGTATTTTGGTCTTTTGTTGATTTATTACTATTTCTCGTCTCGTCTTTCACTATTTTTCGACTCGACTTCCGACGCTCGATTTCGATGCTCTAAGCTCGAATTTCCGACGTCTAAATAAATATTACTCGGTCGACTCATTAATTCCTTCCGAATTAATTCGTCGATTCGGTTTGTTGAATGCTTGGGTGTGACCCGAAGGATTCCGTCAAGATCAAGCTGTAATATTAATTATTCATTAATATTACTGATCGGAAGCGGCCTCCACCCAGGCATTCCGATCACTTGACCTCACTGAATATATTAGCTTTCTAATAATTCTGAACCCACTAACGGAATAGTACACTTGTTCGAAGGACACCATTCCTTTCAGCATCTTCGTTTGCTTGTGTTTGCACACACACATATACACACACACACACACACTCACAAGTCATACACATGTCATGTCACATCAAGTCAAACTTGGTCAAGTTAGTGGTCAAGTAAATCACAGTATATATGAGTCCATTGGCAAATTTATTTTTGCAGGTCTTATCTACAGCCCACGTCCGGGGACAAACGGACCATTCACAGCCCACGTCCGGGGACAAGCGGACCATCTACAGCCCACGTTCGGGGACAAGCGGACCATCTACAGCCCACGTCCGGGGACAAGCGGACCACCATCATTTCACGGCGCAAGGTTCTCGATACACAGAGACTTGCAATCTCATCATCTTTTGACTTTCCTCAAGCATGGAAAGTATTATCTGGTGGATTTTTCTTCAAGTATAGAAAACCGCCAAATCGGCTTTCCTCAAGCATGGAAGGCATTATCGGTGGAATTCTTTAAGCATAGAATGACACCATATTCATCAGTCGGCTTTCCTCAGGCTTGGAAAGCGTTATCGGTGGATTTTTCTTCAAGTATAGAAAATCGCCAATACGGCTTTCCTCAAGCTTAGAAAGCGTTATCGGTGGATTTTTCTTCAAGTATAGAAAACTGCCAAGTCGGCTTTCCTCAAGCATGGAAAGCATCATCGGTGGATTTCTTCAAGCATAGAATGACACCAAATTCATACGTCGACTTTCCTCAAGCATGGAAAGTATTACCCGGTAGGTTTCTTTAGGCTTAGAAAACTACCAAACTCCTCAGTCGGCTTTCCTCAGGCATGGAAAGCGTTTCAACAGACGTCATCCGGTGGATTTCTTCAAGCATAGGAAGCTACCAAGCTCATTTGCCACCAATACACTGGTGTTAGATAAGCATTCTATCCCTTTACTCTTTTATCTGTAGAACTAACATTTTTCTGCAGGTATCGGCGTATACAGAGTGATTTAAGATCGCAGAATGTCTTAAATCATTCTCCATCCCTATCGACTACTTTGACTATCATTTTCAAAACTGGCGTTTCTACAAACTCAGTCAAAGTGGGGGCTTCTGTAGACACCTAAAAATGTCTCCCCAAAACCAAACCCGTTGATGAACACCTTTCACCGCCATTATTGGTCGAGTTGAGTATTTAATCTTTGGAGTGCTTAAATCCATGTTCTATCCAACATATTTCATGAACCAATCCAATTTCTAGCTCATTTCCCTAAACCATAACCTATTTTCCACTTTTCGTGTCCACATCGCAAAACTAAAAGAAACTGATTTTATGGATATACAATTTTGATCCAATTTTTATTATGTTGGATAGTCCTTAAATGAGATTTCCAACCATATATCATAAGCCCAATTCCGAGCTATAACGAAAAAGATATGAGCAAAACACTAAACTCAGCCTAAAACCGACACCCTTCCACTAAAACGGCCATATCTTAAAATCTAAATATTATTTTGACCTGATTTTAATTAAGTTGGAAATTAGACTTGATAAGCTTTCCAATGATATATTATATGCCTCATTCCGAGTTACGGATCAAAATTTATGATGGTTTTAAAAACGGGTTAAAACCTTGAATCACCGCGCACAGTGCAATTCCACCGTGTCACGGGAAATTGCACCGTCTGACGGTGGGAATCCCCGTGACACGGTGCCCTTGCTGTGACGCGGGGCTATTCCGTGTCCTATTTGCGTTCTTCGTACCTAAACAACTCCCGCGTCACGGCATTTTTCACCGTGTCACGAGAATTTACACCGTCTGACGGTGGGACTCCCCGTGACACGGAGCTGTTTCTGTGTAATTTTCACATCTCCTATACCATAACGCAGTGTACTGTACCCTGTCACGGTGGATACTGCCGTGTCACGGTACCTGTGCCGTGCCGTGTCACGGGACATTCTGTGTCTTTTCTGCGTAAACCCTTAACGCGTTTTCTTTCCCGTTTTCTGAAAATTTCCCGTGTCACACTAAAAATGTACCGTGTCGCGGGAAAGTTTTCCGTCTGACGGTGGGACTTTCCGTGTCACGGTACAGTTTTCCGTGTCACGGGATACTTTTTTAGGGTTTTTATCATTTTAGGGTTCTGTAGGCGTCGCTCGAAGTGCGCCTACGTTAAAAGCATGTTGTGAATATGCTTGGCACTCGTAGGAAGTGGGAATTGACATTACGATTAGGGACAACGATTGGGGACAAATAAAGTAGGGAGCCGCCAACAAGTTTTTAAGGAACTTTTAAACCGTTCACGGATCATAAAAAGGCAACCACGATAAGGGACAACGAAGGCAACAACGATTGACCCGTGAAGGTTACACCCCATTCATAATCCATGAGATTACTAACTCCATATGGTTCGGAACCACGAAAGGAGGATCGGGGATGATGGTACGAAGTGAGTCATGGAGTCACATTCGCCCGTATTGGCCTCTACTCGATTCTTATAGTGAAAAGCATTCCTGTGATCTCAAAGGCATACAAACAATAATTCAATTCGCTCCAATCTATTATTAGGCTAAATTGGTTCAAAATTAATGCACACATAATTCTAAATATTTGGTGATCACTTCAATTAATAATAAGATTAAAAAGGATCCTAAACCGGTTGTCCAAATTATCTTATTAGGCGTGATTTTCAATTACATATTCCCTTTAACATGCAATATGGTGATCAAAATAAATAATAGAATCAATATTAATATAAAAACCAATTTAATCATAATTCCAAAAACATAAAAATCGTTAGAAAAAATAACAATGATAAAAAGAGCATGATCCTTACTTTGAATCTGTTTGTTTGCAACTACAAAATAATAAACGAGTTAGTGACTTCAAGGAAATAATAAAATAATAATTAATTTAAATTAAATAAAATAAGGTTGATTTTGGGGCCAAACCCTCAAACGATTCTACCTTTCACACCTTGGTTTAAGGACAGAACCTCGAGTAAAATATGGACTCCTTTGAGTGCTTGAAGAAGGAATTTTGAAGTGAAAAGGGTAGGCTAGTGTTTAGGTTAAGAGCATAGAAGAGAGAAAATAAGAATAATAGAATTTTGGTTACCCCGTACATCAGAAATGAGGGGGTATTTATAGGGAAATGTGCTGAGGGAGCACACGGAACCCTAAAATGATAAAAACCCTAAAAAAAGTATCTCGTGACACGGTCAGACTGTACCGTCAGACGGTACAAGTTCCCGTGACACGGTCAATTTTAGAGTGACACGGGAAATTTTCAGAAAACGGAACGGAAAACGCGTTAAGGGTTTACGCGGAAAGGACACAGAACTCTCCGTGTGACGGCAGACCTCCCGTGTCACGGGAAGTACCACCGTCAGACGAGAAGATTTCCCGTGACACGGTCAGGCTGTACCGTGACATGGTCAGTTCCAGTCCATTTTTCCGTCTAAATTCATTTTTAACCCTAATTTTTTTCGGCTTTTTAAGTGCCGATTGATAATTTCGGGCTTTTTTCTGACTTTATTATTCGGACTAAAATAATAAAATAAAATAAAATATTTGGGCCAAAAATAAATAATAAAATAAAAAGGTTTGGGCTTAAAATTAATTAACAAGTTTGGGCTAAAATTAAAACTATGCTTTTACCAAACACCAAGACTGATCCATGGACCTTTCAAAAATATGAATTTAATAAAATACGATTTTTTAAGCACTCTCGGGATTAAATACTAAACCCGACCAATAGTGGCGGTGAAAGGTTATTTATCATCGGGTTTGGTTTCGGGGAGACATTTTTAGGTGTCTACAGAAGCCCCCACTTTGACTGAGTTTGTAGAAACGTCAGTTTCGAAAACGATAGTCAAAGTAGTCGATAGGGACGGAGAATGATTTAAGACGTTCTGCGATCCTAAATCACTCTGTATACGCCGATACCTGCAGAAAAATGTTAATTCCACAGATAAAAGAGTATAGGGATAGAACGCTTATCTGACACCAGTATATCGGTGACAAATGAGTTCGGTATTTTCCTATGCTTGAAGGAATCCACCGGATGACGTTTGTTGAAATGCTTTCCATGCTTGAGGAAAGCCGACAGATGAGTTTGGTAGCTTTCTAAGCCTGAAGAAACCTACCGGATGACACTTTCCATGCTTGAGGAAAGTCGACGAACGAATTTGGTGTCATTCTATGCTTGAAGAATTCCACCGATAATGCCTTCCATACTTGAGGAAAGCCGACAAAGGAATTTTGTGGTTTTCTATACTTGAAGAAAAATCCATTGATGATGCTTTCCATGCCTGAGGAAAGCCGACTTGGCGGTTTTCTATACTTGAAAAAAATCCACCGATAACGCTTTCCAAGCCTGAGGAAAGCCGACTTGGCGGTTTTTTATACTTGAAGAAAAATCCACCGATAACGCTTTCCAAGCCTGAGGAAAGCCGATGGTTGATAAGTGTATGGTGGTTCGATTATCCCCGAACGTGGGCCGCAGATAATTCACAATTTTAAGCCGATTATCCGACCATATTAAATGCTTAAAATGCCGAAAAATAGGCTTTGACGCTTGCCAGGGGTAAAATGGTAATTTTAGCCCCCCCTTAAACATCAGTTGGGATTTTCCGCGTAACTGTAGCGAAAAATAATCACCCAATAAACTCGGAAAGTCAGCCAAACTGGTCAAAAAGCTAAGAATATTCCCTGACCAGGCTCAGATTTGCCGCGCCACGCCATCAGGTTCCCGTGACACGGTCAGGGATTCCCGTCTGACGGGACTAGTATCCCGTGTCACGGGACACCTATTTTTCTTTTTTTTCCTTTTTTTCCTTTTTCGCTGTTTGAATCAGTCAACAGCGGCTCTTTTTGCTCCTTTTTTGTCCTTTTTTGCCTTTAAATCCGCTTGCACCATTTCACCATTTCACATTTTTTCTTGCTTTCACACTTGCTTTCACCATTTAAGCTTCTCTCTTCCCAAAAGCTGCCGCGCCACGCCTAGGGTTAACCGCCGGTCGTTCGAAACTCGCCGTAACACGGTAACGGCGACCGTGACACGGTTAGTCTCTCTCTTTTTTTCTTCTCCTTTTTGCTTTGTTGCGGTTGTTTGGCTACTGTACCGCGCCGCTGCTGTTTCGTTGCTGCTTCTGTTTCCGTTCCGGTACTGCCGCCCAGTTCACCGGAGCTCTGTCAAGCGTGAAGGTTGTCGTGACACGGTTACTCTTGACCGTGACACGGTTAGTCTCGCCCATGTCGCGGCAGTTGCTCTGGTAGCCGGAACACATTTTCAAGTTTTGGAGTTCGAATTTCACCAATTTTGTTGTAATTTCTCAATCTTCTCCTCATTTTCAACCCTTTACAAACATCCATGTAAGCTCCCTTTGATTTTTGCTTTGAATTTGCTTCACATTAACAATTTCATGATAAACCCTAAAAAATCAATTTGGGTGTTTTTGATTTTGAAACTTTATGTTGAAACTCTTGCCATGATTTTACTTGTATATGTGTACATGTGTGTTTGTGAGAAATTTGATACAAAAATTGCGTGATTTGATGGAGAATTGAGCAAATCACCATTTTTGGGTGCTACTTTGTGAAATAATGTTCATGCTTTGAAATGGTGAAAAAAAATGGTGGTGAATCTTGTGAAATGATGTGTTGATTCATATTTTGCATATGTACTATATTGTCATGGAGAACATAGTATCATGCGGCTAGGAGAACTGTAGTATTAGTTTGTCATGGAGAAACTAAATACCATAATTTTGCCAACTTTTAGCCTTGCGGTAAAAATTTAGCATATAATTCAACAAACAACTAAATAACTTAGGAAATGATGCTAAGTATTCAGATTATTATTGTAAATATGCGACTTGAATTAAATGTTTAGGAAATGATGCTAAACATTTAAATTTTAATAAAATTTAGCATATAATTCAATAAACGACTAAATAGCTTAGGAAATGATGCTAAGTATTTAGATATTTATTTTTTTTATTATAAATATGCACCTTAAAAAAAATTTTAGGAAATGATGCTAAACATTTGGATTTTTATAATAGCATGCCTAGACGACGAGATTGCGACCTTTCTACCCGCGGCCGGCGTCGGGCTTTTCGGGAGGACACTCCCACTGTCCCTGAGGGCGTGGACGACGACGTCTTGGAGTCCGAGCCTCGGACTTCTACGAGTAGGGGTAGGTGGGTTCCATCTCCGTGGACCCCAGACAAGTTGGTTTTCTGCCGTGAAAACCACGTCTCTCACCGCGCACTCTCCGGCATAGTCGATGGCACACTCCGCCAGCATGGTTCCACGGCCGGTGATTTGATCCCTCGACTTTACCAGGTCATTACGGGGGATCCTGCTACGAGCGCCCTATGGGAGTCGTCTGGCTTGGTCGATTTCTACGCGGCGGTTGTAGGGTTTCGCAGCCCCCGGGGTTGCGGCGCGACGGTCGTTCGCGCATTGTTGGAGTATTTCTGGGATACTACCAACACGTTTCACTTTGCTTGGGGGGAGATGACGGTGACCCCCCTAGACTTCAGCATGATCAGCGGGCTGCGCTTTACTGACCGGGCAGTAGGCCAGATGTTTGATCTATCTTGGACATCAGCCGAGGTAGCTGATTTGTTGGGTCCGGTCGTTCAGCACATCAGGACCCGACCGGTGTCTCGAGATGGTCCTAGGAGTGGACGATCGGAGTCGGCTTCAGTTCTTGCTTGCGGCTTCGATATGGAGGATGCGACGGCCAAGCAGCGGGTGCGGATCTTCATCTTGATCCTGATCTCTATGACCCTCTCTCCCGACAGGAGTTCACGCGTGCTCCTCTGCTACCTCCCCTCTTTGGCCAGGATTCCCGAGATAGGATCCTACAGCTGGGCCAGTCTTGGGTACGCGGATCTTCTTCTATCTCTGCGTCATGGCTGTCGTCAGCTGAATGACGAGTCCCCGGTCACCGTTTACGGCCTGTGGAGAGTCGTAGAGGTGATGATCTTTTCCCTTTTTGTTTCATTTTAACTTGTTCGACTCGTGTACTAAGTACGACTTTCCTGTCGGGGCCAGCTGGCGCGACCGAGGAGAGTCGCGGGTGGAGTCTGTTCCGGTGCTTCGTGGGCTACTACGCCGTGGCACCTCTTCTGTTGGCGTAAGGATTAGTTTTGTCGTGTCCTTTCCTTCTGATGTTGTTTCCGTTGTTCACGCCTAACTTTTTCTGATTTCCAGGTCCCCATCGATGTCCAGTACCGTCCTTGGGCCGGGATGACTGACCTACCCGAGGCCCTACGTCGTTCACTGTACCGTACCATCTTGGTTGGTACCGGGCGCTTCGTCTGGTATTTAGGGGAGCGAGTCGTCCGTCAGCATAGCGGCGATCGCTTTGTGGTGCCTTCTTCCTCGCCAGAGTCGATTTGCTTCCCTCTCTGGCTCCTCCACCCCGTCTTCCCGAGGTATGATTTCTTTCGAGAATCTTCTTTGCTAATCTCGGTTTTAAATAGTCGAATAACTTGATTATTTGATCATATTTTCAGACGACCATTTGCCCTGTGGGGAGGATTCAGATTCCTCCTCAGTCTGTCCGCTACCCTGGGCCGATCGGTATCACGGAGGACCATATTGCCGACGCGCCGGAGGGTTACAGACAGGCGCAGGAGTCAGTGCCCGAGGTTTTTGAGCCGGTGAGTTTTCTTCGACGCATTATCCACTCTTTTAATGCTGCTTATTACTGATTTTTCTTTGTTTTATCTTCAGCCTAACCGCCCGGAGGTGATGGGAATCATGAAGCTGGTGGACGCGCTAAAGTATTGCATCATCAAGCTTCGGCGTGGTGCGAGTTGTCGGAGCTCTAGCGACGTCCTTGAGGTATCACTTATTATTTTTTCATTTCTACCATTTGTTTTATTTTGCATCATTGACACCTTTTGATTTTGTGTTTTTCAGGAGCGACGGAGGTCCCGCTCGCGCTCGAGGCCCAGAGGCTCGGACGAGGAGGAGCTTGGTCGTGGTAGACGATCCCCCGAGGCTCACCGGCGTTCTCAGCGAGAGCCGCAGACTACTCAGCCGTTCCAGGAGGCTCAGTGGCAGCAGGGTCAGTCTTCTCAGCGTCCGTCATTTTCACAGCCTCCAGTTCCTGAGTTTGGGTCTCCTTTGGATCCTGGTTCATTCTCGGCCCCATTATCCGGGAATCCTCCACCACTGTCGGGCTTGTTCTCGGTTCCGCTGTATGGGACGATGCCTTCGCCGACGATTCCAGTATCTTTGGGCCAGTCTACTCCGTTCTCCGGCTGGACGGGTCCTGCTTTGAGCTTGACTACTACTGGGCCTACGGGGACTAGTAGGGACGCTACTCCCCGTACTCGGATGGTCGAGGGACTCTTTGGTTCGCCGTTCCCATATACCCAGGGCGAACCACATGCACAGGGTGGAGACGCGATTGATTCTGATTCTAGAGATTTCTGACCGAGGGTTTTGTATTATGACTCTTTGTACATACTATGATGACACTTGACATATTTATATATTACGACTCTTTGTACATAATTTACAGTTTATACATCTATTATTACGTGTGTTAGTGTGTGTTTGAGACTCTTTGTGTGTGATTGTGTACTTATTAATGACGCGACGAAGAATATAAGTGGAGTAATGGAGGGTACCGACCTTCCCCAAAAGAAAAGAAATAAATACTTAAAATAAAATTTCCCAAAAGAAAAGAAAAGAAATAAAATAAAATGATGAGTAAATAAATATATAAAAGATATTTTCGTAAAAAACAAAACAAATATAAAGAAATAAAATAAAAATAAAAAGGTGAGAATTTTATTATAAGTATTTAGCGGTTTATTTCACGCGTGCGAAAAGATAAATTCTTGGCAGTTCCGAGCGATTTTGCTATAAAATAAGACCAGATTATTCATGATATGCATAATTACGAAACACAAAATAATTTAGAATTTCATATTTCAATAATCATGTCTTAGAATTTTGATAATACATTGCGCGACTGGTCTTATTCTTTGACCAATGCTGAAAAAAGAGAGTTAGAATTATTTCATATCAGGGGTTTGCTAGCCCTGCGACATGTAGCTATTGAACATGATTTTCTTAGAGCAGCATTAGATTATTGGAGTCCAGAAACGCACTGTTTCAAATTTGATTATGATGAAATATGTCCTCTGCCGGAGGAATTTGGTGCGATATTTGGATTTCCTGCTAGGAATCTTATAGCCATGCCTACCTTACGTGAATATTATTACCAAGACTTTGAACGCCATCTGAATCTAACAGATCCAGATTTAAATAGAATTGTTTGTGGTAATGAAGTAGACTTAGAAAAACTTGCTAACTTATATTTTAATCGCCCTATCTTTGAATCTTATCATGTATATCGTAGAAGGGCATATATTTTTTGTATGTTTAGCAAGCTACTATTTGCAAACGGTAGGGTAGGACATGCTTGTCTAGCGTCTGTACTTGAGCATGTAGAATCCGGAAGATCTCCTATGCCAACGTACCTTGGAGAAACATTTCGTGGCCTTGACGAGGCAAAATCTGACCGGAAAGCCATCAGGAAGGGCTCTCTGGTACTATTACAGGTAAAAATACGCTCTGAATAGCCCCCGTGACACAAAACAGTCACCGTGTCACGGTTAGGGTCTGCCGTGACACGGTCAAAACTGCCGTGTCACGGGAATCTGCAGATTTTTTTTTTTTTTCGATTAATATACTTTTTTTCTTGTTTTGCAAATTTGGTTGATGGAGCGTTTGGAATTATTTGAAGCCCCCGACGATATTGAAAAATGTGGCCCTAACGACTTAGTCCGTAGGAAGAAGAATTATTCTGCGAACATGTCGTATGAAGATTGGAAAAATTTCTTTACAAAGAGAGAATTTTCCATTCATTGGGTGGTGCCTTGGTGGAGGCTTACTAGGATGGTTGGCACGAATGAAACTCCATATTGTCGTGTTCCTAGTATCTCCAAACTGACTTTTTACTGTCCCTCTCGACTAATGCGGCAGTATGGACTGGAACAAGTAATTCCGCGCTATAACGTTAGTCCTCGTGAAGTATCGTTGCATGAAAGTAACGTTCACAAGTACGAGGCTTATTGGATCGGAAGACCTTTGTGGACCGTTTCTGCAAGTGACCAAGCTCCTCCTCCATTATCTAGTGCATACAAGGCGTGGTTGAATCCTAGAAGTAGGAGGGAACGATTCGGATCGCGCAAGTCTGATGTAAAGAGTCGTCTTGGAGAGAAGAAAGATCCTCTTAAAGATCGCCTAGGTCCGAGAACACAAGGAATTGAGTTTAAGACTCCTAAGATGCCAAGAAAGAAGACCTATGTGAAAGGAAAGGGTAAAGAAAAGATGGTGTATAGGGAGAAACAACCGAAAAAGTTCAAGAAAGGTGAAAGGGGCGAAAGTTCGACTAGGGGTGTGACGGTTCGGGCTACAAAAGACACACTAATGGTGAAGGCCGACCTAATTGAACAAGAGAAGGATGTTCCTAAAGAGAAGAGAGATTAGATCAATAGTGCCTTGCATTTTATTATTTATAATTTTTATTTAAAATAAGGCGTATGATGCCAATATTGTAGTCGCATTTATTTTAATAATAATAGCGCATTTATTTCTTAAAATAAAAATTACAATGATTTTTATTTATTATCCGAGTCAAGGAGTCGGACGCAATGGAAGAACGAAAACAAAAACTCGAACAGGAAATTCACAACGAATGCGCCAATAAATAAAACGGGAAACTGAAAATCTGTCGTGTCACGGTCAAAGGGTCCCGTGACACGGTTTAAATTCCCGCGTCACGGCAAGTTTTTTTTTTTTTTTTTTTGACAGACAGGGTGACGTGGCACGGAACAGTTTTCCCATCAGACGGGAACAAATCCCGTGTCACGGGAGGCACTCTGTCCTTTTTTTGCCGCTCAGAGTTTGTCGTGACACGGGATTTTCTCCCGTCAGACGGGAATATTTCCCGTGTCGCAACATATTTACCTTTTTTTTCTTTTTTTTTTTTTTGCTGCCGTGACGCAATGTTGAACCGGGCACATATTAAATCAATAGAGGGAGGATTTTTTTTTATTTTAAAGTGGCCGGGCCCCCTTGAGGGGTTGCCTACGTATCCTAAAAAGGAATCAGGCCAGACGTAGCTCTATTGGGTCATGAACCCATGCGACTAGGCGTAGAATTTCTTGAGTTGATCCAAGTTGGTTAAATTATGGAAGCCGTTGCCGTCCATGTCTACCAATTGTGCCGCTCCGCCAGATAGGATGGCTTTAACAATGTACGGGCCTGACCAGTTCGGTCTGAATTTTCCTCTTGGATCTAACACGTTTTTGCGAAGTGCCTTAAGCACTAGGTCACCCTCTTTGATGTTCCTGGTCTTGACTTTTTTATTAAAATGTCGTGCCATACGCTGTTGAAAGGTTTGGACATGATGCAAAGCTGCCAAGCGTTTTTCATCAAGCAAGACCAGTTCGTCGTATCTTGCTCTAATCCAATCGACTTCATCAAGTTGGCTTTCCAATGCGATTCGGAGAGAAGGTATCTCGAGCTCGATTGGTTGTACATCTTCAACACCATAGACTAAAGAGAAAGGGGTAGCCCCTGTCGATGTACAAACAGAGGTTCGATAACCCCAAAGGGCGAAATGTAGCTTACTTGGCCAATCTCGCTCCATAGTAGTCCAATAGTAACCTTGTCGTTGAATTTTTTGGACTAACATCTTTGCATTCATGTGAGTTCCACATATACCAGCATGAAGGTTTTCCATGGTTTTATGTGCTTCTTTCTTGGTTATACATAAGAGATTCCTTCTTGTTGCGGTTCTCTTGTGGAGTTCTCCCCTGATGAGCACATACTGTGAGGCCAGGAGCCTCAAAGCACGGCGTGCCCTTTTATCAGTATTAGGAGGATACTCTGCTCTTGTCACATAATTAAGGATGTCTGTATACCATGGTTCTTCATCTTCTTCTTGTGATTCTTGTTCATCATCAAGTGTATGAACATAAGCTGGTTCATATCTTCTCTCTATGGTTAGTGGCATTCTGATCGTGTCAGCTGGAATTCGCACCATTGAAGCTAACTTAGCTAGTGCGTCAGCGAACTGGTTTTCTTCTCTTGGCAGATACGTATATTCCACTTCATCTAGTTGCTCCGTGAGAGTTTCCAGATGAGCTTGATACGTAGCGAGACTTTCACTCCTCACTTTCCATCTCTTAGAGATTTGGTTAATGATTAGTGAAGAGTCACCGTAGATTCTGAGTTTCTTGATTCCCAAGGCGACAGCTGTTTCTAATCCCAAAATGCATTCTTCATCTTCTGCGGCATTATTGGTGACATCAAAGTCGAGCTTCATGGAAATTGGGATGTGTTCTTCATTGGGTGATACGAGCAAGACTCCCACACCACATCCTTTTTGGTTTGAAGCTCCATCGAAATAGAGCGTCCAACTATCGTCTTCGGTCATGAGTAAATCTTCATCAGGGAAATCGTACTCATCTTCTTCTTTTTCAGCTTCTTCTAGCGGAAAATCTGCTAAGAAGTCAGAAACTGCAGAACCTTTGATGGCCTTTTGTGGCACAAATCTCAAGTCAAATTGAGCTAGATTGACTATCCACCTTGATAATCTGCCGTTGAGTGTTGCTTTCTCGAACAGGTATTTGAGAGGATCCATCTTAGACACGACATGCACTGTATGAGTGAGCATGTAATGTCTCAGTTTCTGTGCGGCACAATTTCTCGAGTGGCATGTATCGCGTCTCATATCCTTGGAGTTTCTTGCTCAAGTAATAGATTGCATTCTCCTTGCTTTCGATCTCTTGTGCTAGCATTGTCCCCATCGTTTCTCTTGTGACCGTAAGGTAGAGTCGAAGAGGAAAGTCAGGTATTGCTGGCGCTAGCACGGGTGGGTTTGCTAAATACTCTTTGATTTTGTCAAAAGCCTTTTGGCAGTCATCATCCCATGTGACTGGGACATTCTTCTTAAGCTTCTTGAATATAGGTTCACATATCGCTGTGAGCTTTGATATGAACCTACTTATGTACTGCAACCTTCCAATGAAGCCTCGAATCTCCTTCTCATTTTTGGGTGGTGGCATGGCCATAATCGCTTTTACTTTTTAAGGATCTATTTCAATCCCTCGAGAACTGATCACATATCCAAGTAATTTGCCTGACGTGACTCCGAATGCACATTTTGCTGGATTTAATCTCATGTTGTACTTACGGAGTCTTGCAAAAAATTTGCGAAGTGCGACAATATGGCCTGGGCGATCTTTAGACTTGACAATCATATCATCGACATAGACCTCCACCTCTTTGTGCATCATGTCATGTAAAAGTGTTGTAGCTGCTCTTTGGTAGGTGGCACCCGCGTTTTTCAACCCGAATGGCATTACCGTATAGCAATATGTACCCCACTGTGTGATGAATGTGGTTTTCTCCATGTCTTCTTCGGCCATCAATACCTGATTATATCCGGCGTAACCATCCATGAATGACAGGAGTGCATGATTTGTTGTATTATCGACCAGAATGTCAATGTGAGGTAGAGGGAACCCATCTTTTGGGCTTGCTTTATTGAGATCCCTGTAATCAACACACATTCTGACCCTTCCATCCTTCTTTGGAACTGGGACCACATTTGCTATCCATTCCGGATACTTGGATACTCTGATGAAACCTGCGGCCAATTGCTTCCTGATTTCTTCTTTGATTTTGAGAGCCACATCTGGTTTCATTCGGCGCAGCTTTTGTTTGACAGGCTTCATACCTGGAATGAGTGGTATCGTATTCTGAGCAAGCAAATACATCAACAAATTCATTAAGAAAGTTAATTAGCTCTTTGCGTTCATCTTGACTTAGTGTTAATCCAATTTTTACTTCTTTGACAGTCGTATCATTGGAAATGTTAACTGTTTATGTATCTTCAATAACTGCTGTTTTATTTTCATGTTCTTCCATTGCTTTTATTATTTCTTTGTCATTTTTATCATTAGCAAAGCAATATTGATCAGGGCTAGGGGAATGGCACACATCGTAAGCAAAGGTACTCATTTTATTGAAATCACTGGCTAATACATCAAGAGAGGCAAGGTCAGCTGCGACCTCACCAGAATTATTAGGACTAGAAGGATAGGGCTCAACAAAAGACTCAGGGTTGAACTCTATAGCAGAAAGAGGGTCAGCCTCAGACTCTAAGGACTCATCTACAGACTTAGACTCAAACTCAGACTCGGACCCAGACGATTCAGACTCATCAAACATAGGACCCTCGCCAGCGGTTATTTCTAACTTCTCTCCACTTGGCGTAGTGATCCTCAATGTCTTGCGCCATCCCCTTGAAATGTTGTCAGCTTGGACGATTAACTCGGAGGGATCAAATTCCTTGTTTGCTATGACCGCTTGAACGAGCTCAAAGTTGTCATTGCAGACCGGCTTGGATTCATTCTTCTCCATTCCGAAAAGAAGGTTAATTCCTAGATCATCAGAGTTCAGGCTAGCTGACTTCTCGACTGTGGAGAGCTCTTCATCGATGAAGTCACAATTGAGGAACACCTCGAATCCCGGCTCATGAATCCCATCATGGACAAATGGTTCGGGGAATTCATAACATGCGAAGTCTTCCCCTTCTTTGATGTACTGGCCGTTGAGAGTGAACGGATATGGGTCCATGGCCATTTCTGTCTTCGTGATTCGAGCACTGTTGCGAGCCTTCATTTTTAACGCAGCCTGTTTCAGATCTTCCTTTGTCGGCTCGAATCCTAAGCCGAAAGTGTCCTTCTTGACTGCACCAGGATGGCCCCAAGATTTAGCCATTTCCTTCTTGAGCCCAAGGGTCATTCCAGGAAAGTGACCTTGATTTTTCAGAATGGCGTTGATACTGGTGTTTGAATAAGGATCAAAGTCGAGATGACACTTTTCCTCTTCTTCGATCGCAAGAACATCATCTAGTGAAAACCCCCAAAGATCTTCATCTTCCTCGTCGTGTTCAACATGGACGATGGGAGTATCAATAACTTGAATGCGCATAGGAGAAGCATCGATGGTAATCGGAACCCCTCCAACTATGGTTTTCACCTTCTGATGAAGCGACGACGGAATCGCCTTTAGCTCATGAAGCCAAGGGCGTCCTAACAACAGATTGAAAGAGGCCTTAATGTCCACCACCTGAAATTTGGTGCGACGCTCAACGGCCCCAGTAGTTATATTCAGTATGATAGTACCCACGGCTTGACGGCGAGTATTATCGTAAGCTCGAATCCCTTGAGTGGAGGGAGTCAACTCTTCATTCTTTATACCCAACTTCTTTGCAGTACAGAGTGGGCACACATTGATAGCAGAGCCATTATCAACAAGGCTCATAGGAACATTCATCTGCCTACACACCACAGTAAGGTGTAAGGCCTTATTATGTTGGTCCCCTTCCAGAGGTAGATCCTTATCAGAAAGGAAATCAGATTGCTGGTACTCGACAGCTCAGTAGTGAGAAAGTTGACCAGTCCTTGGGGGGTCATGTCGTCATCGACTCCTATCTTCACCAGAGCATTCATTACAGCCTTTCGATGCTCGTGGGAAGTGGCCAAAAGCTTCCATACATTCATCTCCACCTTGGTCTTTTGTAGCTGTTTGACCACATCGCTATTCACAGGGTTGATGGGATCAACTATCGGATTTGATTGTGGTGGAGGTGGAGGTGGGTTAGGTTGTTGCAACCGTCCACTTCTAGTGAGAACCTTGACCTCAAGGTCCCCCCAAACATCTTTACTGGTGCCGAGAGATGAACAGGCTATATCTTTGAGATAGACATCTTCATCATCACTATCCCAAATCCCATTCACTTCTGCAGTGCTTGAGATAAATACAACTTCCGGCAGAGGTTCATTCACAGGTTGAATGAGTATTGACGGATCAAAGGAGACTTTATCTCCCATGATAGCCAAAGCATCAGAAAGAGGACATGTTTGAATGTTAGGCTTCTTGCCCCCTGGAGGGACAGGAAGTTGGTTAGCATCTATCAGGTCTTGGATTGCGTCTTTCAGCCTCCAACACTTCTCAGTGTTATGACCCTTGCCTTGATGATACTTGCAATAAGCATTGGGGTCATAGTTGGCGGTCCTATTCTAAGGTCGAGGTTCTGGAAATGGTCCGATTGGCATAATCAGTCCCTGACCATGTAGACGGTCATAAGCCGCATCATAAGTCATTCCCAAAGGCGTATAAATCCTCCTTTGCCTTTGGAATCTTTGAGTAGGAGCATTAAGGGCCAGCACATCATTGATGTTGATATTGTTAGTAGCATTATTGGGCTTAGAAGACGAAGAAGAAGGAGTGTCGTTCTTCTTGTTTTTCCAAGTGTTGTTGTTATTGTTGCTACCAACAGACTTCATCAGTTCATCTTCGATATTGATTCCAATATCGTATACAGCTTCAAAGGTACTTAAAGGCAGAAACTTCAAGTGTTTCTTGTATTTATGCGTCAGATTGGCAATGAACAAGCGAACCATTTCCTTCTCCTTGGGAGGATCTACCAGGAGCGCAGCTGTTTCTCTCCACCTGCTTAGGTAAGTGGTGAAGCCTTCATTCTCTTTTTGTTTGAGAATGGAGAGTTCACGTTCAGAAGTCTTGGCCTGGATGTTGCACTTGTATCGGTTCATAAAGCTTTCAACAACATCTTCCCAGGTCACGACATGCTTGGATTCCAGAGAATAGAACCACTGTTGACAGGCATGCTCTAAGTAAAGAGGAAACACCGTAGGGAAGAGTGTCACATCTACTCCCTTAAGAGCCATAGTTGCAGAAAAAGCCTTCAAATGGAAAAGCGGGTTATCAGTAGGCTTGAACTTGGGAATATCGGCAGTGGAAAACTTCTCAGGAAGCTTCTCTCTTATGGACGAGGAAGTGACAGGCTGTTCCACATAAGTGAACTCTTCTGAAATCTTGCTCATCTGTTCCTTGATCTTGTCCATCGCAGCAGCAGTGACACTGTTTTGCTTGTCTTGCTCTACAGTGCTGACTCTAGTAGTGAGTGTTTGCATCATGTCAGACAACCTTTCGATTGTCCTGTTGAGGTTCTCGATGTCTTCCTTAGTGGCCATTGGTTGAAAGTAGGCTGGAGACGGATCTTGTGGAGATGACTGAGGTGGTTTCCTTGTACGCCTCTTTGGTACAAGAGGTTGTTGAGGTATGGACTCGAACCGTAACAATCTACCCTTGCTTCTTGCCCAAGCGCTGTGACACCGAAACAAACACACCTTTAATGACCACACTTAACCTTAACCTATCCGGATTAAAAAAAAGAAAAAGAAATTTGAAGCTCTACTTATTTATTATATTTTTTTTTTGAAAAAACATGGGAGGATACTATCCGACTTACTCCGAAAAAAAACGACACAAAAACGAAACTTCCCTAAAATACGGTCAAAAATGGTGCACGACTAAAAAAAAAGTGTGTGGACATAACATGTGAGTGATTAGGTGAGGTTATAGACGCGTGTTTTGACCGTATAACTAGACACGACTCAATACTGGACACAAAAATCGAGAAAAAAGACTGACGGGACACTTTCTTGGGCACCGTGTCATGGTGCAGACTGGCGTGACACGGTTAAGCCTACCGTCAGACGGTAGACTCTCCCGTGTCACGGCACTGTTCACCGTGACACGGCAGACAATGCCGTGACACGGTGCGCAGTTCTAGGTCAGTTTTTGTGATTTTTTTTCAGATTTTAATCGATTTTAAGTCCGTACTAATTACTATGTGAGAATAAAAACCCTCGGTCATGGGTCAAACAAAAAGAGCAAACACATTAGGGTTAGCACCGAACAAACACATAGCATTTAGGCACGATGATGTAAAAAAAAAGTTCGCAACCTAAAGTCAAGATCTATGTTCAACTATTGGTCAAGTTTTGGGTGTCAAAAAGGGTACCATGGTTAAGAGTTTGGACGCGTTAGCAAGGCAGCCTCCCTTGAGGGTGTATGCCAACGGGCGGCTCCGCGAGTTCGTGATGAAATCGAACTCGACTCCATGGTTTGGGTGGATTTAATAACTCGGATGAACCCTTATTGCCATGAGCGTTTTTGGGTTGATAGAGCTTAAATCCCCCGGGGCTAAGACGCATGTAGAACACATACGTTTTTTCAAAATTAATGCACACATAATTCTAAATATTTGGTGATCACTTCAATTAATAATAAGATTAAAAAGGATCCTAAACCGGTTGTCCAAATTATCTTATTAGGCGTGATTTTCAATTACATATTCCCTTTAACATGCAATATGGTGATCAAAATAAATAATAGAATCAATATTAATATAAAACCCAATTTAATCATAATTCCAACAACATAAAAATCGTTAGAAAAAATAACAATGATAAAAAGAGCATGATCCTTACTTTGAATCTGTTTGTTTGCAACTACAAAATAATAAACGAGTTAGTAACTTCAAGGAAATAATAAAACAATAATTAAATTAAATTAAATAAAATAAGGTTGATTTTGGGGCCAAACCCTCAAACGATTCTACCTTTCACGCCTTGGTTTAAGGACAGAACCTCGAGTAAAATATGGACTCCTTTGAGTGCTTGAAGAAGGAATTTTGAAGTGAAAAGGGTAGGCTAGTGTTTAGGTTAAGAGCATAGAAGAGAGAAAATAAGAATAATAGAATTCTGGTTGCCCCGTACATCAAAAATGAGGGGGTATTTATAGGGAAATGTGCTGAGGGAGCACACGGAACCCTAAAATGATAAAAACCCTAAAAAAAGTATCCCGTGACACGGTCAGACTGTACCGTCAGACGGTACAAGTTCCCGTGACACGGTCAGTTTTAGAGTGACGCGGGAAATTTTCAGAAAACGGAACGGAAAACGCGTTAAGGGTTTACGCGGAAAGGACACGGAACTCTCCGTGTGACGGCAGACCTCCCGTGTCACGGGAAGTACCACCGTCAGACGAGAAGATTTCCCGTGACACGGTCAGGCTGTACCGTGACACGGTCAGTTCCAGTCCATTTTTCCGTCTAAATTCATTTTTAACCCTAATTTCTTTCGGCTTTTTAAGTGCCGATTGATAATTTCGGGCTTTTTTCTGACTTTATTATTCGGACTAAAATAATAAAATAAAATAAAATATTTGGGCCAAAAATAAATAATAAAATAAAAAGGTTTGGGCTTAAAATTAATTAACAAGTTTGGGCTAAAATTAAAACTATGCTTTTACCAAACACCAAGACTGATCCATGGACCTTTCAAAAATATGAATTTAATAAAATACGATTTTTTAAGCACTCTCGGGATTAAATACTAAACCCGACCAATAGTGGCGGTGAAAGGTTATTTATCATCGGGTTTGGTTTCGGGGAGACATTTTTAGGTGTTTACAGGTTCCGTGTGCTCCCTCAGCACATTTTCCCTATAAATACCCCCTCATTTCTGATGTACGGGGCACCAATAATCATTATCTCTCACCTTACACCAAAAATCAATCTCTTCTCCCTCTTTAACCTAATTTCTAGCCTCCTTATTCTTTCATAACCATTCCCCTAAGCACTCCAAGGAGTCTATACTTAACCCGAGGTTCCGTCCTTAAACCAAGGCGTGAAAGGTACAAATAACTGAGGGTTAGGACCAAATCAACTCTACTTTTTATTTAATTTAATTTTCATTTGATTTATATTTTTATTGAAGTTACTAACAGTTTATTCATGATGTAGCAATTTAAAGGAACGCACGGAATGTAAGTAATTAATTAATTTAATTACTCTTATTTTATTTTAATATTGCTAGCATCATGATTATGTTATTTTGTATTAAATTTGACTAACGCTATTATTTTTGAATTGCTTCCAATATTAATGTTTATTATTTTATTATAATGATCACTATATTGCATGTTTAAAGGGAATATGTAATTGAAAATCACGCCTAATAAGATAATTTGGACAACCGGTTTAGGTTCCTTTTTAATCTTGTTGTTTAATCAAGTGATCACTAATATTTTAGAATTATGTGTTGCATTAATATTTAACCAATTTAGCCTAATAATAGTTTGGAGCAAATTGAATATTTTATTTGTATGCCTTTGAGATCGCAGGAATCACTTTTCACTATAAGAATCGAGTAGAGGCCAATACGGGCGAATGTGACTCCATGACTCACTTCGTACCATCATCCCCGATCCTCCTTTCGTGGTTCCGAACCATATGGAGTTAATAATCTCATGGATTATGAATGGGGTGTAACCTTCACGGGTCAATCGTTGTTGCTTATCGTTGTCTCTTTTCGTGGTTGCCTTATAATGATCCGTGAACGGTTTACAAGTTCCTTATAAACTTGTTGGCGGCTCCCTACTTTATTTGTCCCTAATCGTATTATGTCAATTCCCACTTCCTATGAGTGCCAAGCATATTCACAACCTGCTTTTTACGTAGGCGCACTTCGAGCGACGCCTACAGCCTATTATGGATTTATCATTCCTAATGCAATTAGGAATGGTTTTAGTCTTCTACATTCTTCTAGAAGGTTCTTTTCATTCCTAATTCAATTAGCATTGATAAATTGACTTTTGTTGACTTTTTAGAGTTTTAATCAGAATAAAAGAATGTTTTTGAGGAAAATACGATTTATCCTCCTGTACGGTAAATTTCTATCTGATTTTAGAAAACGCGTCAATAATTTAATCAGCGCCAAACGCCAGCATTACCGCCTGACGCTAAGCTTGGCGCCTGGTGCTAGCGTTAGCGCCTGGCGCTAATGTCAGCGTCTGGTGCTAACCTCGTTTTGCGCGTCAGAACTCTGTTTCGATTTTTTATCTTTTTGGCTGATTTTCTCTATAAATAGCCTTCTAAAAACTCTGTTTTGACTCATTAACTCTCATCAAGAAATTCTTGATTACTTTCTCTCTCTCTCTCTCTTTTCTAAACTACCTTTTCTCAAAATACAAAATTCCGCATTCGCAAGACTTAGATACACCTAGCCATATTCAAAGTTGCCTTCGCCCTAGACGTGAAAGGTTTTAATTTCTGAGGGTTTGGTCCCAAATCTCTCTTTCAATTATATGATTTAATTGTTTTGTTTTATTATTTTCCTTGAAGTTACTAACATGTGTATTTTGTTATTAGAAAGAGGTACGAGGCATCCAAGTAAGTGCTTTAATTGTTTGTATTGATATTATGATATAGAAATTATGTTTAGGATGTTATTTTGATTCCTAGTATCATGTTAGGATGCTTTTCTTAGTATGATATTTTGGGTGATTTGCTTATATCAATTATGATTCCTGTAATGCTTCCTATTTTCTTTCCTAATATTCATGTTAGTATCATGTTAGGGCTAAAGTTTTGATTTTTATTGCTTAGTGACATGCTAGGGTTTGTTATTAATCTTATTAGTATCATGCCTAGGATCTTGCCATTATTATGCTATAACATGAATATTATGATTATTTTTATAATTGTTATTATGTTGCTTGATATTATTAATTGTTATTGCTTGATCACGCCTTTTATGCATGTTTAAAGGGAATTTGTATGTGTAATCATGCTTAATAAGATAATTGATAATCTTGTTTAGGGTTAATTTGATTATAATTTAAGTGATCTCCAATAATAGATTTATTTGTGCATTAATATTCAACCAACATAGATAAACAGGTTTAGGGTTAATCCTATTGATTGCATGTTAGTCAGAAAGCGCACATGAATACGATCAGAATAAAGTAGAGGCTTATTATTAGGGCAGGTTCAATCTCTTTTAGGTTGGATTTGTACCTTCATCCCCGAACTATTAGTCATGGTTCAAGACCTATTGGAGTTGACGATCTCTTAGATCGTTAAGGGGTGTAACCTTCACCTCGTGAACGGTTTACAAGTTCCTAAAACTTGTTGGCGACTCTTTTGCTCTATCTTCTTTCCCTTTGGACGTCACCGTACTTTAGTGTATGATCACAGTGGGGTTCAAGTTAGGGGTAATGCTTGAAATATTCCCTACATTTATAATCAAGCATTCTTTACTCAACGCTTTGATAACCATGCCATTCAAATAAATTTGCAACTATTGCTCCTTTACTTTGAATGTGAGTCTTTTTGTGTGTGAACGGACCATTTGGTGATTATGGAACATAATAATAACCATTATTCGTTCTAGCCTTTTGCTTAAAAGGTCTTTAAACAAAGCATACAACCTTACAGCTTATGTAGCTCTTGTTGCTTCATTCTAAGCTTGTAAGTCGATAACTTAGCTTAACTTCAATAGTTTCAGGTCACTTTTAAAGTGGAACACTCAAGCAGTATCCAATACTTGTGAAGATAACGAGTTGCTAAGTTAACTACAATAACATGAACTCATGTGTTGAAATGGAATCTTATTCCTTTTCTTCGTTCCTTGTTTCCTATATTTCTTATCATACAATATCTCATGACCTTACTTTAAGAACCATTTCTTTAAGTACCTTGAATTTTATACTTTGTTAGGCATAATTAAGCATCTAATGCGCCGTAAAACAAAGTTCCATCCTTTCCTTCAATTCACGCTTGAATTACTACATCGATGAGTCCTACTCATTTATGTATGAAGCGAAAAGATATGTTGGTTGTCAAATATTGAAAATTTGAGTTTGGAACTCAATACTTCATGTTTTATCAAAACTACCTAGTATTTTAAATACATGATGTCCAACCGTCCTTTCGGACTTTGTTATAAAAGTCATTTATGAGAATTGTATTTTAGAAATGTTTTTCCTTTCTCTGAGAACTATCCTCAAAGATTTCTTTTACCAATCATAGAAACAATATTATTTGATTTAGAATACTATATAACCATTTATCAATAATATAATAAGTTTGAAATTTAAGAGCATTCATGCAAACTTCAATCTTATTACACGTCTTATCCACGCATTAAATTTGTCCCCATTTGGCAAGAATAAGTCGATTCCAAGATCCAAAGAATCAAAGAGTGGTTAAGCATGCTTTGGCTTGTCTTAACACTCAATCTTCTAAGGTAAGCAACTCTTTACTAATGGCTCCAAGCCACTCTTGGTTAGATAATCGTCGCATCTAATGCTCTCATGACGATTTCTCTCTTTTGCCTTGACATGTATGGACTCCATCACTCATATCGTCGAGTACAACCAAAACCAACATGCACACCTGGTGTGCCTTACGATCCTTGGAGTAGTGATGACACCTCTCTTTGGCGTAGCCCACCATCACACTCATTCGGTGTGCAAGTGTTTCTTTGGAAAGGCAAGTTTAACTCAATACTATTAGGGACCTAGGTTTTCTATGTTGGTTGATTTAAGTGAACTTAATTAATCATCGCAACATAAAGAAAGCCTAAACATGCATCTAACATATCATTCATATATAAGCACTAGCATAAATATAAAGCATAGTATAAGATGCATATTGGCAACTAGCATGACCCCTTGAATTCTTCAAGTCTTCAAAAGGTCTTCTTTTGCAACTTCATTGCTTTGTCTTCCAAGAACCTCCATCTTCAAGACTTGACCATGATTATGCAACACTAGTAACTACAATTAGGACTAATCTAAATATTAAGGTACAAAAATACTCAACGGTACGTAGACCGTATTTAGATTTACAAAAATACATCACGGCACGCAGTCCGTATTTTCTATCCTAATCGGGTCCCACTAGTTGCCATTTCATAAAACCTGTGAAAGAATATACATTCCATTCATCCATTCACTATATGTGAATGGCCCATGCATTTTACAACAAACAAGTAATAATGCATTAAACACGCGAGCGCACTAGTAAGTAATCTAGGTGGTTAATCCGATTAACACGCTTAATTAAAACTAGTCAAAGTTATTTAACCGATTATGTAATTGACGTAATTAATAATTGAAGCTCCCACTAAATTCCGCATCCATCTTAATTAATTCAATTAATTAAGCCGGTAGAACCCAAAATTTGTCAAAATAAATTTTGCCAATGCCGCTCAAAACCAAGGCCTAGCCTCAAAAATTTTAATTAAAATAAACAAGATTAATTAAAATAAATGAAACGGCAAAATAAACAAAATTGCATTGCCTTACAACCCGGGGTAAAGTGCCAAGTGTGGGGTTGTGCGCATTGTGCCGCAAGCACGTAGCACATCCACACGCACTGTCTTACCGCAACACCAAGAACACACACATTGCTCGAGCACCTTTGCCGCACCACAGCACGCACGCACACAGCCACAGCTGCTGCTGTGCACGCACACACGCACGCACGCACGGTCGTGTGTTGCTGCTGCTGGGTGCTCTAGCCACGCCCATGGCTGCACGCACACACAAGCACTCGTCTTGGCAGCCACATGCGGGCTGCTATGCAGCCCGGCTAGCCAAAGGGGTTTTGCCTCGTTTTGCGTGCCATAGCCTCGAGATTTTGATTCCAATTTTGCGTGACATATTATTAATTCTAAATTAATTTTAGAACTAATTCAATGAGCAAAAAATTGAAAATTTAAACAAGTCTAACTTAAATAAAATTTATCAAGGTGCATTCAACCAAAATAATTCCCAAGAATCATTCTATAATTAAAGGTTATATTTTAAATTACCACTTAAAAATATAACCATTTTAAAACTAACCACCCATTTAATTTTTTGTTTTAAATTACCACCCCTTAAATAAAATAAATGCTCAGATTACCACCCATATCAAAAATTCGGTGGATTTTTCGTCTGTAGGCCCCAGCTAACACTTATTTTGACCCTTTTGAATGATTTTTTTTCCCCGATTTTTCTTTTAAAAAATGTTCTCTAAACTTTAATTCACATTTCCTTCACCAAATTCTACCAAATTTCAAAGAGAAAATGTGAATTGAAGTTGCGAGAGCATTTTTAAAGAGAAAAATCGAGGAAAAATCAGTCAAAAGGGTCAAAATAAGCGTTAGGTGGGGCCCACAGACATAAAATCCACTGGATTTTTGAAATGGGTGGTAATATGAGTCTTTATTTAATTTAAGGGGTGGTAATTTAAAATAAAAAATTAAACGGGTGGTTAGTTTGAAAATGGTTACATTTTTGGGTGGTAATTTAAAATTTTTCCTTAATTAAATTGGTTTATTTTGGTGCAACAAAATAAATAAGGCAATTTCTCATTATTAATTTAATCAATTTAAATTAATCTTGAAATTTTGACAAAGTAAGAGGGAGTTGGAAAAATATGAACTTTAATGTTCAAATGAAAATTCCAACTACTACCATTTGTGAATCCTTGAAAAATTATATCTTCCAATATGAAGATAAACAAATTTCTATCACAAAGTTTGAAACTTTATGTTTCCAATCAACCAAAAATGATTAAAACAACAAAGTTCAACATAAAATTCATGGAATTTAGAAGCTTTTACAGTTTCAATCACTTAACACAATTAAATATTGAATCTTTAGCACTTTAGAAGCCTCAAAAACAAAAATTTCACACTTAATGCAATTATTTTGCAATTATGTGAAAAATAAAACCAAGCCTTTAAACACAAATTACCACCAAGTAATCATGCCTAAAGAGGTTTAAAATTGCATATAAAATATGTATTGAACCAATTACATAACCACCATAAATATGAAATTAATTTTCAAGGTTAGAAAGACTTAAAAATTTTCGTAAAAACAAAAAAACCCCTCGAAAAATGCATTTCTGGTCGTTTTTTGGCTAAAAACCGAGTCCTATAAGGGTAAAACCATTTCCAGAACACCTTTTCCACCCAAAATTCACTATTTTTGGGTCAAAATCTAGGTTCTGGAGCTGAAGTCAGCTCTAATACGAGGTTAAAATAGATAATACGAGCTACTAATCTAATTAGCAACTCAAACCAGAAAAATTAAGCCATCAAAAATACCTTGAAAAAAAATATGATAATTAAAAATAAACGAGCGGACCTCTGATACAACTGTTGGGGTTTGGTGAGTCCCACTCACCGTGGAAAAAACCCGAGCCAAGGATCTCGCTCGCAATAAATAATATCACAAATGCATAAATAAACATAAAAGGGTATAATAGGAAATTTACCTTTGGCACGTGTTTCGCCCCACAAAATGGGCTCTTACTTGAGAAGCTAAACCCCGAAAATACGAGAGCCTCCGACGGAGATCCACCCACAAAAACAACTACCAACTTTTAGGTCAGTTACCTCGAGGTTAGCGAGGTCCGACCAAAACCCAAGTACTATGTGAGTTTAAGAGTTTTTGCTAATGTAATGCTCTATTGAACTCCTACTCAAGCACTCTTCCCAAAAACCCAAGATGGGTATTTATAGGTAAGAGGGAGAGTGGAAATTTCTATCCCATCAATGTGGGATCATGAAATTCCTCAATTTATTTTAAAGCTAAAATAAATTAAATAAGCAAGCAAGTAATAAATCAACAAGTGTCATCATTGTATGTAAAGGGAAGTGAGGACCACTTGGAGAGGAGGGGACCATACTTGCTCCCCACTCCTTCCTCTCCTTGTGCCACTTTTCCCTCACACTTTAGGACTCCCTCACATGCACTGTCATGGACCACGCCCCTAGCTACCCGGCCCAGCCAAGCCTCGCACATGCGGGCTGCTTGCTGCCAGCCTCTTAAGCTAGCATGCCCACGCACGCTTGTGAGGGTTGCTGCTGCCGAAGGCTGTTGCTAGCAAGCCTCGCACATGGTGCGGGCTGCTAGCTTGCCTAACCCCTAGCACTCGAGGTTCTGATGCTAGGGGTATTTTGGTCATTGTTGATTTATTACTAATTTTGTCGTCTCGTCTTTTACTATTTTTGACTCGACTTTCGACGCTCGGTTTCGACGCTCAAAGCTCGAATTTCCAACGTTTAAATATTAAATACTCGGGCGACGAATTAATTTCTTCCGAATTAATTCGTCGAGTCGGTTCGTTTACTGCTAAGGGTGTGACCCGAAGGGTTCAGTCAAGATTAAGCTGTAATATTAATATGCATTAATATTACTGATCGGAAGCGGCCTCCACCTAGGCATTCCAATCACTTGACCTTACTGAATATATAAGCTTTCTAATAATTTTGAACCCACTATCAGAATAATACACTTGTTCGAAGGACACCATTCCTTTCAGCCTACGTATCCTTTCCTAAAGAATTAGGCAAAACGTAGCTCTCTTGAATTTCCTAATCAAGTAATTATGGGTAATACTTTTTAAGTTGGTCAAGGTTCGTCATGTTTGAGAACTCATTGCCATCCATGTCAGTTAGTTTTGCTGCACCTCCCGATAGGATGGTTTTGACAATATCGGGTCCAGACCAATTAGGTCTAAATTTGCCTCTTGGGTCCAAAACATTTTTCCTTAATGCTTTTAACACCAAGTCTACTACTTTGATGTTTCTTGTCTTGACTTTCTTTTTAAAATGCCTAGCCACACGGGTTTGATAGCATTGGGTATGATATAGAGCTTTTAGCCGCTTTTCATCAAGTAGAATTAGCTCTTCATACCTTGCTCTAGTCCATTCAACTTCATCGAGTTTACTTTCTAATGTAATGCGTAGAGATGGTATCTCTAGCTCTACAGGTTGTACGACATCCATTCCATAAACCAAAGAGAATGGCGTATTTCCTATTGATGTGCGAATTGACGTGCGATAACCCCAAAGTGCGAAATGGAGTTTGTCAGGCCAATCCTTGTAATTTTCTGTCATATTCTCAATGATAGTCTTTAGATTTTTATTAGCTGCCTCAACTGATCCATTTGCTTAAGGTCTATAGGGGGAAGAATGATGGTGTTGAATGCCATATTTTTGCAACAATTCTTCACATTCAGCTTGAAAGTGAGTTCCATTGTCACTTATCATCTCATGTGGGACTCCGTATCGACAAATGATATTCCTTTTGATAAAGAGTGCACATGTTTTGCAGTGAGTTTAGCATATGATTATGCTTTAACCCACTTTGTGAAGTAATCAATTGCTACTAAGATCTATTCGTAACCTCCTATCCCAGGAGGGGCAATTTTATTGATAATATTAATCCCCCATGTAGAGAATGGCCACGGTAAAGTGTAGGTGTAAAGTAGAGATGGGGGAAAATGTTGTAAATTGGCATAAATTTGGCATTTAGGACATCTTTTTACATATTGATGACAATCCCTATTCATGGTAGTCCAATAGTACCCTTCTCGCATTATATTTTGGACTAGCATTTTGCCATTAACATGGGTTCCACAAATGCCTTCGTTGACTGTCCTCATAGCTCTTTGGGCATCCTTTTTCCCTATACATAAGAGAGCTCGACCCTTAGGTACCCTTTTATGTAACTCGTTGTCTATGAGTACGTATTGGGAAGCCAAGAGTCTTAATGCTCGTTTTACTCTTTTGTCAGCATGAGTAGGGTATTCTCCTTTGGAGACGTAATTAAGTATATCCGTATACCACGGTTCTTCTTCTTCTTCATCCTGGACCACTTCATCATCTTATATGGCTTGAATGTAAGCCGGTTTATGCTTTTTTTCTATGGTTAGAGGCATTTGCACGATTTCCGTAGGAATCCTAACTATTGAGGCTAGTCTTGCCAAGGCATCAGAAAATTGGTTTTCCTCTCTAGGTAGATAGGTGTATTCTACCTTTTCAAGCTGGTTGGTGAGAGTTTCTAGATAAGTTTAGTAAGGAGCCAGACTTTCACTTCTTACTTTCCATCTTTTAGAAATTTAGTTGATGATCAGTGAAGAGTCTCCAAATATTCGTAATTTCTTCACTCCCAATGCCAAAGCTATTTCAAGGCCTACCACGCATGCTTTGTATTCGGCAGCGTTGTTGGTAACGTCGAAATATAGCTTTATAAAGATTGGAACGTGCTCTTCTTTAGGTGATACTAATAATACTCCAACGCCACATCCCTTTTGGTTTGAGGCTCCATCAAAGTATAAAGTCCAAGTATCATCTTCTATGACCATCAAATATTCGTCTAGAAATTCATTGTCATGTACTGGTATCAAATCTTCTATTGGAAAATCCGCTAGGAATTCCAAGACCACAGATCCTTTGATAGCCTTTTGAGGCATGAATATTACATCGAACTGGGCTAAATTGACTATCCACATTGATATGCGCCCATTGAGTGTATACTTTTCGAATATATACTTAAGTGGATCCATTCGAGAGACTACAAAGACTTTGTGCACGAGCATATAGTGTCTTAGCTTGGTTGTGGCCCACACCAATGCGAGGCACATTTTTTCAAGCGATGTATAGCGCACTTCAAACTCGAGCATCTTTTTGCTTAGATAGTAGATTGCATTTTCTTTACCTTCTACTTCTTGTGCAAGCATAGCCCCCATTATCTCCTTGGTGATTGTTAAGTACAACCTAAGAGGAATCCCTGTGAGTGATAAGTGACTTTTATGTCACTTTTAGGGGTATTTATTGAATACTTTTCCGGCTTATTTCAATAATTAAGCTCATTTTATCCTTTATTTCTATTATTTTGCTTATTCTCATCTTTTATCTTTTTATTTGAGTATTTTGTAGTTTTTAGTTTAATTTAGATTAACTTAGTTTTATTAATTCCTAGTTTCTCTCTTTTTATTTATTTTTCTTTTAGTTTCTAGTTTGTTTTCTTTATTTTATGTTATTTCATTTAATCTTATTATTTATTTAGTTTTAGCTTTTTATTTTACTTTATTTATCTTATTTTATTTTACTTTATTTATCTTATTTTATTTTATCTTTTAAAAATCCCCTCGTGTTGTATTTGGTTGTAGGTGTTTTCGGGTCCTTGGTCGATCAGGTTCAAGGTCCAAGAATTGAGTTAAACAACATGCTCCAAGCTACCACCAACCAATATCACACACCAATCCCCTGCTCTCTGCTTTCCCCCAACAACACCAACACCAACAGCAACAGCCGCACCACCACCAGTACCCACCTATCACAGCCACAACTAAGCTCCCCTGCTCCACCACTTCCACACACAAAATAGCAACCACCAGCTCCACCACTGCTGCCCCTTTCACCTCACATCACCACTCTCACCAGCCACCAAAATCACAACCAAACCAGCACCACCTACACCCAGCCACACCGCCCTCAACCACCAACAACAACCAGCCGCAGCAAACCACCATCAATCCGACTCCACCAGCCACCTCACCCTACTCGCACCACCTCCAATCAACCACGAAAAACCGCCAGCAATCACCACCACAATCCCCTGCTACCTCACGCAGCCTTCACGCAACAACAACCAACCGTCACCTACCATCTTCAACCTCCTAAACCGAAAACCACTTGCTGCGCCTCCTATTTCGCCACCAATCTCAGCCACCCAAACCACATGAACCACCAACACCACCGCAAAAACCAATTCCCCTGCTCCCTCACTTCACGCAACAACAATAACCACCCACATCAACACCAAACCACTCACCAATTAAACCACGCAACTCACAGCAACCCAAACTCACAGAGCAACCAACTCGCGGCCGCGCAGCCCTGTCAGAAAGCGCACAAATTGGAGTCAAAAATAAGAGTTGAGGCAGTAGCTTTGCGCGACCTGTGCGCGACTTCTGTGCGGGCGCGCAATTGTGGGTCAATCACGAGCTTTTCACGTGATTTTTATGAAAATTGGACGACCACGATTCCTTCAATTAATCCAAAGGCCGAGAATTTGGTGACGCTAGATGATGATAATGTTGATGAACGGTGATGATGGTTGTTTGGATGATGGCTGATGGTGTTTGAATTGGAGCAACCACGAAATGAAGAAGGGGCAAAAAAAAAAAAACTTAGTTTGATTGTTTTCGTGGGTTTGGTGGGAATTGTGGGAATTTTGGGGTTTCTTTTTCCTTTTCATTTTCTTTTATTTTATTTTTTTGTAGTTTTGTTTTTATTGGTTTTTAGTTTAGTTATTTTAATTGTTTTATTTAGTTTTATTTCTTTTTAATTTCTTTTATTTTATTTTTATTTAACTTGTATTATAAATACCCCTTTGGGGTTATTTTCTCACAACTTTCAATCAATATTTTATTTTAGATAGATTATATTAGTTTAGCCTATATTTTCTCTCTCTTAGGGTTAGATTAGGATTTTCTCTCTCTAGTTTAGGAGTAGTGTAGAGAGAGAAAGCTTGGATTTCCATGGAGTTTTTGAGAGGTTAAAGAAGCAACTTTGTGGAACTTCTTCTCATCTATTCAATGAGCATTTTCTAACTTTCTCTCAACTTTATTTCTTTGCTTAATCCTTAGTTTTTGCTTTTTGTTTGTTGATTTGAGTAGATTAATTTGTTTGTTTGTTTAATCTTGTTTTTATTCTTATTTTACCTTGTTTTCCATGTCTTTCTTCATTATGTTAGCTTAGGTTTTGTTCTAGGGAATTGGATGAAGGTTATATTAATGAATTGAATGATTGATTGTGATTAGTATGAAATTGTTTCTTGATTATTGTGTATGGGTGATACTTTTATGGATTAGAATCTTTCTAGCTAATCGATTCTATGCTCTTAATTGTGCTTTCAATCAATTGTGCGAGAGTGAGTTGGTTGAGAGCCCTAAATTCTTTCATACCTTTGTTAGGCTAGTTGCACGATAGTGAATTATTTTAGTAGGATAATTAACATGCTTAATTGTGCGAGAGTGAGTTAAATGTGTTGATGTTCCTAATCGAGGGCATTTTCATCTATTTGTATGATGTTATTTAATACATTGATGTGATTGGATTCCACTTTCCCTAGTTTTAGTTGTTTGTTCTTAGTCGTGTTTAGTTTAACCTCTCTCTATCTCACGACCTTTCCTAGTAGTCTAGTTGGCACAAATTAATACACTTAGTCCTTTTGGGTTCGACCCTTTACTTGCCACTAACTAGTTTAGTGTAAGTTTAGGTATTATAAATTTCTAATTTGGTTAGAGTTAGTAGTCCTAACGACCTACTTTTACCCGCGATCAAATTTTGGCGCCGTTGCCGGGGATAATTTTGAGGAGGTTTTGCCTTTTTATTCTTTTCCTTATTTTTCTTCTTCTTTCTTTTCTTATTTTCTTGATTTTTATTTTGATTTTTCTTCCTTCTTTTGGCATCTTCCTCCTCACTTACGTGCAATAATCTTGTTGCACGTCCTCCTCCCGTCATTTACCTACTTGTTATCATATGAAATGTGTAGTAGTGTATTTGATAAGCTCTTGCGTTCGTTGCAATATTATTTACTAGAGTGGTCTCGCTTGGACGTTAAACAAGCCTTTCTCGGGAAGTAACCCGAGGTTTTTATTGATTTCATTTTCTTTTCTTTTTAGATTAGATTTTCTCTCATGGAAATGTTTGTGTGCCTTTTGCTAGGTACATAACTTGATATACACTTATGCATTGGTTTGGATCAAGAATTAAGGAAGTTTAATGCCTATTTTTGCTAGCATATGGAAATCGAGATTCAATTCAAGAAGAAATCGGCTTTGAAAGGTTAAATTGGTTCATTTGCGGGTGATTACACCCACCAATATCCGGTAATATCTTTCCTAGCTCTTTCTCTAATGGTTGGTGACTCGTTGAACTTGTGTTGGTTTGTTGGATTGATTTCTTTCTTTTCCCCTCCCATGGATTATTTTGGTTTATATTTGAGTATATTGTCTCACTCAAGCTTGGGGGGAGGGTATTCTATCATGTTTGGTGGGATGTTGATTCATTTATGCCATGCACTTGAGTATATGCATTTCCATGTCTTTTCTTTTATTTTGAAAAATCCAAAAAGATTTTTGTTTACTTTCAAGGTAATTTTGGCAAAATGTGCTTTGTTTGTTCTTATTTTGGACATTTTGTTTTGGGACTTGAATCCTTGAATTTTTTCTTCCTAAGTGGTAAATGTATGCACGGTTTGAGAGTGTCATTGGTTGACTCTAGGATACTATATGCTAAGGTAATCGGGTTAAGAACTTTTAGGGGTCCATGAAGCCTTAGTTCACGGGAATGTGGTAAGATGGAGTTGCTCTCTATAGTGGATTTGAAACCCTTGGTTGGTATTTGTTTGGTTATAATCTCTTGTGAGCTTCATTTGTTCTAGCCTTCATCACCTTGTTGAGCGGCTATTTAGGATCCTTGACTATGCATGTCTTAATCCTTGTTTTGACCTCTAGCTCCCAAGATCGTGACCAAGCCCCTCTAGGGGAGGAAAAGGGCACCTTTTCTCATTTTTCTTTATCTTCTTTTTATTTTGTTACAAATTTGGTTTTCTATGCATCGACCTACTTATTAACTAATTTGAGCCTAATGTTTCTCGCTCTTGTTTAAACCGCATTACAAACCCAATGGCCTATGTTTACCAACCCTTTTAGTTAGTGAAGCATTGGAATGTGAGGTTTGAGTTTTGAGAGTGTTGAAATTGAACAAGACATTTTGTGAATTGGTTTAAGTACGGTATTGAAAGTTGATCTTGAAAAGAAAATGCAAAAAAGTTTGAGAAGAAAGATGTAATTCAAGAAAATCAAATGAAGCTTCAAGAAAAAGCCGTCCATAGTTTAAAAAAAAAAGGCCAAGGACATCAAATAAGAGCTAAAAAAAACACAAAAATATTTTAGTTTGGTTTCGTTTTCTTCCCTAGTTTAAGCATTGAGGACAATGCTTCGTTCAAGCTTGGGGGGGAGCGTTACTTCGGTTTTGGTATATATTGTGTTAGTGTTGAATAAGCTTGGGGGAGATGGCATTATTGGTATTTTTGTTTGATATTTTTTGACTTCTTGAGTTTGTTTTTGAGAGTAGGCCATTCTTTTGCTTCACTTAGGAAATATCACCAAAATTTTCAAATTTTTACCCCGCCTTAACCCTTAGCCTTACGTTACAACCCAATAAAAGACCCTTAGACTTTAGTGGGGTTGGGTCAAAGAACGGTGGAGCGAGATAGACTTTAAACCTATGGAGAGAGTATGCGTAGTTGAGATGTCGGGATTACCTTCTCAAAGTTTTTCATTTCTTTATCTTTTTCCGGTTCCTTCGTGGAATCATGAGAAGCTAGCTTAAGGGTTGATTTGAACCTAGTGGAGAGAACGCGGCTCGATTAGTTGGGGCTAGGGTGGATTGTGTCCCCATTAGTTCTCTATGCTTAGCATATGTTATGTTTCAATCAACCATTGACATCTTGGAACGTGCATACATTTGTCTATTTAAAAAGGTTTGCATTCATTGGTGCTTGTTCCTATCTCTTGTCCAAATATGAACTTTGTGTTTTCTTTCTCTTTTTATGTTTCTTTTTCTTTTCTTTTTATTGCCTTGCCTTGGTTTTTGTTTAGAGTTGTGGGTTAAACTCTTAGGACACCCTCACGAGAGCACACTCGTCCTCTAGGGCGATCTAGGGGTTTAAAGGGCTTGTCTTTAGTTGCTAAAATTGACCGTGATTCCTACAAAAGTGAGTTAGTGTACATTCTTGTCTCCTTTAGTGTCTTAGATTTGCTTGAATAAATCACTCTCCTTCTCCCGTGTTTCATGTTAATTTGCTCGAGTACGAGAAAAAGGTTAGCTTGGGGGAGTTTGATAAGTGACTTTTATGTCACTTTTAGGGGTGTTTATTGAATACTTTTCCGGCTTATTTCAATAATTAAGCTCATTTTATCCTTTATTTCTATTATTTTGCTTATTCTCGTCTTTTATCTTTTTATTTGAGTATTTTGTAGTTTTTAGCTTAATTTAGATTAACTTAGTTTTATTAATTCCTAGTTTCTCTCTTTTTATTTATTTTTCTTTTAGTTTCTAGTTTGTTTTCTTTATTTTATGTTATTTCATTTAATCTTATTATTTATTTAGTTTTAGCTTTTTATTTTACTTTATTTATCTTATTTTATTTTACTTTATTTATCTTATTTTATTTTATTTTATTTTATCTTTTTAAAATCCCCTCGTGTTGTTTTTGGTTGTAGGTGTTTTCGGGTCCTTGGTCGATCGGGTTCAAGCTCCGAGAATTGAGTCAAACAACATGCTCCAAGCTACCACCCACCAATATCACACACCAATCCCCTGCTCCCTGCTTTCCCCCAACAACAACAACACCAACACCAACAGCAACAGCTGCACCACCACCAGCACCCACCTATCACAGCCACAACTAAGCTCCCCTGCTCCACCACTTCCACACACAAAACAGCAACCACCAGCTCCACCACTGCTGCCCCCTTCACCTCACATCACCACTCTCACCAGCCACCAAAATCATAACCAAACCAGCACCACCTACACCCAGCCACACCGCCCTCAACCACCAACAACAACCAGCCGCAGCAAACCACCATCAATCCGACTCCACCAGCCACCTCACCCTACTCGCACCACCTCCAATCAGCCACGCAAAACCTCCAGCAATCACCACCAAAATCCCCTGCTACCTCACATAGCCTTCACGCAACAACAACCAGCCGTCACCTACCATCTTCAACCTCCTAAACCAAAAACCACTTGCTGCGCCTCCCATTTCGCCACCAATCTCAGCCACCCAAACCACATGAACCACCAACACCACCACAAAAACCAATTCCCCTGCTCCCTCACTTCACGCAACAACAACAACCACCCAAATCACCACCAAACCACTCACCAATTAAACCACGCAACTCACAGCAACCCAAACTCACAGAGCAACCAACTCGCGGCCGCGCAGCCCTGTCAGAAAGCGCACAAATTTGAGTCCAAAATCAGAGTTGAGGGAGTAGCTTTGCGCGACTTCTGTGCGAGCGCGCAATTGTGGGTCAATCACGAGCTTTTCACGTGATTTTTTTGAAAATTGGACGGCCACGATTCCTTCAATTAATCCAAAGGCCAAGAATTTTGTGATGCTAGATGATGATAATGTTGATGAACGGGGATGATGGTTGTTTGGATGATGGCTGATGGTGTATGAATTGGAGCAGCCACGAAATGAAGAAGGGGCAAAAAAAAACTTAGTTTGATTGTTTTCGTGGGTTTGGTGGGAATTTTGGGGTTTCTTTTTCCTTTTCATTTTCTTTTATTTTATTTTATTGTTGTTTTGTTTTTTTTGGTTTTTAGTTTAGTTATTTTAATTGTTTTATTTAGTTTTATTTCTTTTTAATTTCTTTTATTTTATTTTTATTTAACTTGTATTATAAATACCCCTTTGGGGTTATTTTCTCACAACTTTCAATCAATATTTTATTTTAGATAGATTATATTAGTTTCGCCTATATTTTCTCTCTCTTAGGGTTAGATTAGGATTTTCTCTCTCTAATTTAGGAGTAGTGTAGAGAGAGAAAGCTTGGATTTCCATGGAGTTTTTGAGAGGTTAAAGAAGCAACTTTGTGGAACTTCTTCTCATCTATTCAATGAGCATTTTCTAACTTTCTCTCAACTTTATTTCTTTGCTTAATCCTTAGTTTTTGCTTTTTGTTTGTTGATTTGAGTAGATTAATTTGTTTGTTTGTTTAATCTTGTTTTTATTCTTATTTTACCTTGTTTTCCATGTCTTTCTTCATTATGTTAGCTTAGGTTTTGTTCTAGGGAATTGGATGAAGGTTATATTAATGAATTGAATGATTGATTGTGATTAGTATGAAATTGTTTCTTGATTATTGTGTATGGGTGATGCTTTTATGGATTAGAATCTTTCTAGCTAATCGATTCTATGCTCTTAATTGTGCTTTCAATCAATTGTGCGAGAGTGAGTTGGTTGAGAGCCCTAAATTCTTTCATACCTTTGTTAGGCTAGTTGCACGATAGTGAATTATTTTAGTAGGATAATTAACATGCTTAATTGTGCGAGAGTGAGTTAAATGTGTTGATGTTCCTAATCGAGGGCATTTTCATCTATTTGTATGATGTTATTTAATACATTGATGTGATTGGATTCCACTTTCCCTAGTTTTAGTTGTTTGTTCTTAGTCGTGTTTAGTTTAACCTCTCTCTATCTCACGACCTTTCCTAGTAGTCTAGTTGGCACAAATTAATACACTTAGTCCTTTTGTGTTCGACCCTTTACTTGCCACTAACTAGTTTAGTGTAAGTTTAGGTATTATAAATTTCTAATTTGGTTAGGGTTAGTAGTCCCAACGACCTACTTTTACCCGCGATCAGTGAGCGCTGGTTCTAATACAGGAGGATTTGCGAGATAGACTTTGATTTTTTCAAAGGCTTTTTGACACTCGTCATCCCATATTACTGGCACATTCTTTTTGAGCTTCTTGAATATTGGTTTGCATATCGTTGTTAGCTTCGATATGAACCTACTTATATATTGCAACGGCCAATGAATCCTCGAATTTGTTTCTCGGTTTTGGGCGGTGGCATTGACATGATCGCCTTGATCTTGGTTGGGTTTATCCCTATTCCTCTAGAGCTTATGACATATCCCAAGAGCTTGCCTGAGGTGACTCCAAAAGCACACTTAGATGGATTTAACCTCATGTTGTATTTTCTTAGCCTTTCGAAAAATTTTCTTAAGGCTATTTGATGTCATGGGCGATCTTTTGATTTCACAATCATATCGTCTCCATATACTTCAACCTCTTTGTACATCATGTCATGGAGTAGGGCAGTTGCTGCTCGTTGGTAAGTAGCACCCGCGTTTTTCAACCCGAATGGCATTACCGTGTAACAATAAGTTCCCCATGGTGTTATGAACGTTGTTTTCTCCATGTCTTCTCCTGCCATGAGAATTTGATTGTATCCCACATATCCATCCATGAATGAGAGAAGCGCATGATTTGTTGTATTATCTACTAAAATATCGATGTGTGGTAAAGGGAAGTCGTCCTTTGGACTTGCCTTATTTAAATCTCGATAGTCGACACACATTCTTACCCTTTCATCCTTCTTTGGAACTGGGACCACATTTGCCACCCATTCGGGGTATTTGGATACCCAGATAAAACCTGCAGTTATTTATTTTTGAACTTCTTCTTTTATTTTAAGAGTTATGTCGGGTTTCATTCGACGCAGATTTTGTTTTACAGGTTTCATTCCTGGAATTAGTGGTATAGTGTGTTGAGCTATTTCTCTATTAATGCCTGGCATATCTTCATATGACCAAGCAAATACATCGATATATTCTTTGAGTAGATTAATTAAATCGGTTCTTTCTTGTTTATTAAGCGTCAATTCGATTTTAACTTCTCTTATAATGGTTGAATCATTTGAGATATCAACCGTCTCAGTATCCTCAATTATCGGTGTTTTCTTTTCATTTGCATTGCTCTAATAATTTCTTTGTCATTTTCATTGTTAGTTAAGCAATGCTCATCATCTTGGGTTAATGAAAAACACGAGGAGTAAGAGGAAGAAGACATATTATTAAATTCTGAAATCATTACATCGAAAAGAGAAATGTCCTCAGGGACTTGATTACTAACTATCCTAGGAGTAAAAATAGATGAAACATGGGATGCTATAGCTAAAGATTTGGAAGACTCTACAGGAAAAGACTCTAACTCTGACCCTGACTCAGATGACTCTTCAAACATTGGTCCTTGCCCCGTTGTTATTGAGATTTTTCTTCCACTCGGAGTAGTCACCTTGACCGTCTTGCGCCATCCTTGCACTAATCCTTCCGCTGGAGTGATGAGCTTCAAAGGGTCAAAGTTCTTGCTTTGTAGGACTGTTTGGATGATCGAGGAATTATCCTCTACATATTTCGGCTCATGTTTTTCTCGCCCGAAGAGTAGTCCCATGATATTAAAGTCAAAGCATGGGGGTGCTTTCTCCTTGTGAATAGGAGTTGGGATCTCATCTAGAAAGTAGCAATCCAGAAAGATTTCGAACCCAAGTTGCCTTATGCCATTTACAACAATAGGTTCGGGAAATTCATAGCATGGATAGTCCTCTCCTTCTCTTATGAACTGTCCATTGAGAGTAAGAGGATACTGATCCATTGGGATTGCTTTCTTTTGGCTGCGAGCGTTCCTACGCGCCTTAGACCTTTCCTGGGGTTGCTTAAGATCTTCCAGAGTCGGTTCAAAACCAAGTCCGAAAGTATCTAACTTAGGGAGGCCAGGTAATTCCATTTGTTTTGCTATCTCCTTTTTCTTTCCTAGAGGCATTTTAGGAAAGTGTCCCTGTCTCTTGAGAATAGCATTTACTGTCATATTGGACTGGGGGTCATGAAAAAGAAGGATCCTTTCATCCTCCTTGATTAAGGAGACCTCTTCATTAAAGACCCACAAGTCTTCATCATCCTCATCGTGCTCCACATTAATGATCGGATTTTCAACAGCTTTAATCCTCATAGGTGAAGCATCGATTGTGATGGGGATTCCTCCAACTATGGCTTTTACCTGTTGGTGAAGAGATGAAGGGACAACCTTGAGGTCATGAAGCCAAGGGCGTCCCAACAATAAGTTGAAGGAAGCCTTAATATCTACCACTTGGAAGGTAGTGGCATGTTCTATTGCTCCCGCCGTTACATTCATAGTGATTTTTCCAAGAGCTTGGCGAAGAGTATTGTCGTAGGCTCTTATTCCTTGTGTTGACGGGGTTAAGTCTTCATCCCTTATGCCTAACATCCTCGCAATTCTGAGTGGACAAACATTAATTGTCGATCCGTTGTCTACAAGAGTCATTGGGACGTTCATTCTCTTGCAGACTACTGTGAGGTTCAGGGCCTTGTAATGCTTGTCACCTTCTGGAGCTAAATCTTTGTCAGAAAAGGTGATCAAGTTGATAGGACTAGGGAGATCACTCGTAAGGAAGTTAGCCAACCCCTCAGGAGTGGTGTCGGAATCTATCCCTAACTTATCCAAGGCATTCATTATCGCCAACCTATGTTCTCGAGATGTAGCTAGAAGTTTCCATACGTTCATTTCGACTTTGGTCTTCTTGAATTGTTTGACAATGTCATTGTCTTCTACAATTGGTATGGGAACTTGTTGTACAATAGTAATAGGTTGTGTAAAGATGGGAGGTTGCATTCTCCCAGATCTTGTAAGGACGTCTATGGGTGAATCTTCTTCATCCCAAAAATCACCTATTTAATATGACATTGAAAGTGGAGGTTCTTCCATGTCCTTAAGGTGGACGTCTTCATCATCGCTGTCCCAAACCCCATTAATGCTAATGTCTTATTCTTGTGGGATTTGAACTAGCTTCTTGTCATCAATCATCTTCTGAATTAAATCTTTGAATTTAAAACAGTTTTCAATGGTATGTCCCCCGGATTGATGGTATGGACAGTAGAACCTAACTGTCCTCTTTAGATATTCAAATGGTCTCGGTTCGAGAGGTTTGACCTTACCATTCTCGGAGAGAATTTTGAACATTTTAGCATAGGAAGTCCCAATTGGAGTATAGAGTTTATTACTCTTTTTGGGTGTGTCAATTACTTGGAGAAGGAATGCTTCCTTCTTCATGGGTGGAACTTTAGCATACTTGCTTTGAAGTTCCTCTCCTTGTTTCTTTGCTAATTCAATAGCTTCACATAGTAAGTCTATTCCCTCCCACATTGACCATATAAGAATCAGTACTTATTCCTTAGTTTCAAGTTCTTGTTCGGAAAGGAAATCATCCATGGCATCGAAAAAGGTTTCCTCCTCTTCTTCGATAGCATGAATTTCTTCAACAGGTTTGATGAGAGATGAGGGATCAACATGATTTTCCTCGTCAGAGATAGCAAGGAGTTGGAGAGAGGTGCATTGTTGATACTTGGCTTCTTGCTTGCAGGGGAAAATGGTAGCTTATTGTTATCAATCAAATCTTGGATAGCTTCCTTAAGCTTCCAAAAATTCTCAATGAGATGACCCCTACCTTGGTGATATTTGCTGGGGTTCCAATTAGCTGTCCATTTTTTGACTGGTGGGTCCCCAAATGGTCCAATAGGAGTTATAAGACCTTTTGCATTCAGTCGATCGAATGCGGTGTCATAACTCATACCAATAGGAGTAAAATTCCTCCTAAATGGTTTCTTTTGTCCTTGGTTGTTCATAGCAAGGACTTCACTCAAATTAAAGGTGCTAACATTATTTGAGTGGGTGGTTTTGGAAGAAGAAGGATTGTCGTTCTTCTTGCCTTTCCATCCACTGTTGGAGTTATTGTTAGAAACTTTTTGTTTAGCAAGGTCGTCTTCAATTTTAATCCCAATATCATAAACGACCTTGAACGTATGAAGGTTGTTTTGATACTTAAGATGCTTGGAGTACTTTTCTTAGAGGTTCTTGATAAACAGCCTCACAGATTCCTTTTCGCTCGGTACTTCAATCATCCTGGCAAAGGTTTCTCTCCATTTATTGAAGAAAGAAGTGAAACCTTCATTCTCTTTTTGTTTAAGTATTTCAAGTTGTCTATGATCAGTTTCAACTTGAATATTGCATTTTATAACTATCAATGAAAGCGTTTACAATTGATTCCCAAGTAGAGGTTTTCTCTTTGTCAAGGGAGAAGAACCATTGTTGGCAAACGGTTTCAAGAGATAAGGAAAATAAAGAGTGAAATACTTTTCTATCGATACCCTTAATATTCATTATTGTTTCAAAAGCTCATAAATGAAAGTAAGGGTTATCAATTGCCTTGAATTTTGGGATGTCGTTGGCATTGAACTTCTGTATAAGAAGCTCCTTGTCCACTGAGACCCCTTGCGAACTAATACCCTGGAACTTGTAATCATTAGATATCGTGCTCAAGCATTCTTACATGAGCTCCATTTGTTGTTGCTTCACAGGGTCATTAATTTGGAGGGTTAAGGTCTTTAATAGTTCAATAACACCAGCCATTTGCTTCTTGAGCTCATTAACTTCTTCTTGAATCGCCATTATCTTCTTGGCTTTCCTTTTTCGACCGATTAGTTTGTCAAAAAGCTATACTTGAACGAAAAGGTTGTCTTTGATCAAACGCCCTTCCTTTCTTGACCACGCGCTGTAAATTAAACCATTTTTTATTTTAATGACTTGACTCAAATTGACTTTGACTTTACGGGTTTATAAAGAAAAAGAAAAAACAAACAAAAATAGGGTGTATATTTTTTGGGAATTAAGTAAGTATATGGGTTCAAACAAGTGGTTTAATTGGAGGATTAATATCCGACTTACCCCCCCTAAAAATGACGGAAAACACACGCATACAAGACTCTCTAGACATAGTCAAAGTGTATATACATATTAGTGTGTGCTTTATTTGTGAGTGCAAGTGACATGCTTTGACTCTTTTGTAAGACCATGGGACTTAGCGCCTAGACTCAATTAAGGACTAAACAAGGGTATTGTTATAACAAAATAATCGAACTGATTAGCAAACTATTTAATTAGACTCGTCGTGATGACTCGAGAAAAATGTTGAACTGTCGCCAAAGCAACAGGATTGTCGCCGCACACTGCAGTGCAGCACCAGACGACAGCGTTGTCGCTCGGCGTTGCAGCCCAAATTTTTACGCCATTACTGGAGCATTAATCTGGGACTACTTTCAGTATTTTTACTCTACGGGACATGCCTAAAGTTGTACTAAGTCAATTCTGATTAAATTATTAGACTTAAATTACTCTAATTAATTAATTAATTAGGCAAAGTCCTTTTAGCCATTAATTAGTTTATTTAAGGCTTAAACACAAGTCAAAAAAATGGTTAAGAAAACACATAGAGTATTCACAAATAATGCACACTTAGTCAAGTAGGCACAATATGATGCAATGAGTTTGCAACCTAACCATGGCTCTAGTTCTCTAAAGTTCGGGATATGGGTTAGTCAAAGAGGGTCCAAGGTTATGAGTCCGGATGCACCGCGCGGAAGCCTTACCTTTGGAAGGATTGGCGTGAGTGGATGGGACCCCGCGAGTTAAACTCGCTTTTCATGGTTTGGTGAATTCAACATTCTCCGATGTACCCTTTGTTGCACAGAGCGTTCAATCAAGTAGATGGAGCATGAATTCCTAGAGGGTTATGTCCATATGTAGAACACATATGGGTTTTAGAAAAGTGAGAAAAACTCAATCAGGAAGTAGAATCGAGCCCAAAGTGCTAGAACTGGTCGAAATTAGAACTCATATTTCTGGCTCGATATTGGAAGAACGCAGCGCCAGCCAATAGGAACTGTCGCCGCAATATAGCCTTGTCGCCTGGCGACAAAATTGTCGCTCGGCGACATAGCCATATCTTCGGCGACAGGCTCTGTTTGCTAGACTCCAGTTCCTACATGCCTCAGCAGCTTTTTGTGTTCGTAAAATTTTCCAGTTTTTCGCAGCATTATTTCGATCCTAGTTGTGAAAGATATTCCTCAAATTTCCTACGTGTAAAAAAATCCTATGATTTTAACTCATTAAGGATGGTCTTTCCAATGAGATCTTTTTTATGCATATGACAATAATGTTAATCAAAATTACGCACATGAAATACTTAGAACAACAAAGCAGTAAACCACTGCCTACCAATATTTCAAGCATTACCCCAAACTTGAACCCCACTGTGATCATACACTTAAGCATGGTGACGTCCAAAGGGAAGGAAGCTAGAGCAAAAGAGTCGCCAACAAGTTTTAGGAACTTGTAAACCGTTCACAGGGTGATAGTTACACCCCTTAACGATCTATGAGATCGTTAACTCCAATAGGTCTAGAACCAAGACTGGAAGTTCGGGGATGAAGGAACAAATCCAATCTAAAAGAGAAAGAACCTGCCCTAATAATAAGCCTCTACTTTATTTTTCTCGTATTCATGTGCGCTTTCTGACTAACATGCAATCATTAGGTTAACCCTAAACCTGCTTAATCTATGTTGGTTGAATATTAATGTACAAATAAAACTATTATTGGAGATCACTTGAATTACAATCATATTAACCCTAAACAAGATTATTAATTATCTTATTAAGCGTGATTACAAGTACAAATTCCCTTTAAACATGTATAAAAGGCATGATCAAGCAATAACAATATCAAGCAACATAATAATCATAATAATAATCCAAATCATAATCATGTTTATCATAATCATGTTAAAGCATACTATTAGCAAGATCCTAGACATAATACTAACAAGATTACTAACAAACCCTAGCATGTCACTAAACATTAAAGATTAAATATTTAGCCCTAACATGATACCAACATGAATATTAGGAAAGGAAATAGGAAGCATCATAATAAGCATAATTAATATTAGGAACTTATTGTTGTCACCCTAAACATGATACTAGGAAGCAATCAAAACATCCTAACATGATACCAGGAATCAAAATAACAATCTAAGCATGAATTCTATATCATAATAACAATGAAAACAATTAAAACACTTACTTGGATGCCTCGTATCTCTTTCTAATAACAAAATACACACGTTAGTAACTTCAAGGAAAATATAAAATAAAACAATTAAATTAAATAAAGATTAAGAAAGTTTAGACTAGATTTGGAACCAAACCCTCATAAATCAAACCTTTCACGTCTAGGGCGAAGGCTACTTCGAACTTGGCTAGGTGTGTTTAGATCTTGTGAATGCGGAATTTTTTATTTGAGAAAAGGCTAGTTTGGAAAAGAGAGGGGAGAGAATCAAGAATTTCTTGATGAAAGTTGGTGATTGAAAACGGAGGTTTTAGGAGGCTATTTATAACGAAAATCAGCCAGATTATGATAAAAAAGAATCAGATTTTTGAAAAGAATAAAACACGACGCTATCGCCACACACGCCCCTGTCGCCGCAGCGCCAGGCCTGTCGCCAAGCGACAACCTGTACTGTGGTGCTGCAGTCAGTTTTTCCACGCGTTTTCATATTTTGATAAAATTTAAGCGTACGAGGGGTAAAACTGTAATTTCATTTAAAACACTTCTTTTATTCTAAATAAAACCCTTAAAACTCAATTATCAATGCTATTCACATTAGGGTTCAAAAGAACCTTCTGGAAGATTCTAGAAGACTATAATCAATCCTAATTGCATTAGGAATGATAAATCATAATAGGCCCTCCTCTAGATCATTGGGCCGCATATAAAGATCAAACCGGGTCCAGTTTAGAAATTTGGTCATAACTTCCTCATTATTCATCGGAATTGGGCTTATAATAATATATTGTTGAAAAGCTCTTTTCGAACCCGATCCAATTACACCATTATTGGACCCTTGCCATGGACCAAACTAAACTGGATTGGCCATTTTCATAAAACAGAGAGATTGAAAAGAATTAAAAACTAACCGCAACACTAGACTTTCCACACTTTCACTTCATTCGATTATGAATCGACGTGAAAGGTACTCATCACTGGGTTTTATTTTGGAGAGACACATTTGGGTGTCTACAACAACCAATTTAAAACTTTACATAATATTTGATTCAAGAAAAATAAAATAGTCATAATACTAACATTTCCGGGCTACCTGTAATAAACTCAATTCTTTTATAAATTTCTACAAGTTGCAAGAGTTCCAAGCTAGTAATAATGTTGTACTCTAATTGAGTCTAAGTAAGGCAAAAAAAAAAAGTACAAAAACTAGCAACTCTAATTGATTCCTAACTAAACTACATAGACCTATCTGATAAATATCTAGCTAATGTCTAAACAAATATATTCTCAGTCTTGATCAAGACAACAACACAGCTAAAAGATTGGTTGAATTATTCACCACATAATCAAGAGATGGCTGTTAGACTATAATATCTGCAATTGTGAGTCAAGAACTCAATATATGTACGAAACTACGAATGTACACCTCCCATGACTTGGAGTCTTTACTTGAACATAAGAAGTAACAAATCTTCATCACAAGACATACACAAGTTGTCAGTCAGTCTAATGGAGGCTTATATTGTTGGATAATCAATATTGAGCAATTCGGGTCAAATTCCGATGAAGCCAAGAGATCACCCACATTGCCAAGTTCCGGGCATTCTTCCCAATCACTCATTCCAGTAGTTATGGGTGAATTTCGGCGTCCCCCATTCCCAACTACAAACAATTGGTACATATCTATAATGTCTCTCAACGCAGTCGCTGTTTGAGCTCCATTCTTCACATGCTTCTCTATGTATGCCACTTGACCAGAAGTAACATACCTAATAACCAAATATTGCCAAAATAAATACACAATTAATCACCTTCATGCTTTAAATTTACATGTGTGCATATGGGTAATATGTCCATTGTCTATAATGAAGGTCATGTCATGATGAATAAGATGAAAAAAAAATCATAAAGCTTCACACACAATACCTGTTGTAGAAATTCTCTAGAAAGGCATCATCTGCCTCATCTTGAGCTCCACGACTTGGCATTGCCATTAATATTTGCTCATTATCATGTGATGCAATATTGATCCTCTCTGGAGTGTTTTCATTTGAAGATGTTTGGAGAAACCTAATGACAGTAAGGTTCATGCCGAGATGCATTGCAATGTATGTACTAAGAGACAATGCTTCACGATCATCAGGTCCACCAAAAAACAAAGCTGCAACATGTGGCTCTGAGTTTAAATTAGCTGATTGCGAGCACCCCATAAATCCACGATCAACAAGAATGGCAACTGTGCAAGGGGCATGGCGTAGCACTCTTTGATTAGTTGTTCGTATACCCTCCTTACCGCTTTCCATTTTTCCATCTATTCTCTGATGCTTATGAAAAGGGAGGATTAGAACTGATGCTCGTAAATCTTCAGCTACGTCACACACATCCTCAAACATTTTTGATATGGATGAGACAACCTTCAATTGGCGAATAAATATTCCTGTCTCATGTATGAAGTCATCTACACCATCATTGATCTCCACTGCATCATTCCCACCATAGGTATCATCATCACTTAGTTCGTCATCCTCTAACTGGTGATACATCTTACTCGTTCGCTTCTTTGGAAGAAGCTCAACCAAGTGCATAAGGTAAGCACATAACGGTAAATCTTTGGACCAATTTAACCATCCGATAACTTTGACCATAGTTGAAACATTACGAGGACCATGAACACATGCCAGCACCCGTAGCTCTGTTTCTGGATTTTGTTGCTCAAGGGGTACTGCCCTATAAGCGAAGGTATGACTGTCCTTCAAAACAATAAAAGTAATGGCGATTCCTGAAATTAGCGTATTCAAGACTATTGTTATTAACATTACCTCAACGAAGTTATTATTCCAATCCTGCAGAGTCAAAGTGAAGATCAATTAGGTGTAACATTAATATTAGATTCACAAGAAATCTATATAATGAATTTAAGAAACTTTTAACAATTTTGCCAAAACGATACATGTACATTATGAGTGTAAGTATAATCTGTCTTAAGAGCAGGTATGCTTACTGTTTTCAATCTTATAGCGCTTAAGATAATGACGTCAAAGTGACCTTTAAGATTAAGTAGCAAACCAAGAACAATCCCTTCTTTCAATGGAATCTTCAATCGATGACAAGCAATGAGAGTGCCCGAAATCTTGCCACCAATGCTTAACAATAAAACCACCATAATGCCTATCAAATTCTTAGGGATAGTAGCATCTTCGACGTTAGCTTGAAAACCAGTGTAGCCAAAGTAAATAGGGAGCACAAAGGTATACACAGAATAAGATAACTTGTGGCTCATTGTTCGAGCAGTTTTTCCTTTGCGAGGGAAAGTCATTCCAAGAACCAATGCAGCTAACAAGCTATTAGCAGATCCCCATCTATCTACAACACTTGCACTAAGAAGGACTAAAAGAAACAAAGGGGCAATTTGGGTATTTTTTAGATACTGACTATCAGGACTTAACTTGTTAAGCAAAATGGCTATATGTCTCACTACAAAGCTAACAACGGCTGTGAAAAGCAAAGACCAAACCCATTCACCCCACTTAAATCCACGACCTTCAACAGTCTTCATAACAAGGCCCCCGCATAAGATACACGCGATGTCATTAACCAATGAAGCACATACAGCTAAACGGCCAAAGTCAGAAGTTCCTAGCTTTAATTCGGCTATAAAGCGAATAACAAGAGGAGAGGCCGAGTTAGCTACTGCTAACATAAAAAGAAACATGAACGATGGAAAACTTTCATGTTTCTTTATAAAAAACTGAAACATCAAGTATGAGATGGCTCCAGCTATGAGAATACATGGTAATGCAGCAGCAAATGCAATAATACTCGCAGCACGTAGGTGACGCTTCATATAAGATAGATCTAGCTCAAGACCAATTAGAAATACAACACACGTTCTACCAAAAAACGCCAACACGTTATAGTAGTCAGATGAGTTCGAACGGAGGAGGTATTTTTCAAACGGCTTTATCTTAGCCAAAAGTGATTGATTGATCAACAATCCAGCCTGTTTTAAGAAAAATAGCATTAATCATTCTTAGAATCTATAATTACTACTAAAAACATCTACTACCTCCGTCCCATAATACAGTTCCTACTTTCCTATTTTGGAGATCTAAAATATTGTTCTTGTTTATGTTAAGTTGTATATAATACAATTGTATAGAAGATATTTATATGCCGACTAGGATTAGTTTGTTACACTTGGAAATGATATTGGCACACCATAAGTTGATTTTGGCACACCCCTATATGAGAGCATAGTTTTTAATGCTCCTCTCACATAGAAGTGTGTCATTATCAATGAAGGGTGTGCCAAAATCAATTCCTTTTTGTTATGCTCAGAAAGTTTGTTACAGATATTTTCTGTAATAATTGTTGTATTAGTAGGCAGTAATACATCATTATCAATTTGAGTTATCATTACACAAAATATTTCTTCCTTGATTTTCTCTCCTCTCTAAGAATCTTCTTAGTTTCTATTTTTAAGTAACAGGTAAAGACCATCACTTTTTTAACTTTATTCATTATAATTTCTAATTTACCTTTGAATTTTACACATGCCATGTACTTTTTTCATTTTGTCTCTCTAACTGTTGCCTAATTAGAGCTGTCAAAAGCTGACCCGACCCGAAATACCGACCCTAACCCGACCTATTAACCGACCCGTAAGTAACAGGTAAAGACCATTATAGCATCACTTTTTTAACTTTATTCATTATAATTTCTAATTTACCTTTGAATTTTACACATGCCATGTACTTTTTTCATTTTGTCTCTCTAACTGTTGCCTAATTAGAGCTGTCAAAAGCTGACCCGACCCGAAATACCGACCCGTCTGAACTCGAAAAAAATGGTGACCAGAACCCAACCTGAAACCAACCCTAGACCCGAGTTGACTCGAGTATTTGAGACCCGAACCCAAACATTAAACGACCTAGAGACGACCCGACCCGAATGTAACCCATAAATTATTGACCTGAACCGAAATTGACCCAAACCCGTTTTAACCCGTCAAAACCCGAATTCAACCCAACATGTTCCTAACCCGACCCGAATTCAACCCGACCTATTCCTAACCCGACCCGAATTTAACCCGACCTGCTACAAACCCGACTCAAATTTCAACCCGACCTATTACAAACCCGACCCGAATCAACCCGACTTGTTATTGACCCGACCCAAATTCAACCCGACTTATTATCGAATCAATATGTATAGGTCGTTATCTCATGTTGGTATTGGAACGGAAATTGAATCCTAACTCTATTCCTTCAATATTTCACTTTGAATTTTAAGAGGTTAGTTTCACAACATGTTTTTAGGGACGAATTTCAGGGACGAAACATGCTTTCCGCAAATTATTGACTTGAACCGAATTCGACTCGAACCCGAGAATGACCCGACCTGATTATAACCCCGTAAATAATTGACTTGAACCGAACCCAACTCAAACCCGAGAACGACCCTAACTCGTTTAAACCCGTAAAAACCTGAATTTAACCCGACCTATTTTTCACCCGACCCGAATGTAACCCGACCTAAACCCAACCCAAACCCGATAAGATGTATGACCCGACGTGACTCGACTCAAGCATGACCTCACCCGAACCCGACTTGCATATGTTACGACATTATCCCCTATTGACCCGACCCGAGATGACCTGACTTACACTAACCCGACTAAAACCCAACTCGTTTACCAGAATTGACAGCTCTACCTATAATTGTAGTTTTCACTATTATTAATCTATTTCATCCACTTTTTCCTTCTATTTCTTAAATACCGTAAAAAAACACAAACAAGAATTATATTATGGGACAGAGTAAATATTATTTTTATCTAGAAACATCAAACACCAAAATCTATCACTAAGATTTTTTTTGTCCTTTTTATTTTTTTGCCTAATTAGATTTAGAATATATTACTAAGCTTGAAATACGTTTTAAAAATTGCACAAATGTAAAATGACTAAAATATAAAAAGATTAAGGTGTCAAAAAAAAAAAAAAAAAAATAAAAAGATTAAGAGGAAGAAGAATGGACGTACAGTAATTTGAGGAATAGGCGTTGGAATGCCAATAGACTTAACACCAATTTGAAGAAGGTGAGAAACAGAAAGAAGTAGGGATGCCTGCAAACCCATTGCTATTACTGGGTTAAATAAGTCATTCCCACACAATACTTTTCGTGTAACATCCATTTTCTAGTTTTTTTTTTCCCACAATTTATTAATCTTTTACTAGTTTTTAATTTTTATTAAAGATGAATATAAATGGCTATAAAATTGAATTCGTGACAACAATGCTTAAAAGCGATGAGAATACTGGGAATCCCTTTTCTCCCATCTTCTTGTATAATTCCAGCGGCCAAGTGTGTAGACAAATTTTGAAAAGTATGATAATTTCAGGTGTTATTGACATTGAAGATGGGGCGAGTTGGAGAGAGAAAGGTTTGGTTTGCATGTTAATTTTTCTTTTCATTTTTTTTCTATTTTCTATTCAATTGCTTGGTTTTTTTGTGTATCTTTGATGGAAGGCCAACTTTTTAGGAATTTATTTAGGAAAACCCTTCAAAATCAATTCCACTCCTACACTTTTAATTACTTGCATTTATTTGTTATGATATAAACAACTCATAATCACTTTAAATATGTTTTAAAAGTATTATTATATTGTTCAAATATTTGACAAAATTATACATTGATCAATACTCCAATATTCATGCTTAATCTTACTTGAAACTTTCTCTTTAATATCTTAGTCCCAATATATTAGACAAATTGAAGCAATGAGAGAATTAATGGAAAAAATACCTTCTTTTAAACTTTTTAAGGAACAAAATAAAAAGTTGTCTGATGTCGTTACAAAATACTTCCTCCTCCCCACCGATGTTTTTCATTCCTTATTATTTATGATGAAAACTAGGAATTACAATGCGTGCGATCTATATAGCCCTTGTATCGGTGACCTTTATGTCATAAGTCTATTTGCATGATATTTTATACTAATAATTATTTGCATATAGGCAATAAATGTGGAGGAAATTACTCAACCCAAAAATTAAAACTTAACCAAAATTAATTATTTGAATTGAAATTGAGCTAATAATAAAAAAAAATTGACTCATGTTTTAACGTTAACCAAAATTATTTGAACTAAGATTGAACTGAATCTGAAATGACCTGATCTAAAGTCTACAGATAAACCCATTTTAACTCAAATAAATGAGGTTAGATCTAGATCCAGGTTCACCTAAACTCGATAGGTCTTGACCAAAATCCAATCTGTATCCGTTCATATTTAGACCCAACTTTGACCCAGGTAAACGTGACTCGAGTTGATTTAATTTGTCAGGCTAGAATCACCCGTCATTACTCAATTCAAATTATCTCAACCTGTCATGGGTCAATTGAAAATCCTGAAGTGCTTGATTTGAGATAGCGCGCCATGTTCGACTATTTAGCCGTCAAAAAACAAATACTTCCTCCGTTTTTTTAGTTAACATCGTTTGACTATTACACTATCTACACATTACACTTTGATTCACTTTTGTGATTTATAAAATACGATAAAAATATAATCATGTGAAATCTTGTTTGAATCGTCTATATGTATATTTTATTAAATCCACTTTTTATAATTTTATAATGTTGATAATTGAAGTTATAAAGAGTTTAAAACATGCGCTAGCAAGCATGGTAATAGAATGGTGCCAACTGGAATTATGTTTTAATCTAATTATGTTTGCAAAATAAAAACCGATTTGGATTTATTTATCGAGTAGATAAATTCTAAGAAGCAAATTTACTAAATTTAGAAAAGAACAATTCCGTACATTTTTTTTTACAAAATACATTTCTCCATTTTTTCAAGAAAAAAAAAAAAAAAAAAAAAAAAAAAAAAAAAAAAAAAACATTTTTCTTCAATGAAAAAGTAGATTAATCATTTGTGACTCAATTAATAATTTTTTGTTTTAATATTAGTAAAACAACCTTTGAAAAAGAAAAATAAGTAAATTTACTCTTCAATCAATGCGAATGGATATCTATCTATTGAGCTCGATCAAACCACTCAACTCAAGTACAACAGCACTACAGCAGTACACAGAAGAAGCGCGACTTTCATCCCAATTCACCACCATTATCAAACCTCCAAATTCCAATTTTCAATTTCCCTCTTTATAAACCCTGGAATTTCAATTCCCCCATTTCAAATTCGAATGCTACAGTAGTTCATCCCTATTATGTGACAAAATTCATTCATTATCTTCTACTGTAAATACATGAAAATGGCGGCTTCCTTTTGCCGGCAATATCGCGATCAATTATCTGATCGTTGCTTAAACTGGTTTCCTTGTCTTTCTGATCCAGGTTCTTTTCTTCTTTCTCTCTCTTCCTTTTTCTCCGCTTTTAGTGGGATTTCTCAAGGTTTTGACTTTGTTCTTCTTTTTTCAGGTCGAAGATCGTCAATATGTTTGAAAGTTGCTTTGGTTATGATTCATCTCATTTATCTGAGTGTTTTGTTGATTGCTGATACAAATAATCTCATCCAAACTGCTAAGATAAACCCTTGGTAATTTTTTTGTCGCGAATTGTATTTATTTTCATTAATTTTTTTTTTTTTTTTTTGGAATTTTGGGTAATTAGAAATTGTGGTAGTAATTAAGATGTTTATTTGCTTAGCTGGGAGGATACAACGCATTTTAGCTTCTGGTGTTTTTTTCCGAGTTGTGGGTTTTTAGAATTGTATGATAATAGATTCATATATTGTTCGATTTTGATTTTTAATACGAAGTATATAGAGTTTGGGATTAAAAGTTTACAACTGCAATTATATTTTGTTAATTGGATATTCAATCTACAAAGGGTCAAACGAGGTCAATGATGTATCGAGTATAGGGCTTGGTGATAGTAAAATCTGAAGTTTGTGTTCCAGGGAGGTGCGAAAGGGTAGAGGGGGGGGGGGGGGGGGAATTGTATCACTGAGGACTTGAAATGTATTGTTGAGCTATCATTGGTTAACACATATAGAGCAAACTTTAATCTATTCATGATTCTGTTGCTTACCACTTTAGATTATCGAGGGATTTTATGGTGTAATCACATATATATTTTTTAATTTCTTAAAATTATTTATTGTAAACTTGGCTAATTCACCTTATTTAAAGGTGTTTTGGTCCAGATCTTTTGGTATGGAGATTAAAAAGAGTTGATACATGTGCTTTTTTTCTTTTGTGTCCTTGGCTCCTTGTCATGTGATGGAATTGCTTGCCTTGTTTTACTATAGCAAATCAAATTTGCTGGGAACCAATGATTTGTGATACTTGCATTCATTTGTTATTGTTGAACATACATGGATTTTTAATATCTTTTGTGCATGATTTCTTGTGGTACTTTCTTCCAGGTACATTGGACTATATCTTTTGCTTTTTGTAGCAACCTTGATACAATATTTTGTAACTTCTGGTTCTTCTCCTGGGTAACTTACTAAATCCAATTGCTCTATTGTCTTTATAATACGTCAAATTGAGGAATCTAAATAATTTTTTTTAAACCTGTTTTTCAAGTTATGTGATTGATGCAATGAGGGCTGCTAATGAAGGATATTCCTTTAGGGTACTCTGTATAAACTCAAAGTAAGTGCCAACCCAATTTCAAGTCACCTGCTTAATGACTTTGTCTTATACTATTGTCCTGTTGTCATTGTAATTGTCCTGGTTTTGTTTCGTGCTTGAATTTAACATAAGCAACTAAGTGAGTAGTGGTACATAAAAAATGTGTTAGTGAGACATACAATTTTGAGTAATTTCTAACTTTTATTATATTTGTTATTTTATTTAAATATTACTCGTTTATGATGATCAAGCAAAGACAGCCTGCTACGAGTAATAATGGGAATATAGTTATTCCTGTGGATGCTAATACTATTGGAAGAAGCTTCCTTGGAAGTAATGCACCACCTTGGACCCAGCTGGTGATGGAGATGTATCCTCCTGGAACCTCGACAAGGTATGCCAATATTTTTTTTTTGTCTGTCCATTTCCTGTGATTTTATCTGTAGTTGCATGTATTGTGTTTGTGCTTATGGTCTTAAGTGGTAATTATTATTTATCATTAATGGACAGCTTAGCTGTGTGAATTGCAATACAAAAATACAGTACAATTTAATTGCATGTTTCCATGTTGTCAGAAGTTTTTGTGGGCTGTAATGCTCTGGCTTTTTTTTTTTTTTAATTAATGAAACTCCACTGTTATTTGGCACATCAAAATTATGGCAAATCTAATGGGACTCATGACAAAATCTTAGTCTGCTAAGTTACGTATTTGCTGCATTTCTATAAGCTCTATACATGGAACTTAGTGTAATGTGTTTTATGTTTGGTGATATTTGTTCTTATTTTGTGTTTATCCTTTTTCTTGGCAGACAGTTGACCTGCTCATATTGTAATGTTTTACAGGTAAATATTGTCTTGTTCTGTTAGTCAGTATACGTTACATAAGTTGATATTAGAAAAATTGAAACTCTTAGATGCTTTTTTTTTGCCGCTTTTATTTCTTTTTTGTTCTTGTCAATGGTGTTTAGAACTATTAGAAGAAAAGTAGTTAGCTGTCTCCTAAATAAGTCTCTGGAAATTGACTTTTTAAAATTATGCTTAGCGCATGATTTATCTCAGCACAGCTTAAGTTGTGGTTTTGAATAATCTGAAGTTTCATTGTCTTAGTCAATGTTAACTAGCTTAGCTGGTGAGATCTGTTGGTGGTGGTACTTGTGGCCTCCATTTATACTTATTTTTATAATTTTCTTGCTTGTATAAGAGTTTTATAGTGTTTGGGATAGGTGTGGAGCTGGGTGCCTGCTTGTTGCTAATTGGCCAAGACCATTTAACAATCAAGATCCTCCAATCTGAAGTTATAAATAAGTCAGATTTGAATTCTAAGCATAGGCTGGAAAAGAGGGTTAGATATCAATTTAGTTAGCTCTACATTCATTACTTTAGTTTAACTACTGAATCTGCAATGTGTTTCATTGTAAATTTTGCAGCCTCCTCGAGCAAAGCATTGCCATGATTGTGATAAGTGTGTTCTTCAGTTTGACCATCATTGTGTTTGGCTTGGAACATGCATTGGCCAGGGTAATCATTGTCGTTTTTGGTGAGTAAAAGGTCTATAATATGTATTAAATAGTATTGTTGCCTGTGTTACAGATATCTGGGAATACTTTATATATATATATATATATATATATATATATATATATATATATATATATATATATATATATATATATATATATATGATCTGAATTTTGCTGCTTGCTAGAAAGAAACAAGGTAGGTTGATTATTGTTGTCAAGGTTATTCCATTTAAAGCACTTATATTTTGGTTAGTGTAAGTAAATAAATTAAAGGGAATGGTATTAAGGTTGCAACTTGCAAGTGTTTTAAAATTCAAGGTTGTGCATCCGCATTTATATTATGCACTCTCTCTGTCCCTGAATGTTTTGCTCACTTATTATGGCACAATGGCACATAGTGTTAGGTGTTTGGTAAACTCATGTTATATTGATGAACAAGTAGATGTGATTTGAGCTAGCGGAGTATTTTTATTTTGGATGTCAGAGGGTTTGAGACCTTGGTTCTAATTGGGAAAAAAAAGGTAATTATGAAAAAAGGTTTTCCATTGCAATCTCTAGCACTATGCAAATTAATTTGGGAAAAAAGGAAAGTAAGGAAAATAATGTTGGGATGAAGTGAATATCTTTCATTAATTTACCTGGAGATGGGTATGAGTAACACATGTTTGCTTGTAGAGATGCATTGCCTATGTGAGATACTCCTTTCAAATTACCCTTAAAATCATGCCGTTCTGTCTTACTTCTTACCTTATTCCAAAATAGCCGCTAGGAACTTGTCTTGGCTTGTGGAAAACATCATATAAAATTTTGGCTTTCATAATCAGATGTTTTTCCCCCGTAGCTGGGATCATTCTACCATGTCATTGTTATCTAATTCCTTTTTACTGTAATTAAATGGTGTCAACTTGTTGACTTGCATGGCATCAGTCCTCTTCCAGGTGCTGCTGCCATCATAATATGCTTTATTTATGTTAGAAAAAGGGTTTAACATGTAATATTATATACTGTTTGGTAGTTTTGAGGTGATTGAATGAATGAATGTTGTCAAACTGTTAAAGGGCTGCTTGTAATTTACTTCTTACACAAGGGAAAGCATATGTACTTTCTATCTTAGAAAAAATAAACTAATTTAGTTTTAGTTTGCATTCTTTTCTTATCCCACATAGTCCGTCAATTTTCTATAACATTATACTTGCTGTACTGAGAAATTTTTGCTTGAGTTCTACATTTAATTGAGGTGAACAAATGTTGTGACAAACAACATGAATGTTGTTTTCTTTACTTCATCATTTGCCAATGTTGACAATTATGATGACAAAATGCTCTTTACTTTTCCATATTCTTTATGTGGGACTTTCTACTATGTTCTCGACCTTATTTTTGTTACAATTGTAGGTGGTACATTTGTGAAGAGACAGCATTATGCCTTTGGACTGGCATTTTGTACGCTTCGTATCTCAAGGCTAACATATCTAGATCTTGGTATCGACTTTTTTCTTTACTACCTTTGTTTTGGTCCCACTGTATCCTTGTACATCTGCTTTTACATTACAAAACAATATAAAAGTATGTGAACAGTTTAAAAGTTGAATTGTTGCAATTTAAGGGAAACATATGAAGTTTAATTCTGTGTTTTAGTTCATTTTTCTCTATATGATCTTATCTATCTTTTATCAGGTGGATGGATGCAATCATGATAGTATTGCTCATCACTTTGTCAATATCTTTGGTCTTTCTGGTGCTTTTGCTTTTATTTCACAGGTAATTACTATGTATTTGCATATCATCCTTATTTTTGTGTTTTCACTTTACACTGACTCTTGATACTTTCATGGTATTCATTTCGACATGCTCCTGGTACCGTCCTTGTGAAGCATGCTATTGTAATGCTTTGTGCAAAAAGTCCATTTTGAATCAGGTTTTTGAAGTATGATAGTAGCAGTTATTTATTTGAAGTTTTGAACAGCATAATGTTGCCTCTGAGTATTCAAGAAGTAGTGACTAAAAAAGCAATTCAATTATCCAATTAATGTATTTAGGAAAGGGTGGGGGAAATATATATTGTGTACTTAGCATCACTTGCTGAAGCTGGATTTTCTATCCTTAGTTAGCCTAAGTCATTAAGGAAAGAGTTGTCGTTCTTATGTGTTTTTATATTTAATCTTTCTTTTCCATCATGGGTTTATAGCCTTCTTTTCTAGGCTCTTAGATGAATGAGTGGGCCAGAAGTGTTCTTTCTTCTGAGGCAAACAAGGATAAAAGACATTAGGCTTGGTGTATCAATGATTATGTCCCTTTGTTGCATGTCTATTACTCTTATCTAATAATTGTCTATAATACTTGTAGTATGGGATATATGGAGCATGTGTATAGTGGATGTCTAATTAAAGTACTTTGTTGGAATGGCTGTATCAGATTTTTATTTGTTATCAATCAATCAATCAATCAATCAAAGCCTTAATCCCAAAAGTGGGGTCGGCTAACATGAACCAAATTTGATTATTCCGTGTAGTCATCAACATAAATCTTTCTCCTCCATCCCTTACGATCCAAAACTTCATCCTCACGTAAATCCATGCACTTCATATCCTTCCTCACTCCTTCCAACCAAGTCATCTTTGGTCTCCCTCTTCCTCGTTTAATCCCTCCATGGTCCCACTCTTCCACTCTTCGCACCGGTGCACCCTCGGGTCTCCGTCTTACATGTCCAAACCAACGCAGACGATTTTATTCTATGATTTAAAACAATCTTTATAATCTCAGACAATTTTATTGTATTTTCAACTGTATCCAACATTTTATCCAATAATCTAGTGTTTGTGACTATCTCCCCAGTGGTTTATTTTTGAGAGGCATCTCCTCATATTAATTATTTGTTAATGATTATTTTAGCTATCAGGTTATTATTTTTAGTAGTTTCTGATATTGCATTATGGTGACATATCTCTGCAGTTATCTTGCTTTAACAAATCAAACTACATATGAGCTTGTAAGACGTAGGCGAATCCCATACATGCGGTCAGTGCACTTTTCCTTTAAAGTGTCTATTTTCATTTTAATTGAATGATTGTTTACGTTGTCAAAGCTCTATTTGGTTCTAACTTTTTTGTCTAAATAAATTATATTATTTGAATTCATCAGAGCTTAATCTGTTTGACTTGAGACAACATGAAATAAATAAGTCGAAACTAACATACCCTATATGCTACTATGATATTGGTGTGAGGAAATGAATAATTTGTATGATTACTATTTACATTTACTACTATACTATCTTTTTTGTCACTTATTACCCCCCTCACTCCTTTGTGCTTTTTAGCACGATGAGTTGTAGCTAGGTAGTTGCGGTGATCTTGTGATATCCCCTTTTCCCCTATGGCTGATAAATTTGTGAAAGAAGGAGAAATTAACAACGTAACCTTTTTTATTTTATTTTTTATATTTATTTACTTTTTCTTCCTATCGCTCTTGTCCTATTTTTCTTGTTAGCTGACCAAAGCTGATTAATTATGTCACGAGAAAAAGGCATACTCCCTTTGTCCCAGAAGCTCTCTTTACTTTGGTATGCTCTGAATTAATATAGCTTTGAACTGAATTTAGTAATTAAATGAGAAGAATTAAGGAAGAAGATGAAGATAATCATTTATAATAATAATTATAAAAAAAAAAAAAAAAAAAAAAAAACACACACACACACACACAGGATAAGTTCTTCTAGAGGCTTGCTTCCTCCCTAGATGTACACCAAACTATTGTAACTACTCACTAATGTTCAGCATAATAACCTCTCCCTAGTCTATTCTTATATATTGAATTACTCCTCTAATTAACTCACTCATTTTCCTTCTCAGGATACAACTAACATTAGTATATTGCACTACCTTTTTTACCCCTCCCAAAATACCATTTCATAGCAAGGTGATAAATAGTCCTTTGATTGCTGATTTGTCATTTTGCTGATAAAGTGTGTTTTGCTAGGCGTTAGTGGAATTAAACTGTTTATCATTTCTGTATGAGGGTGTGGAGGTCAAGCTTGGTTGTGGGAAAAGAGAAGTGTTAAAATGTAATAAAAGGGGTCATTCCTTGAATAGAACCTTAAATGAAAACGTAAGTATGAATCACATGATGAGATTTTTTTTTTTTTTTTTTTTTTTTTGGGTGTGTGTGTGTGTGGGGGGGGGGGGGGGGGGGAGGTCCTTGAATAATAGAACCTTAAATAAAAATGGAATTATGATCAAATTATGAGATAGGGTTATGGGGGGACCGGGGAAGTATAAAGAGAATGTTATGTCAATATTATATGACGACGCCTCTTGTATCAAGTTAACAAACTTAATGAGGCTGTCAATTTACCACCAAGCTGTGTTCCAATTGTTGATTTTGAGCTACTAAAAAACTATTTTTAGCACCTTTTAACAATTACTAAAAATTAATTAGTGCTACTAGCATCATGTTTAGTTGCTCCTCAGCCTTTTTAGGGTTGAGAGCAAAGAAAGAAAAATGTTTGGCATCGTTTTTTGTTTTCTGTTTTCTGTTTTTTTGAAAACTAAAAACAGGAAACAAGAAAAAGGTGTTTCCACTTTTCTATTGTCAGTTTTCAAAATTATCATGATTTTAATCAGTTTGACTAATTTTTAATTCGTTATATGACATATATCATACGATTTTAAAAAAACAAAAAACCAAAAACAGAAAACCACAGTGATGCCAAACGAACCCTTAGCTTCTTGATTTTGCTATCCTGATTAACCCCGGCTTGTTTTTGTTATAAATTAACCCTAAAAGCAAATTTAATCTCACCTATGGCATTAATGATGCATAATTGAGTTAATGTTTCATTTAAATGTTAACCATGGTTAACATAACTAAGTAAATTCCACTAATGCCCTTGCTTTCCTTTCCCTCTCCCTCTCGCTATTATTCTGCCTTATGAATTGCTGTCTTGAACAACCATGCCCACTCCGTACTAAACCACACTTAATTGCTGGGGAAGCACCGCAGGCTGCCCCCCTTACTTTTCCTTTCTCATTATCTCCTTTCTTCCGCCCTTTGTGGCTGCATGGGCTGCTTTGCTCTAAATTGTCTTCTCAATCTCCTTTCTTCATCCTATGCCACCCACTCCTTTTTAAACCCCAACGTCTGTTTCCATTGCCTTCTCCATGGTAATGTACACATCCCACCATGTAGTGCACCACAATGGTGCACCCCTTGCCCGTAGCCAACTAAAAAACCAAGCTGTGTGCAACAGATTGCTGGAAAACTGCACTTTTGAAACCCCCCCCCCCCCCCCCCCCCCCCCTCTTTTATTTGGATGGAATGCTACAAAAGTAGGTGAATTATATACGGGAACCTGTAGTTATACTAGTGCAGAATTTAAACAAACACTATCAGGAACATGAAGCGCAAGAAAGATTTTTACGGGGAGTCTTTTGGGGGGGATTCAACTAACACTCTTCTCTATAATAGAGCAGCAGCACGGTTACAAACCTATTAGACACGAGGCCTAACTTGATTACTTCTAAAAACTCAAGTTCCCTATTGCAATTCTCTCTATTCAAAAAAATAGTGCTCTTTCTTTAGCTTCTACTCCAAATTTATTTCTCTAAGACTTCACTCAAAGCATACACAACACAGGGAAACCACAACCCGATACAAGTATTAGCAGATTTATTGCAGTATGTAGGCCATAGATTGCAGAGAAGCAGAAAGAACAACGTCCAGTATTAGCAGATATATTGCAGTGATTTATTGATTAGTACCTTGCAGAACAGTTAAGCTAATGACTTGATGCTTCCAACCTATCCACGTCTATCGCTTAGAAGATGAGTAGTTTGTCTTGCAAAGCCAACTACCACCAAACTTCTTTTTAATTTTTTCATTGTTACAACCGTTCCTTTTTTTAGCATCAAAACAAATATTCACTGGGTCATTAAGACCCTTGATATTCCAACTATATATTATCAGGTAGTAGATGTGTAAAAAAACTTAATCATCTTCCATATTTCTTTCTTCTTCTATGTCGATATCCATAGGTCTTTTAACCTTCCATTATCTGCTATGTAGATTAGTTATGACAGAATATTCTGGGGTGGTTTTGGTTTGAACACAGCTCTAACAGATAATCACAATTAATTCCTAATTGCATACTCTTATGAAAGAATGGAGTTTCATTATACGCATTCCTGTCTTGATCTCCAACATTAAAGACTCAAGCTGAGGCTTTGTTACATCAATTTCAACAAGAGTTCCAGCAAATGAAATTTTTAATTGTCTAGTTGTACACTCGCCAGCACAAATTAGCACCCTAACAATTTAGAGGAAGGAGGAACTGCTCTGAAGGATTTCATGCCAAATCAAAATTAGGAGCCCATGATTGGTAGTTATAGGTTTATCCCCCTTAACCCTTATCTACTTAAGTTGGTTATTGGTATGTGCATACCGTATGTGCTCTATTTAATTTGGTGTATAGAGACTAGAGAGCCGTAGGGCAGATGATGTAGGCATGATTTAATTTGTGGTATTTGGTGATATCATATTATTTTTAGATTTGAATGTGTAATATCTGGTGTGTTGAAAAACTTGTGCCAATATCAGTCATGCTACACTTTTATTTACTTATTTATTTTATTTTTTTTAATAATGCGACACTCATTAGAGAATATTCAAATGAATTGCAGAGCGATTCCTGAAAGAGTATATCCTTTCAGCAACGGCATGTGCCAAAATTTTTACAACTTCTGCTGTGCTCAAATTAGCATATATAATCTGGAACGTTTGCCAACAGCTAGAGATCTTGAAGTCAAGAGCCAATCTCTTGCATGTTCTGATATTTTATGCTGCCGCTGTTGTTGACATTGTGCCTGTAGTGCTCAAGAATCATAGTATTAATTCGTTAGTTTGGCCACCTTGTAAAAGTCCATGGACATATGTGGTTTTTGCCTGGGTTATAAATTACTATCACCGTATGCCAGAAATGACATTGTGTGCCCTTTCTGGTGTATTTTGATGGGATTTGAGTTGTTGCATTGCTTCTGTTTGGATCAGAATGGTGTCAACACTAGTAAAAGTAATGCGCAAAATTATTCCTGGTACTGATGAATTAGGTAGTTGTGCAATTACTCACATGGAAATGATTTTGACACCCATTATGAGAGCAGAATTTTCCATATTCCTCTTTTAAAGGTGTGCTAAAATCCATAATGGATTGCCAAAATCAGCATCCTTTCTCGAAGGCTATACTTTCTTGGAAATTAGTATGATAAGAAATATCTAAAATGTCTTCAAAAAAAAAAAAAAAAAAAGAAATATCTAAAATGATTCTCGATTTGATCGGTAATTTATTTTATTTAAAACACAATTTGATTGGTAATTAGGTCTCATGTAGGTCATTCAATTAATGGATTAGATACGCTATCATGGTTACCTAATTTGTGAGTACAAGGTTGAATCCCAAGCCTAATAGGTTTTTCGATCTAGCATTTGCGGGCTATACGTATACTTGGAAGTAAGAGGATTGTCACCTCCAATTATCATCATTTGGTAGGATTCGATCCTAACTTTAGAATCTAAGGAAAAACTCTACTAAGGTGTTTGGTTGATACGGGATTTTATTTTCCATAAGCAATTGCATTTCATTGGAATTAAATTCCCACATTCAATTTCCTAGGAATTGCATAAATTTGTTTGGTTGCTATAAAGGACATTGTAATTCATGGGAATTTTGAGTTACCAAGGGGGGCCTTGGTAATTTATTTACCACATTTTGTAGGAATTGAAAATTCCTATATATTTCACTTTTTATAACCAATCAAACAAACCCCCAATTTCTAAATTTCCATGATTTTTCAATTCCTCCATTTTTTTTTTGTTTAGCCAAACAAGGCCTAAGTGTACCAAGTTTGTACAATACTGTATTTTTTTACCATAATTTTGATAGAATTCAACTAAAGTTCCAATAATGACTACCTACAAATAAGCTAGTTTCTTATACGTAGTCTTATATATAAGGAGCTAAAAATAGAAAAATCACGTAAATATATAATATTAATTACATTGATTATTACGTGATATTTAAATTAATATGAGTACTATTCTAAATCTTATCGGCTAAATATAGCATTACCAAAAAAATTACTCGTATAATTTTTGTTGCATGTGTCTGTAGTTATTTGGCACAATCATGGGGAGTTTTTCCCCGAGTTTTTAGAGAGTCACGTAGGAAGTAATTTTCTTAGCGCGTCATGTATGATTATAAATTTACGTTGTAGCCAATTAAATAAGAGAATAATAATTTCTTCTACAATTAAATAATTCAAATGCCACGTAAGCAAAATTGATGAATGGGATTTTAAATTAATTAAATACAAAATATTATCTTTTGAGATTAGGAATTATATCTAATATTTTAAAACTAATTTAATATAATAACAATTTCAATCACATAAATATGAAAAATATTTTTTTTAAAAAAATACTAACAAACCGTGCATCGCACGGGCTTCATATAGTAATAATATAAGTGAAACCAAAAACAGTATTGTAAATAGTTTATATATATGAAAAAAATGAATACAATTTTCATAGAAGTTATAGCTGTAAAATTAAAACGATAAAAAATAAAAATTATACTTATTGAATAAAAATTGTCACCGTAAAGTATCTTATACACATACGACTTTCTTTGAGTTCTTCGAGTGATTGCCCTAAATAATGCTAAAATATAAATTAATTCCCTATATAAGCCAGTTTAAAAACTATTTTTCACAATATTGTCCACATAGGATCAGGGCCGGCTAAGGGTCTGGCCAAACAAACCCTTAGCACAGGGCCTCATAAATTGGAGGGCCCAATATTTTACAGCCCATTTATGAAAAAAAATATAAAAAATGACGTTGTTTCTCACGCAATCACACAACATCATTCAATACAGAAGAAATTCAACTTTCCAAAGTTCAAGATTTCCATATTTACGTCATCAATCTTGCAATTTCCCATAAAATTTGTATAACCTTTCTATTCCAGTCATCTTTAAATTTTCATTAACTCTTAATTTGCCAAATTCCCATTAAAACCTCTCATCTTCTCCTTCTCAATCAGCCAAATACAATATGAAATTTCTGAATTAAAACTTCTTAACTCTTGAATTATTTTCAGTGAAAAAAAATTATATTCTCGTTAATTAAATCATACTTTGTATGAAATATAGTTTTCCTTGCTATAAATTTCAACCCAATATCTTTTTTCTTATGTAACAAATGAAAGGAAAAAAGAAAAAAAAAATTTTGCTTGCTTGCTCATTGCTGGATATATGGGATTACGATTATCCATTATCCAAGGTATACTTTTCCTTTTTAATTATAAAATATAGGGAAATTCCCATTGGTACACCCCTGGTTCTGATTTTTTTCCAGTGGTACACCACTTAATTTTTGACTTCTTAATGATACACCCCAAGTTTATGCTTATTAACCAACGTGATTAATCTGTTAATCAAACGTTAATAAACCTATAACTGTGAGGTTTAAGTTCAAAAAAAGTAAAAAGACTAAACTACCCCCTTTTAAACTTTTCCCTCCAACTTTCTCACCTTTTTTATAATCCCTCCAATTTTCAACGAATTTCTCCCCCCTTTATATACTGCAAATCTGCAATACCCCTTGCTTCTCACCACCCATTCCTTTCATTTCTGTTTTCATTTGCTCAAAATCCATGGCTTCGTTTTGTAGGGGGAAGGGCAGGGGCATGTGGTTTAGACGCATATGCAGCAACTGTGTTCCTGCTAGGGTTGCTGATTTTCGCTTTTTTGACACAATATCAAATCCAGGGAGGCCTTATTACAAGTGTAGGCATTGTAGTATGTTCTTATGGGTTGATGAAGACAAGATTATAAGGGAAACAGAGCTTAGTTCTGCTAATCTAGATGAACTGTCGTATGTGAAAGTGATGAGAGAAGAGTTTTGCTGAGTTCACATAGAAGGCAAAAGAGTTTGCAGCGTATATTCACAAGGTTGTTAGGATTTCTATTGTAATGTATGCGATTGTACTGGTAGTTTCCCTAAAATAAGTCATGTCAGTGTTTGAAGTTTATGTATGAAATATCTTGTATTACCTTATGAGTATTTGAATAAGAAAATGAATGAGTTTTGCTATTTAAATTATTGCACTCTTTAATACATTTGCCAAAATTGAGACACGTGAAATTCAATAAAAACTTGAGTTTAATTGCTTCAATACAGGTTCATTACAACCAATTCAAAGTGTAGCATAAAAATCTTACTAATATGCTCAAAGACTAATTAAGAGTTAATCATCTCAGCATTAAAAACTAAGTGTTGTAGTTTGCAAAAAAAAAAAAAATAATAATAAAATAAAAAAAATTAAAAAAAATAACATCTTCACATTGTCAATGACTAAGCTTATTTTGACCAAAAAAAAAAAAAAAAAAAAAACATTGTCATTGACTACTTTCTTCACATATGAGTTCGAGACTCAGAAAATGGTTGACTTTGTAGCTGTAGTGAAGCATTCAATTGTGTTGCAGCTTCAAAGTTTTTGCCTTTCCTTCCTCTAGCTTTTCTGAGCAGACTGCTTAGGTTGATTTCCTTTCTTCTGAGCAGGCTCTTTGTCTTTCTTCTGAACAAGCTGCAATCTCTTCTTCTAAGTGGACTAATTCTGCTTCCCTTTCCCTTTGTTAGTGGTAGCCTCAGCTTTTTTTGCTACTTCCCTAGCTGCCTTTGCTGCATTAGACCGATCTCTCACTCTTGGGTTCTTGATTACAACAGGCTCATCTGTTGCTCTTAACTCTTTTCTAGTTAGACCCCCTTTGTATGTTCTCATATTGTGCCAAAAACATCCACAATTTTGGCATTTGACTGTCCTTGAGCTTTTTCCTAGTTCCACCTCTCCTTCTTCTCTTGTTCTATTATATTCCTACCAGGCCTGCCAATCCCGCTCTTCATTTTTGGAGGCAGTACAAGTAGAGGTGAGTCATCTTCTAGCCATTGTTCTGTATCAGGAATAGGGTTGATATGAACACTATACGTCTGTCTATAAGTCTTTACATAAAACCAGGATCTAACATAGTCATGGGGGACTAATTTTGCATCTATCAGTGCTCTTATTATATGCCTGCAGGGTATCCCTGATAATTGTCAACCCCCACAAGAACATATCTTGCTTTTAAGGCTCATAGGGAACTGTGACTTTACTTCATGGATCTCATATTCCCCTGTTTTTGACTTGAAAGCCTTACATGATGAGTTTTCCTTGCCAATTTCCTTAACCATTTTTGCAATTTTAGGGTAGATATCATCTTCTTTCCATTTTAATCCTTTTTATGCCTGACATTTTCATGCCTAGTTGCAATCCTAACCATGCATACCCTTCTTATCCCTGCATTTTGCAAACATTTCATCAAGGTTATCTTTTCATATTAAGCTAGTTAAAATGACAAACAAAAAGTATTTCATACCTTTAAGCAATGTTAAAACTGGCCTACATCTGTCAACTCCTAGAGTAAAGTTAAAGCTTTCCACAAAGTTTGAAGTGTTTGCATCATTTCAAACATTTAGGTCAAACTTGTGCTTAGTCCACTTGGATTGATCTCCCAAATCTGCAAACCACTTCATCACATCTTCCCTAGCTTCCTTCTTCAACCTTTCCATAGCCTTTCTGAAAGTGAAGGCACTTGTGGCATTACAAGCCCTCAAAAACAGTATGTACATCAAAGGGCCAGGAAACACTTTCTTGTAGTTCTTGCTTAGATGCCTACAACAATATCTCCTTTTTGCTTCTGGCCATAATTTCTCAAGTGCCAAATCAACCCCCTACAACATTCAACATATAGTATAGGTAAAAAATAATGCATGTTTGAAAATAAAAATTGAAAGTAAATGTAAGAGTGTTTACCTTTTGTAAATCAAGAATGATAGTCCAGTCTTTCCTTGAAGAGTCTTTAACAATATTCAACAAATGCCAAAAGAAGAAAGACCAACTCTCCTTATCTTCTACCCCAACTATTGCATAAGCTATGGGGTATATCTCATTATTGGCATCCAACCCCACTACTGAAAGTAAGATCCCTCCATAATTACCTTTTAGGTGTGTTCCATCCACACCAATTAAAGGCCTGAACCCTCTTAAAAAGCCTTTCCATTGACCATGAAAGAAATGAAAATGCTACTAAAAAGTCTAGGCCTTTCAACAGTTTGTAACTTATACCAAGCACAAAAAGCCTTGGATTCTGGATTAGTAAGCATAATAACTTTAGCATACAGTGGAAACTTTGAATAAAATTCATCATGTCCACCAAACAACTCATTAATCAAATAATTCTTCAATCTATATAGAGTTGGTTGCTTCATATAAGTACCTTATCTTAGAAAGAGAAGCTCATTCAAAGCTTTAACTGGAATGTTTAGGTTAGCTCTAATGTCTTCCATTACCTTTTCCGATGCCCATTTCACATTACATATGGGATTATAAGTTTCCAACCCCCTGCATGTGTGAAACTTGGGCCAGATTTTCTTTATAGCCCAAGTCCTTCCATCTGGAAACTTGCTTGCATGTATCCTCCATTCACAGGGCTTCTGAAGAGCATATGGCAGTGTACCTCCTATTGTCTGCAAATACCACTGTGATTGCAAAACCTTCTTGCACAACATAGTCCTTGAGAGTATCCTTGAAGTGTGCCTTGTCAGTAAACAACATCCATGGCCTCAGTTTTATTTTGCCAAATTCCCTATCTTCATACATCTCACCATTTTTGTATAAATTATCAAAAAGTAGTCATCATCATTGTCATAATTTATGAAGACATACCATTTGATAGATTTCCACCTGTCCCTCACTTTAGGAACTCTTCTAATACCCTCCAACTCATCAGTTGGAACATCTCCCGATGATATCACTTCCCCATCTGAGTCAAACCCATCTTCTGGATCACCTCCCTCATCTGAATCATCTCCCTCATCTAGATCACCTCCCTCATCTGGATCATATCCATCATCTGGACCATCACATCATCTGGATCATCTCCATCATCAACAACAAAATTCATCTTTCTCCTCACAGGTGCATGGACAGCTGCACTACTACACTCACCTTGTTTCTCCTTTTTCTTATAACCAACCCATATACCCTTCTTAACAGGTGTGCTTTTAGGGATTCTCCTTCTGAATAAAGAGGGATCAGATGGCTTACTATCTGGGGCAGCAGGGAATAGTGACATCAGGAGAAAATCTTGGACTCCTTCTAAAGGTTAAAGTTTTGAAGACTATGTTTGGTGATTTAGGTGAGGGAGGTAAGTTCATTTGGGAAACCATAGGCTGCTTGGTAATAGTAGATTTAGTCTTACTCTTGCCTTTTCCCTTTTTCAAACTAGCTTCAAATTCTTTCCTACCCTTAGTGTACTCCTCTCTAGACTGTTTCTCACTATTTTCATTATATTCATCTTGCATATCTGTCCAAGTATAATCAGTCATAGTGTAATAACCATCTTCATTTACATTGATCTCATTAAGAGATAGATTGAGCATTAAAACCTGATGCCATTTCAAACAACTCCTTAGTTTTCTTCCTAGGTGTAAGTTTAGTCAATGTTAGTTGGGATGGTTGTGGTTGCATAGGGTTAGAAGTTGGTGTTTGTCTTGGTGGTGCAAAGAACCAATTTATGGGCGGTTCTTGTGGTTGCATAGGGTTAGAAACTGGTGGTGGTGGTTCATTACCAGGTTTTTTTAATTTCTTAAACTCTAACACATACTTATACAATTTACTAGGCTTGGTAGTAGTGCCAACCCATATATGAATGATGTCATCATTAGGGAAAACACTTAAAACATTTTCAACAAGTCTCCATCATTTAACAATGGCCAATGTCTCTCTTTATAGCATAATATAAGGTTGGGTTAAGGAGACCAAGTGGAGGAACCGAATTAAGAGCACAATCCTCATATTCAATCTCCAAATCCAACAGACAACAAGTACCCACATCCACATTAATATCTATATCTTTTCCCATATAATGAAATCTGAACACCACATTATTGTCACCCATTCTGCAAAACAAGAGAACATCCAAACTCGTACTCTTACAACATGCACCAACACATAATAAAAAATAACAACAATCAAAGATTCTATTTTTCTATCATCATCATCATTTAAAATTCACATCATCAACCAACACTTCATTATTTACAATTCAGATCATCAACCAACCATAAAGATTCTATTTTTCTATCATCATCATGCTTTATCACTTAATTCACAACATAATCATCAAGAAAACAACAATTTAACTAGAAATCATCATATCATCCATAACATCCCATAACATCGAAATTCAACAACAAAACACTAGGGTTATGAATTACCTGGTAAGAGAGCATATTTTCCTTGGATCTTGACGCAATTCACGAATTCAACATGCAACAAACCCTAGAAATTAGTTCTATATGATCTTTTTGAATGGAACAGGGGAGTTTTCTTCAGAGAAGTCTAATCGACATAAATGATGATGTAATTGGGTTGAATAAAGCAGTTGGAGGGGAAGGGTTTAGGGGAGAGTTTTAAAAGGGGTAGTTTAGTTTTTTTTTTTAACTTAAACCTCGAAATTATAGGTTTATTAACGTATGATTAACAGATTAATCACATTGGTTAATAAGTATAAACTTGGGGTGTATCATTTAAAAGTCAAAAATTAAGTGGTCTACCATTGGGAAAAGTCAAAACCCGAGGTGTACCATGGGAATTTCTCTAAAAAGGCTAAAATATAAGATATTTTTAGGTTGTTATTTATGGCTATTGTATGAGCTTATTATTGAATTGATTTGAAGGTAATAATTAAGAGAAAACATTAATCTTACAGAGCATTCTCTTATGAGTACTAAAATGTAATTTGAAATTATGAGTTGAACCATGCATTTTAAAGGATTGAAAATATAAAAATGTTCAATCAATAAATTTCTTGGTTACCTGATAATTGGCAATTGGCATCTAATTGAATTAATTACATATTAAATTGATTTTTAGATATTTTTAATATATAAATTTAATAGAATTTTCGTATAATACGTAAATTGCACACATTTTTTTAAAGAGGGCCCAATATTTAAAATTAGAACAGGGCCCCCAAAATATTTGAGACGGCTCTGCATAGGATTGGAATTTGGCAGTATTGAACCGCCAATACCAATAGAGGTTCTATATATAGAACCACTAATACTATTAGGGTAACTATAATAGAACCGCTAATACCATTAAAGGTTCAAAAATAAAACCGCTAATACCATTAGAGGTTCTATGAATAGAACCTCCACTTTTGCTTTCACTGGAGCCTCTTTATATAGAACGGCTAATGGTATTAGAGGTTTTACGTAAAGAACTACTAATAGCAATAGAGGTTCTATGCATGAAACCTCTAGAACCGCTAATACCAATAGAGGTTCCATGCATATAACCTCTTATACCATTAGAGGTTCTATATTAGTAAAAACCGCCAACAATGTTAGCGGTTTTATACTTAAAAAAATCGAACGTTGAAACCGAGCCTACGTGAACGGTATTGTGATAAATAGTTTTAAAACTAATGTATATAAGGAATTAATTTATATTATTATATTATTTTGGTTCTTCCTCTGCTACAGAGTCAGAGAGCACCACTCAAAATCTTATAAAGTCACAAACTAATGAAATATTTCTTAGCCAAGCCGAAATTAGTTATCTTTTATCTACAAAACTAGATATTCTTAGCCAAAATTTGATTAGATATTATTTTAATCTTTACGTTATGTTGTAGCCTTTTTTTTTTCCTTCTCATCTTTCACCTTTTAACTGAGAATAACTTAGATAAAATGGGTAAATAAAAATTTAGAAAAATTTCACTTTTGCTATCACTTAAACACCCCCTACTTCACTTTTGCTACCCATCAAACACTTAATTTATTTTTGCTAATTTTGTTACCACTTTACACTTTCAGTTACAATTTTCTTTAGTGAGATCAACAACCCTCATTGTCACCCCTCCCTCCTCAGACACCTTCGACCCACCATGATTTTTTTTATTTACAAAAAAAAAAAAAAAAAAAAACACCCAGCCACCATCGCTGCCAGCAACCCCCCCTCTCCCCTGCCGGCGCCGGTGACAGCCTACCTCCCTCCCTTATCCCCCTTCTCGCTGCCCCAACCCCTAACTCAAAACTGAAAAACAACCCCCTCCCCACCCCCACTTGAATCGCCCCCTCCCCTTCCCCCACCCTGAATCGACCCCCTTCCCCTTCCCCCACCTAAAACAGCAACCCCTAACTCTTAAACACCAACTCGACACCACCATAAATGAAACCCTAAATCCCGTTTAGGGTGGTTTCAGTGTTTTAAGGGTTAAGGGTGGCGATTTTGGGTGGGGGAAGGGGAGGTGGACCGAATCCGGTAGGGGGATGGGGAGGGGCTTTGGCAACGAGAAGGGGATAAGGGAGAGGGTGGGGCTGCATAGGTGGAGGAGGGGGAGTGGAGTCTTCGGCGTCGGGTGACGTTTTGGGCGCTTGCAGGAGGAGGGTTGCTGACGAGAGGTGGTTGGGTTTTTCTTTTTAAAAAAAAAAAAAATCTTTAATTTTTGAATAAACTTAACGGATTATGTTAAGTGGTAGCAATTTCCAACAAGGAAAAGTATTGTGTAGAACGGACTCATGTGAGTCCAATCATACCCAAAAAAATTAATTGTTAGAATTTAGATAATAATGGTCAGATATTAGATAATAAGTATCACGAATTAGATAATAAGTGTCAGAAATTAGATATTATTGGTCAGGTATTAGATAATAAGTATCAGAAATTAGATATTATTTGTCAGGTATTAGATAATAAGTATCAAAAATTAGATAATATTAGTTAGATATTAGATAATAAGTATCAGAAATTAGATGCTAAGTGTCAGAAATTAGATAATATTGGTCAGGTTTTAGATAATAAGTATCAGAAATTAGATAATAATGATCATGTATTAGATAATATTGGTCAGAAATTAGATGTTTTTCTCTACCTACCTCGTGATCAATTGAATGTCCCTGACATTCTAAAGTGCAACAAAAGCCTTGTGAAATTGGATTTAACTGGATGCTATCTTCTAAAAGATTACGAAGATGACTTGGAGTCAGAGTTCTCAGTCTTAAAGAAGTTGATCTTGAGATATTCGGATATAGACGATCAGATGCTTACTAAGTTGGGGAGGATCTGCCCCAGATTGAGCTACCTGAATCTGCAGAAACCAGAACGTGACAGAAGCAGGGCTAAAGGAAGTGGTGAAATCGTGTAAACGACTGAGATCCTTGTCCTTATGTTGTAAGAATACGGATATCAATTTAATATCATGGAGGGGGTGTAGGGAATTATAGGTACTACGCAGCGGAAAAACATGAATCATATTCATACAGTACCTAATCCCAAGATCTAATGCATAACACATAAAGAACATATAATCGTACCTTTGAAGCGTGATTCCACGTGCGATCGAGCAAGAACAATGGGAGATAAAAGAACCCTAAGCGTGATTCCTCTACTTAGTCCACGAGCATGGATTAAACCTCCACTAATGCTAGTTAGTTGTGACTGAACACTTCAATCAACCTTCAACGAATATTTAAGACACGAACACACCACAACACCACCCACGCGCCACCACGTGCGCCACCCGGGGAGGAGGGCCGTACGGACAGGGAGGAGAGAGAGAGAGGGCCGAGTAGAGAGAGAGAGAGAGTTAGGGTTTTTGGGAAACTTGGTTGCTTGTGTGACAATTCACTGTTTGTCAAATGTTATTATTATTATAACCCTAGGAATGGTTTATATTTATAGATCATATCTAGAAATAAAACCATGTCAAGTCCAAAAGGTATGTCATGAACTCATGAGGCCCAATAATGGGCCTCTAATTTGTTTAACACAATACTCTTATGTGTGATCTTGTAGGATCCACTCTATAAGGCTTTGGGCCATTTAGCTAGCCCAAAGATCAATTGTCATATCTAGCACCAAACATTGACAACCCTATAGAATGAACTAATTATCTCCATAGTCGTAATCCTTGATATATCTAGTAATTGCACTTATCAAAGACATAACTCCTTCAGGGGCAGGGGGAGGGGGAGGGTCGCCGATCGCCGGAAGGGGAGGGTCACCGGCCGCCAACAGGGGATTAGGCAGTGGGATTGGGAGGGGGGTGAATGTGTGCATTATAAACCGGACTCACGTGAGTCCATTCTACGCAAAACCTTCTCTTTTAACAAACTTGTGTTTTTTAATGGCAGTAAAATAAAATAAAATTTTTTCATGGTAGCAAAAGTGAAAATTTCCAAAAATTTATGGTCATAGTTTTCTTCCTGCTCGACACTCATGACCCATACCTTACACTTAACAATATACTTTTTGTGTTTCTTTAGTTGATATGTTTCTCTAGTCACGTTTACCAATGCACAAATTCAACCATTAATATTTTAAATTACCGACAAGCAAACATTATAAAAAAAATTTATATTTTCAAAATATATATCGTGACAAATCTAACTAGATCGTACATGACTATATTTTTCATTATTTATAAATCAATAAGCACGATCGAAAAAAAGTGTGAATAATGCTAAAGTCAAAACATGTCAACTAAAAAAAAAACGAAGGTAGAAGGAAAAAATAGTTTGATATATATATATATATATATATATATATATATATATATATATATATATATATATATATATATAGGGAGAGGCTCATGTGAGAACACCTCTCTTATATGAGAACACTTTATATGTGAGAATAATTTATTACCATTGGATCAAACAAGATCCAACGCTCCACATCTACCCTGGTCAAAATAATGGAAATATTGTAAATTTTAGATTGTATACAAGAAAAATTAAAAAAAATTGTCCAGCTTTTTCTCTCTCAAGAAATTGAACCAGCTCTTCCCTTTCTCTCTCTTCTTTCCCCAAAAATTTCTGAACGAACACTGGTTTGATCGATCTTAATGCTAAGATATCTTTGAATTTCGACTTGAATCTACAAATATTGTTAGGTATTTGCTGTTTTAACTATTTTTCCTTTGATATTTGGCTTCAATGTTCAAATTTTTGTATTGAATAAGGTTTTTGTGATTTTGTTGAAACCCTAGAAATCGCAAATTCTTCATCAAATGGATTCAATCTAAGCTATTACTACTTATGAACGAAGGATGTAAGTATCAATTTATTGATTTTGGGCATTTTACTTTGTTTTTATGTGAATTTTGGTAGTATCAATTTAAATTGAAGGATAATAATATTGGTGCTCTAAAGCTATGCTCTTGAATCTGTTAGTTTATAGGAAATTGATTGTTTATTTTGGGATGTTTACTTATTGGATTTAATGGATCAATAATATGATTATGATGTATTTCTCTCTCTTCTTCATTATCATCATTGTTTATAATCTGCAATAGTATTCTTGATGTTTGATTTTTTGCAAATTTAGAAATCACTTTTAGATGCTCATAACCTATTCGATAAAATGTCAAGCTGAAATTTAACTGCATGTTGCGTGTATGATTATGTAAATCAATATTGTTGTTTTGACTATCTTAGCTTAGATTAGAAAGTGTAACCTTGTTTTTAATCTCTGTTTTAAGCTTCTAACATACTTTTTTTTTCAAATAGAGATGGTGATGAAGCACTTGTCAAAAAGAAAAAAAGTGATGGTGATGATGAAGCTGTAAAAATTGATGATCAGTGGTCTAGAAGTCCAATTGTGGAGTCATCTTTACTAGAAGCTATAAACAATGATCAAATTCAAAGGTTGGTTATCATCCATGGATATTGTTCAATTTTTTATAAATGTTAGATGTGTTCTAAAATTTTACTCATATGTTTTTTTTTTTTTTTTTTTTTGAGATTAAATTTTACTCATATGTTCTAAAACTTTACTTTTATGTTCTAAATTTAATTCAATTCTAATTTTAATTCTTATTTTACTCACATTTTATGTTTTCTACTAGAATTTTGTTGAGTATGCAGTATATATACATTCTAGTTCAGTTGTTAATTTTTGCTACAACTTTATATATGTCTAAATTTTTTACCCATATGTTCTAAATTTTTGTACATATGTTCTAAATTTAAACTCATAAGTTCCAAATTGTATAATGTAAGTAGCAGATTTAATTGAATCATGTAAGTTGTGTAAATCTTTTTTTTTTTTTTTATAATGATGTAAATTAAAAAATGGGATAGCGGATACCAAAGTCTAATGATTTTATCTTATTATATTGCAGATCGATCAAATGAAGAAATTGAGGGTGGATTTTTGTGCTAAAATATTATCACACAAGGAAAATGAGCTACATCATGAGATTACTTCAAGATCACGGAAATGGCGAAAGAAAATAATTTGTAATAAAATTTTAGAAATAGCATGTAGAATTTTATATAATATAATTATACTAAAACTATTTTTCTAAAAGGTTGTGTTCGAATATATAAGCTTGTCTTGTCTTTCTTGTGATCTACTTCATTGTTATGCATGCAAGAATATAAAAATACAATTTATTATATATTAATACTCATATGTTCCAAATTTTTATCCATATGCTATAAATATTAATGTGAAAATATATAATGTTATATAAATTTTTATGTTCTAAATTGCTATTTAGAAATCCCCTTAGAACAAAAATATAGCATGTTATTGTAAAATATTAGTCATATGTTCTAATTTTTTACCCATAAGCCCATAAGTTCTAAATTTTTATAAATTTGTTCTAAATTATTACTCATATGTTCTAAAATTTTAGCCTTATGTTCTAAATTATATGTTTATATATGTTTTAAATTATAACTCATATTTTTTATATTAAAACTCATATATTCCATTTTTTTACTCATATCCTCCCACCCAAATACATCTGAATGAAATTTAAAGTCATGCAGCACACCCTCCCACCAATTTAAATCATTATGGTCTAAATTTTTAATTTTGAAATCCCATCGAAAACATACAAAACACATATCATGAATTAAAAAATAGTACTTATGTATTCAAGAACTAAGAATTTAAGTGATAAATTTTAATCATATGGTCTAAATTAAAATTTTGAAATCGCAACGGAAATATACAACACACATGATTACTTATTATAACTCATATGTTCTAAATTTTTAGTCATATGTTCTAAATTTTTAGTCATATGTTCTAAACTTCAATACATACGAAGTATATGTATTAAATTCAAACTATAATCATTTTTATACTACAAAAAAAAGTGTTATTCAATACACAGATTCAAAAAAATGTTCTAAAATCATTAAGTATTATCTAACTTTCTTTGGATAATTTTGAATATCATGGTGACTCAATTCCACACAACATATGCTAGTAGCATTATTTTCAACATTACTTCTTGCATTCCTCTTAGCTTCCAAATTCAGCCTCAATCATTGAAGATTAATCACAAGGTCTTTGATATCTTCATCATCGCCCTCTGCCAAACTAACACAATCATGTTTTGAACAACCACTCAAATGATTCAATATCTTCCTTTGCTATGAAACCAGCCGCAAAAGTGATGCAACTCTTGTGATGATCAACCCTTGTAAATGGAGTAAATGCCATGTTGCACTTGTTTAGAACAAGAAGATCAAATTTCATTACACACGAAATATAGCAGTACCTATTTAGAACACGTGATTAAATATTTAGAACATATGAGTAAAAATTTAGAACACGTGATTAAATATTTAGAACATATGATTTAATATTTAGAACACGTGATTAACTCAGAACAGAAGACATTATTTAGAGAATAGATTTAAGGCTGAAGTTTACTTAATTATTTAGAGCATAAAGGTAATGAGTTTATAAAACATAATTTGGACCATTAGACTAAAACTTTATAACATTAAAAATAAATTTTACAACATAAAAGCTTTGCACCCAACACGAGTGATTAATCTTTTTCTTGTTATTGAAATCTTGCCTTCCTTGCTTTGTCCTTCTTTATCATTTAGAATACTCTCAACAATAGGCTTTTTCTTCTCCTTGAAACCCTGTTTGTTGCATAAGACATATTGGAATGCCAATTTTTTCTCTGTATGCCTTTTACTGGTAGACTTCCTAGTGTTAAAACCAGCAGCAAGTGCATATGATTTATAAAATTCAACACCCTCATCAACACTATTAAATTTCATTCCTATTGCAGGTTTTAACTCATTGCGGCACATAGGAAACCATTCTTTTGTTCCTCCGGGAGTTAATATAGGTACTACTGTAGGAGTAGTTGGCACACTTGCATTGACATTAGAAACATAATCAAGTTGTTCGTTGTTGTTAATTATTTCTGCACAAAAGTAATTTTAACAAGTTAAAAAAAATTTAGAACAAATGAATAAAATTTTAGAACATATGATTTAATATTTACAACACATGATTAAATCAGAACAGAAGACATTATTTAGAGCATAGATTTAAGACTAAAGTTTAATTAATTATTTACAGCATAATTTGGAACATTAGACTAAAACTTTAGAACACATGATCAAATATTTAGAACACATGATTTTAGACATCCCATTAGAAAAATCAAAACATGTTCCAAAATTTTACTCATTTGTTCTAAAATCAAATGATCCAAATTATTTATCAAATTTCACTCATCAACATTCTCATTTATTACTTTCCGTTGTTTTCCTACCAACATGTTCTAATTTTATACACACATGTTCCAATTTTATACACACATGTTCTAAAATTTTCAACCATGTTCTACGATTTTGGACATGTTGTACATAAAAACATCCAAGTTTAAAAAAAAAAAAAAAAAAAAAAAAAAACTGCTTCATTATTTGCTTGTTCATCCATAATTGTCAACCTAATATAATGAACCTGCAAAAATAAATTCAATCCAAGCAATTAAGTTTAATAAATTCCACATCAAAGAAAAAAGCACTCCACATAATCAAACATAAAGCAAACAAATGCTTGATGAAAATGGAACATAATCAAACATAAAGCAAACATAATCGAAAATCGAACAAAATCGCAGCAAACAAAATCATAAGAATTAAAATTGCAGCAAACATAATCAAACAAAATCATATAGTAAATCGAACAAAATCGCAGCAAACATAATCAAACAAAATCGCAGCAAAAAATTGAAGCAAAAAATCGAAAAATCGCATAAGAACACTAAAATTTTCCAGAACACTAAAATCGAAAATTAGAACATCAAATCTGTAAATTTTAACGAAAATACTAAATTAAGATCACTCATTACTAAAATTATAACAAAAATCCAACATTCAAACCATGAAATTCGAAAATTACTGACAAAAATTAAGGAAAAATCTAACAGAACTTTTGTTGATTATTTACCCGAATAATCTATGAAGCTTGTTGATTCTTGCTATTGCTGAAATCTGACAAAAATCGAACGGAATTCTTTGCGTCGCCCCTTTATAAACAAGCGACGCAAATGACTCTTCAGATAAACTTTTTTTGTTATTTGCGTCGCTCCTTTATAAACAAGCGACGCAAATGACTCTTCCAATAAACTTATTTTTTGTTATTTGCGTCACTTGTTTATATAGGAGTGACGCAAATGACTGAGTAGACAATACAAAACTGCTGTATTTGCGTCACTTGTTTGTTTAATGAGTGACGCAAATGAGGTGAATTTTTTTTTTTTTAATTATAATATAATAATTGCCTTGTATATGTTTGTAGTACCTGTTTTCCTAGGTATAAAGTAATATGCTAACGCTAATATAATTGAAATTAAAATGCAATATTATTGAATAATGCAAATGTAAATTTCGGCAGAGTCTCCTTTGTAATTTGGCCTACCCATAAAATTTCCAAACCATGTTTCTTAACCAAATCAACGTATAATACAACTCCAACTTCTAGACTTAAACTTAAAGGTAGAAGTACCTCAAAAGCTCAACCTAGAGTTCAAAACGTGGTAACTACTGATTACTGACTATAGTATACAATTTCGCCCAAGCGAGCAAGAGGCATATGGCAGCTTGCCTATTGTGACCAGAAGTGAGACAGAGCCCTTCCATTTTTGCAGGCCGCAACACACTCAAGCACATATTCTCTGAGCTTCTTCTGGACTTCTTCCATTGGCAAGCAGGCATCAACCATCTGTTATCATTCAGCATCGTATGAAAATCTAGATGGCATTATTACGGAATTTGATGAAACAACAACTATCTCACAGAATCTAGTTAAAAAACATAATTTACAAAAATAAAAAGAACATTGCAAGAAACTGAAACATGTTTAAGTAAAAGAAAATTAGTATAACATGCACAACATAATATTGCAGGCATCACTATAATGACACTATGCAAGATAAAGTCACCACTGTCAAACCTATTAACCTTACAGCCTTACCAAAATTGTATGATGCAAGCTATGAAAAAACTAAGATTTGGTTTAACAGCCATGTCTCAGATCTTACCAAATAAATGGTACGCCCCATAAATTCTTATCAGTGAAACTAAAGGCAAAATTCCTATCATGCCTATTTGAATGAAAGTATACCTCTGGTGATATATCAAGGTATAAGACCATGTCTGGAGCCAGCAATCCTATCTCTGGTGCCTGCACAAAGAGAATTGTGATCATATTGCGACTAAATAGAGATATGCCTGAGTGAACTGGTTGATTACTAAGAGTTGGAATCTTCAAAGCAAGTTGTCAACATACATCACACTCACTCGAAGATGGGTTTTCAACAACTGTAATTACTATATATTATTTCCTTATATCATCCATTCTCTCTTTACATAATGCTTCATAGAATGCCATTGTTACCAAACCAAAAGAGTTAAACAATACTTTTAATCCTTACACTTTCACAAGTCATGGGATTATGAAAAGTCAGTAACCAATTTTATAGAACATTCATGAATCTGTAATTGTAGATGACAAAGTCAACAACTAAACAAGCATATCACCAAAAAAACAGATTCATGAAGAAGTAAAGTTTACAACTTTAAATCACATTCTGAACTCCTGTCCCAATATACTTGTATATATTTCAAAATCTCAGGGGAATAAAGACAGTTTTTTAAAAGTAATCTATCATAATTCCAACTACAATCTCCAGAATGTAATATAACCGAGAACGAATTACCCAAATTAACCAATAAATAACAACATAGAAAGGAATTAGATTCAGCTAAACATAACATCAAACACATGGTATGCAACTCACAAATTATGTATAAAAAAACAATCATAAAAAGAAAAAAGAAACAACCTTTTCTCCCAACAATTAGCACTGAACAAAAGATGAATAGTATGATCATCCAAATTAGATTGATTGGAAAGATAAGCAGAGATCATCTGCCCAACAGCAGTATTTCGATCCGGAAACCGCCATAACTCAGCAGAACACCCAATACTTTGCAAGTGAGAGAGAAGCTGAATACACTGAGAGCTCTTTCCACTTCGATCCAACCCTTCTAATACAACCAAAGCACCTCTTGATTATAGACTGACCTGTGAAAGAGGGTTCATATTTAAGCCAGGGTGATTACAACCCTAACAGTCATGCAAATCGGACTTGGAAATGAGTATGTGAGGTTGCTCTCTCTCTCTCTCGGGGGAAAGAGAGTTGTTGAGCTAAAAGAAAGAATGAAAAATAGTTACTCTAGCAATGCTTCACAAGATCAAAATCATGAATGATATTATAAACAATGGTCATGAATGATATTTGGGCTATGAAACTCATGTTTAGAGCAAGGATAGGTTTGAAGCTGATAAAAATTAACCTATACACAATTCTATTTGATGGTTGTCAACTAGACCAAAACCTAATGCAGAGGAAAATCTTAGCAAAATTGAAGTTTTACTGGCCAATATTCGCACAAACTATTGGCCATCAAATCAAAGCATCATGCTTCCCTAGAATGTAAGGTGTGTGTACTACATAGACGGTTCTTGTATAATGCAAAGTACTTGTTTCGGTATAAGGATAAAAAGAAAAGGTATTAGGCATGAATTTTGAAAGAAAAATCATGCATAACAACTAACTTAATCAAATTCATCATTTCTTGTACTGATACATAATCCCAATCCCAAATTGTAGCATGCAGAAAAAACATCAAAAATCTTTTTTCCATCCAAAACAATGACATTTATAGATTAAGTTCCGGAATTACAAAATCAGGAGGAGAACTATAATAATTACATAAAAAGCACTCCCTACTCCAAACACAAAACAAAAACAAAACCCTCAACCTCGTCCATACAACATGACATACACAAGGTCGCACAACAAGAGGTATTGTATCGACTACGAAGACAATCTGCTTTCATACTTTCACAATCTACATTCTACATAGCAAAAAAGATTGGCACAAACAATAACAGTATGACAACTACATGAAAACATTCACATTTGCAACCTAAACCGCCCCCATAAGGTGATCAGTCTAGGGAAAAACACACTCAAACAACACAAATTCCAGCTAAAATCCTCAACTCAGCAAAGAAAACACAAATTCCAGCTGAAATCATCAACTTAACCAATAAAAACACAAATTTTTATCTAATTGAGCTTTATCTAACAACTACCTCTTTCGCGGCAGTAGCATAGCCGTGAGATCCGAAAGCTGGAGCAGATGGTCCAGAATTCCTGTGAATTTGACGCCCTAGCACCTGAATAACATCACAACAACATCAATTTCCATCAATTCAAAAATCACACAAACATTTTAAAAAATTACAATCAATTCAAGAAATTGTTCTAAAATTTTACCGAAACACCACCACGAACAGCTTTTCGCCGCGCAATCCCTAACATATTTCTACAACCAAAAAAAAATTCAACGCAATTAATTTTCAAATATTTTCTAATACCTGATTTTGAAAATTCAAAAATCAAAAATTCATACAACAAAAATTCGGATCTAAATTTTTGACTGAAATTCGAACAAAAATTATTTATGACTGAAATGGGACGAATTTCTTAGGGTATATTGCGTCGCTGCCAAAAACCCTAGAAATCCCCCCACGAAATCCCCCAATCGAACTTGAAGACCGAAATTGAATTTTTTGGGGCTTTTAGGGTTCGAATTTGTATGCTTTTGAGTTGATTTTTTGCTCGAAATGGGGGATTTTTGGTCGGAAACAATCAATTTTTCTGGGTTTAAGGCTTCGAATTTCTTAGGGTTTTTGGTCTAAATTTTTGCTCGAAATTGCTCGAATTTGCAGCCGATTATGGGTCTTCGACTTCACTGCAATTTCAGATGTTAAATTTGCTGGGGAAACGCAAGTTTTTGGCCGAATTTGTTGGATTTCAGAGACAAATTTGTGGGTGTTTTGCTGTAGAAATTCGCTGGAATTTAAGAACTCTTGTTTTTTTTTTCTTTTTGTATAGTGAATGTAGGTACCTGATGAAAAACTAAGGTAAAAAACGCAGAAAAACCTAAAGCCAAAAGAGTTATTTGCGTCACTTTATTATAAAAAAGCGACGCAAATAACCTTGTTTATAATGTTGTACAATGTACATATGCGTCGCTCATTAGTAAAAGAGTGACGCAATTTACTTAATCACTTATTTGCGTCGCTTGCTAACTAATGAGTGACGCAAATAAGTTTATTAATTGCGTCGCTTTAATAAATAGGAGCGATGCAAATGATAGAAAGCTGAAATGCACTTGAGTTTTGCGTCGCTTCTTAAATAATATGCGACGCAAATAATTTAAAAGGAAGGTAAAATAAAACATTTGCTTCGCTCCTTAGAATGAGTGACGCAAATATGGCGACGCAAATGTACATTTTTCTACTAGTGGAATTGTGTTCGAAATCCTTGAATCTCATTGAAATTGAAGCTCGTAGTTTCTTCACTCTGTTTTTCTGATTAACAAGTATATTGATGAAAAGTTTGGTTTTATTAGAGCCGTTGAGATCGTTTGATCCTAAGGCTTAGATTTGTTCTCATATATTAGAAATGTTCTCACATAAGAACCTATTCTCACCGGATCCCTCCCCTATATATATATATATATATATATATATATATATATATATATATATGAAACAGATTTAAAAAAAAAAAAAAATAATAATAATAATAAAAAAAAATTATTATTTGAATAACATTGTCTATAAATTTATAATGACAAAATAGCCAAACAAAGTAGGTAACATGTATCCCTATCAGTTTAATTTTCTCCTCAGGAACGACTAGACCATATATACCTTCTAAATATCGTCATAAATAGAACTTTAATCTTCTACAATCACAGTAATCCACATTGATGCATCACAACATAATTAATTTGACCAAATGAATATTGTTTGAAAAGAATCATTTTAGCTATATATTTATATATGTAACAAAACATTAAGATTTATATAATGCCAAACCCTTTCTGGTTACTGCCTCATGTAATGGCTTTTATGTTTTGCGATATTTTAGAGCTTCAAAACGAGCACTGAGAGCATCATAGTCCGGCAACTTGGGATGAATAGAAGGAGTCCCAGGTTTACCATGCATGCCACTGGGAGGCTGTTGTTCCATCTCGATATCTTCATCACAATCCGATTCATCAAATTTAATATCAGTATGTGTACGACGAACATTGTAGCTGTGCCGTCTTACTACGTTAAAATCCATATCATCTGAGTTCATGTCAGTGTTGCTGTGGCAATTATTTGCAGCTCCTCCTAAACTGAAAGATCTGTATTCCCTTCCTTGGGTTCCCAAATTACCCTCTTGGTTCACATGATGTGGTGGTGACTGATTACTTCTAGTGTTGACATCATAAGATGTTTGAGCTAGTTGGGCAGCAGCTTGGGCAGCAGCAACAGCGTCTTTTGCAGAATCAGCAGCTGCTTTTGCTGCTGATGCTGCATCTTGATAGTTTGCACTACCCATCTCATTACCACCACCACTTGATAATCTGAAATACGGCCAGAAAGAGATATTAAGGTTTACGGACCTGATTGTATATAATTCAGCTTAAACAAGCATTGATAATTTGTACTTGGAAGCTCACAGACCTGGTCGTAGGCTTCTGAGCTTCAGCAGATGGAGGTGCTCTTCCAGAACTCAATGGCAGGCTTCCAGCACTAACAAATTTTCGTGGTCCCTCCTAATCAGCGAAAGAACATAAACTTGTAAACAAAACAATTTAGAAAGATGAATTAAGATAGCTGCATATTAACTTCTGGGTAAACCATTCCCTATTTTCCTTTCTTGATCCATGTCGAATGCTTCCTGACAAAGTTCAAATTTGAACAAGGATACGTTTTTCACATAAGGGTGTAAATTAACAGTAACTAAAGGACCCAGAGTGAAATTATATACATTGCTAATTTAAGTTAGCATGTATAGCAGCTATCCAGCAAAGATTGAAAAGACTTTCTTATCAACATTAATTGTTAAAATTTTTTTAATATATTTCAAAATTGTTAAAACAAGTATTGTAATTAAGATATGAGAAATTCCAACCTAAAGGGAAAAAAAAATAAATAAATAACTTGAGGCCCAAAATTCCAATAGCCTTGGGATAGATTGAAGTAGCCAAAATCACAATAGAAAAAAAAAAAAAAAAAAACAAAAGAAAACGGAGCCTAATCAGTGATATTAATATATAAGCCCCTTGTGTTTTTTTTAAAAAATATATCAGCTCAATGTGATAGCAGCTCAAAGCTTAAAAAAATTCTCTAAGGATCTCCGCATGAAAGTTCGGAATTTGACATTAAATTAAGATAATTGGTTTTGAAGGCTGACAGAATATCAGTGATATGGAAGCCAAAAAAGCTTGGCAGCTAGACAAGCTACATAGGCTCAAGAAGCTGAAAAGAAGTTGTCATTTACAAGCCAGGACATTACCTGACCTGGTTTATTGCCTAGGAAAATCCAAGCACAGTGCCAGTAAAAAAATAGATGCCACTGGTCACTTGGGAAGCTCTAAGTTACGAAAAAAAAAACTTGGAAAAGCTAAGATAATTTGCTGTTTAAATAGAAATATGGAGACTTGTAGCGTGGGTATCTTGGAAACCTGAAGTAGCTAGAACACCAAAGCTAGTATGAAACAACAAAGTGATTGCTATTTATGCCATCTTTTGAAGGAACGCTATGTTCTCAAGAGGACAGTTTCATGCACGCTGCATAGTCATAGTCATAGTAATAGTAGTAATATAGTAGTAGTAGTAGTAGTAGTAGTAGTAGTAGTACTAATACTAATACTAATAATACTAATACTAATAATAATAATAATAATAATAATAATAATAATAATAATAATAATAATAATAATAATAATAATAATAATAATAATCCGGCAGGTTCCACGTTAGTTTTTCGGCAGGTTCATCGGCGGCTTCTGCAGCGGTGGTCCGGCATATATAGGGGCAGCAACGGCTCTATTTTCAGGCGGTTTCCACGTTCAATTTGGTGCTGTTTTAGGGCGTAATTCAGGCAGTTTTCTGGCGGTTTTCAGGTGAATTTTCTGGTGTATTTTTGGTGCAGCGCCGGGTTCATTTTTTGGGTTTATGGTGATCGTCATAAAGCGGCTTTCTAATCAGGTCTGTTTTCTGGTTTGATCTGGCAGTTCGTGGGCAGTTTTGGGGTGTTATTGGGTGCAATTTCAGGCGATTTTCAGGCGAAAATTGGATGTGTTTCTGGCGTATTTTCTGGTGTGTTTCAGGCGTGTTTACCTGCTGTTTTCTGGTCAGTTTTCTGGTCGGTTTTTGGGCAGTTTGGCAGCCGTTTTTTTTATCAGTTTCGGGAAGGTTTTTGGGTTGTTTTCTGCGTTTTCTGGTGTGTTTCAAGCGTGTTTACTTGCTGTTTTCTGGTCAGTTTTCTGGTCGGTTTTTGGGCAGTTTGGCAGCCGTTTTTTTTATCAGTTTCGGGAAGGTTTTTGGGTTGTTTTCTGGTGCGTTTCTGGCGGATTTTCTGGTGCATTTCAGGCGAGTTCTACAGTCGGTTCAGTGGTATTTGGGGCGTGTTTCTGCAGTGGTTCAGAGGAGGTTCTTCGTTGGTTTCTATTTTGGGTTTCGGTGATCAATATTTCCAGCGATTTTTCGATATTGGGGGCTGTTTTGGAGCAGTTTTGGGTGCTGCTTTTGCAGCAGTTTCTGGTGCAGTTTCTGGTCCAGTTTCGGCAGCTCTTGGGTGCAGTTTTGGGTGCTGTTTTGCGGCAGTTTCTGGTGCTCTTTTGGGCGTATTTCAGTTTTGGGTGGTGCAAGTCAGCTATGTCGGCTGCCGTTGTGAAGTTTCATTGTCCCTTTGTGGGTCTTAGTGGTTGTCAAGATGGGAGTGGAAATGGCCTTACTCGACGTTCTCTAATCAGACATCTTAGTGATCGTCATTGTTGTATCGGTGCGCGAGATATCACCCGACATTCTCTTGCTTCTAATTTGGCTGTTTATAATGAGGCAGAAGTTACTTTTAGGCGTATGGGGATTTGGTTATGTGGAGTTTGCTATAAAACGCACACGGTACGTATTAAGTGTCGTCATGGTAGGGATGAGGATGTGTCACCCCCTGATGAAGGAGATGGTATTGTTCGTTTTGTGCTTCATAATTTCACCAAGCCGCAATCTCCTTCTTCTCCTGCTCGAGTTGATCGTATGGATGGATTGGTGCGAGATCATAACGGTGGTTTTGATGTCGCTCTCCTTGATTGTTTATTCTCTAAGGGGTTTCGCTCTGTTAAGTCTATCCCTCTCAAGTGTCGTTTGGGGTTTTCTCGGGTTCTGAAAGGTGCTCTTGATAAGGTGATGTCTAAGCCTGATGACATTTCTAATTGGGTCTCTTTGTTGGTGTTACCTCTTTGCATCCTTAAAATCTTTCGCCCGCGGAGTAGTCGTGAGTCTCGGTCTTCGGTAAGACATCGGCATCAAGAAGAGAGTATTTCCCGTGCTATTTGTTCTTGGAGTGTGGCAGGTGATAATTTGCAGCTTGTGAGGGAAATTTTGGCAGAGGATTCTCCTACTTTTTCGACGGTTGATGATGAGGACATTGATTTGGAAGAGCGTAATATTAAGCAGTGTCGTAGGAAGATTTGCGATGGCCATTACACTACTGCAGTTCGGGTTCTTTCTTCTTCAGGCGTTGCACCTTATAATGACGCCACTCTTGGAGATTTACAGTCAAAGCACCCTTCATCTCCAGCCTGATATACCTATTGATCACCTTCATCTCGTTACGACTTCTGCTGTTGTTTTGGATCGGATTAGGAGTTTCCCTCGTGGCACATCATGTGGTAGGGATGGTTTGCGTGCTCAACATCTTATGGATTGCTTGAGTGGTGCAGCTGTGGCAGTCTCAGATGAGTTGGTTGACTCTATTACCGGGGTGGTTAATCTCTTTCTAGCTGGGAGATGTCCTATGGAATTAGGAGAGTACATTGCTAATGCTCCTCTTACGCCACTTGTCAAGCCCGGTGGTGGTATCCGTCCTATTGTTGTGGGTACGGTTTGGCGGCGTCTCGTTTCAAAGGTGGGTGCTGTTATGGTTGGTCAGTCTTTAGGGAGTTACTTTGATGGCCTTCAATTTGGTGTTGGGGTTTCTCAATTCTTCATGCGGTGAATCGGTTGATTGAGGACCGTGGTTCTGATGTTGGTCTATCTATGTTGTTGGTGGATTTTCAAAATGCCTTCAATCTGGTTGATCGTTCGGTCATGTTACGTGAGGTACGTCGTCATTGTCCGGGCATTTCGCGATGAGTAGAATTCTGCTATTCTAATCCAGCCAGGTTATACTATGGGGACCAAACCTTATGGTCGTCTCAAGGGGTGCACCAGGGTGATCCCCTTGGTCCTTTGCTTTTTTCTTTGGTTTTACAACCCCTGGTGTGTAAAATCAGAGAGACTTTTGATGTATGTCTTCAGGCTTGGTATTTAGATGACAACACGATTATTGGTGACACTTTGGTGGTGGGGCAAGTTCTGCAGTTGATTATGGAGGAAGGACCTCGTTCTGGGTTATGTCTTAATGTGGAAAAAACTGAAGTTTTCTGGCCTACAGAAGACCCTCGAAGCAGGCTGGTGGGTGTCTTTCCACCAAATATTGCTCGACCTTTGCGTGATGTTAGGTTGCTTGGAGGTCCCGCTAGTTTCGATTCTGGTTTTAGTGGTGAGCTTGTGATGCAGAGGGTGACCAAGACCATTGCCCTTATGGATAAGGTCGCTATGCTCGATGATCCTCAGTGTGAGTTGTTGTTACTTAGGGCATGTACTGGAGTTTCAAAACTCTACTTTGCATTGCGTACTTGTCCTCCTAGTATTTTTGAGGTGGCTCAGCGCACTTTTGATGGAGCTCTTCGATCTTCCTTGGAGCGTATTGTTACTGCTTCGGGGCCTGGGTTTGGTGATTGGCAGTGGGAGGGTGACCAAGACCATTGCCCTTATGGATAAGGTCGCTATGCTTGATGATCCTCAATGTGAGCTGTTGTTACTTAGGGCATGTACTGGAGTTTCAAAACTCTACTTTGCATTGCGTAATTGTCCTCTTAGTACTTTTGAGGTGGCTCAGCGCACTTTTGATGGAGCTCTTCGATCTTCCTTAAAGCGTATTGTTACTGCTTCGGGGCCTGGGTTTGGTGATTCGCAGTGGCGACTTGCCACCTTACCATTTGCGTTTGGAGGGCTTGGTGTTTATTCTGCAGGTGATGTTCGTCACTATGCTTTTCTTGCTTCTCGGTTACAGTCTGCAACCTTGCAGACACAACTTCTTCGTCTTCGGCATGCTGGCATTGTTGGTCTTGGACGAGCCTTTGAGGATGTGTTGAGTCTGTTTAATGGAACAGTGGAGTCTTGACATTTTGAGTAATTCTAGTGAGGTCGCTGCCCCTAAACTCATGAAGAAATTGGCAGATATATATTTCACAAAGGTTACCGCTTCTGCAGAATCTGCTTATTCTTTAACTCCTCGACAATCAGCATTATGGAAATCACAGCTGCTTGGCTTCGGGCGGTTCCTATTTCAGGGTTGGGTCAAACGATGAACGCCAAGACTTATCGCTGTGTGTTATCCTATCGGTTGGGTGTTCCATTGTTCTCTATCTCGACGTTGTGCTCTGGTTGTTCGAGGGTTTTTACTGGAGATATTTTCGGTGATCACGCGGTGTCTTGTGCTGGTATTGTGGGTATTAAACATCGGCATAATGTTGTTCGGGATACCCTTGTTGATGTTTGCTATCGTTCTGGGATTTCAGCGAGAAAAGAGGTTGACATTGGGTTGGCTGGAGGGAACGACGAGGCCCTCAGACCCGCGGATGTGTTACTTTATTCATGGGATCGTGGTCGCGATGTCTGTGTTGATTTGACAGGGTCTTCTCCTTTGACACAGTTAGGGCTATCTGACTTCATTCCTGAGCGGGTTGTGGCTGATGCAGCTCATCGGAAGCGGGTTAAGTATGAAGCTCGATGTCAGGCGATTGGATATGGTTTCATTCTCTTCTCCTTTTCTTCGCTTGGGGAATTAGAGAAGAGGCTGTTGCGTTACTGAAGCGAATTCAGAGGTTCTCGACGACGCAAGACATTGGGGCTCGTGCTGCAGCTCATATCTTCACTAGGGTAGGATTTGCAATAGCTAGAGGAGTGGGGGCCCAGATTGTATCTCGGCTTCCCACTAGGTTGTATGAAAAATAATAATAACAATAACAATAACAATAACAATAACAATAATAATAACAATAATAATAATAATACAAGTGTAACTTGGAAGGAACAAACCTTAACTGGATTCCGGTAGCTATGACCAAAGAAGCAAATTGAAAAATTCACAGTTGATTTCATCTCACTAGCAAATTGAAAACTACAAGTAGAAGCTAGCTGCTGCTAACACATACAATTAGCACACTGATTTCATCTCACTAGCTAGTAGCAAATCAACTAAGGAAAAGGCTAAAGTAACCTTTCTTGCTGTTTAAGTCAGTAATTATCTAATTGTTAGGTATTACTTCCTTTCATTAGCTGTCTAATTGGATCTCGCTTGAGCTGATGAATGAATCTAAGAAGCAAAAGATATTAACTTTGAATCACTACAAGATGGTTTGTAATTCAGAAGATCAACAGTCTCTGATTCTATGTTTTTGTACCATGAGCTAACTTGGTACATATATTAGCCTTTAGAAAATTCAAAATGTACCCAGTCCATTAATCCAAAAATCAGAGCAGAAAGCATTTTATCATGCACTAATTTGTACCAACGAAGAAATTTAAGTTTGAAAGACAACAGCAGAGAATTAAAAAGTCGAATGACAAAGACAAACATACAATGCGTTCCTCTGGAGGCTTGAGAAGCTCTGTCTCTGTCTCAGTTGTATCCCATTCAACTTGGTACTCCTTCGCTATTTCCTTCATGACCTTGAGCTTTAATTCTCCAGGAGGGTTTAAAGCAGAGAGCTTTTCAATTAGCTGCAAATGAAGGGATCAAACATATATGCATCAAATACTTAAAAGGGCTAAAAAAAATATTAAATTACATCAGTACAAATCAGTACAACATATTTTAAGGATGATCATTCTCAAAGGTAATTATAGAAAATTCACCACCATTATTGAAATAGGAAACTGATGGGCATGATATGCAATTGCAACTGCAACAAAATACTTATGAAACAAAGTCATTGTTATCGAGTAGTCTCATATTAACTAAAGACTTGGGCGTGCAATTTTGTTACTTAACACATTTTATCCAAAGCAACAAAAAGAATTTCAGCAAAATCATATACCAAACGATTTACACCACTGTCAGGACGCAAGTCTGTAGCTGAATCTACAAAATCTTTTCCATATTTTTTCTGAAATATATCCCGTATTGCTAGAAGTTCTGGAATGTCTGAGCATCTTGGTCCTGCAAATATTAAACTAGAGATGGCTTCCTTCAAGTCCGAAGGGCAGTCCCTACAAGTAAAAACAAACAAAATAATTGAGAATGTCTATTTTTTTTAACAATAACACAGGTTCAAATTTGGGAATAAGATCGTACCTCTGCTTTGCAACTATAGAAAGTCTTGTAACTAGCCTTTCACAGAAGAGCTCAAGAATCTCATTTGCAGCCATCATATTTTGCTCCCGGATGACATGTTCAACCTACAGCAGAAGATAAAGACCCTTCAGCTACTCAACAGTTCAAGCTTCAGATAAATCTGCAACTGACTCAGTGCAAACACATACATATAACAAGTTTATGGAGGAAAGTGCAGTTAGGCAAGTATTCCCACAAAAAGTTAAAAACTCTATGTAGTTAAAAATTTATTTAAAGCAATGGCAATGCTTCTACTATTACACTTCCCTAAGTTGAATGCGTCAATAAGCTACTCAATAATTCTCATTTTGCTTCTGAAGAGTAATATTATCACTGTTTTTGCAAATATAAAGAGTATGGCTAAAAGATTGTCGCAATTTTTTATAGCTTCAGATTGGGAAGCTATAAATAAATTGTACTATGAAGCAGTCCAGTACTTTGAGGTAATGGTCAAAGGGCTGTCACTCTGCCTTGTTCAAGACATTGAGGCAATGATCAAATATTGTATCTAATGTGCAGAAAATTACTTTCTCTGTTTCTTTGATACTGCAACATAGAGGGGAATTACCAGCAAGTTTAACGTCACTCCAATACAAGCAATATATTATGTTCTCTAAGATAGTACACTAACAATATCAACGTATAAAATGCAACAATATAGCAATTGAACAACCGTAAACAATCAAGCAAATGACACACAATGTTTATGTGGAAAGCCCCTATAAAAGTAAAAACCACAGCATGATGAGGGATTCTACCCAATTGCTCTTATTTGTTTGTTTTTTTCTTTTTTTTTTATAAAAAAAAAAAAAAGAAAAAAAGAAAAAAAGAAAGAAGAATGTTAGACAGACAAGGTACAACAGCAATTAAGAACTACTCTGCGAAGGTAATAATTAAGATTTGCCACAAGAAACAGGGTGTTATAGGAGCAATATCTCACAATTACTCGCAACAAACAACAATTATAATGGTGAAGATGAAATCCTTGATGTCCCACACAAGTTGTCAACATTTGAGCAACATCGGTCTACGGATGAACTACGATTGGAGGTGATTCGTGATACTGCTCTTTGAGAAACATGAAATGGCTACACTAAAAATCTGTATTTTACTATCTGGTCTCACTGATTTTCTCCCTCTCTTTTCTCCTCAATTAAGACACACCCCTACGACTTTTGGTGTTCCCCTTACATGAAAACTGCACACCAAAAGTCAGAACTTAAGCTGAAATTTACACAACTTGCCCCAAAAATAAGATTAAGGAATATGAGTTTCTTCTTATAGGAATGGACCCATATCCTAACATATCTTCCCCTCCCAAATATATAGAGGTGGTTTCCACTCCGACAATCGAATAACAAGTCTAAAACTTGCCTCTTGGCGGTGCTTTTTGCATCATGTCGGAGTAATTAATCATCGGTATGGATTTACTCAAGCTCAAGAAACTTAGCATCAAGAACATCTTGTATCCAATGATAGCTCACATCAATGTGTTATGGCTTTGCATAAATGGAAAAATACTTTGCAAGATGAATAGCAATTTGACCATCACTATACATCACACATCTCTTTTATGTAAACCTAAGTCGATCACTTACATGCCACTCTTTGAACTCTAATTGAATAATGGATAATGCCACACAAATCTATAACCTCCTGCAAAAGTGATCAAATAACCCAAAGTAGACTTCCTCGACTAGTCTTTCTACATTGCTTGTAGGGATCCCCTAAAGCTTAAGAGGAAAACTTTGAGTTTTTTCAAACTTAAAAGCACCCTTCTATAATATTTTAATTTTTTTGTTGAGTAGTTTAAAAATAGGTTGAAAAAAGAGGAGCCAAGTAATATTACCCAACAAGTTAAAACCAAAATACTCAAAAAGTATAGGCTTATCACTAATACCTTGTAGATATCTCATAATACATTTTGTAGTATTCCAATGCTTTATCCCAACCGCAAACAACTAACTACACACAAGCTATATCTGACCAGTGCAAACCACCAAACTACCCATGACTAAAGAATATGGGATATGCAACGTGCTTTCTCTCTTCCATAGAACTTTGGCTTGAATTCAGCCTATGATGCAAAGCAAAAGGAGAATTCATTGGTTTGCTTACTCCAAACCTTCTAAACATATGCTTTTTGTGAACATATGTTTTGTGTGACAACCACAACCTTGAACCCTTATAATCATGAATCATGATTGATCCGCTTGCCTAAAATGTTCTCCTAAAATGTTTTTTGCTAGCCTGAGTTTCGTCATACGATTAGTGTTATTCATCAAATAAAAATGATGAATTGTTAACATTAATGTTCGAACCCATGACCTCGTGCTCATTATACTTATTTTTAACCACTATTTCAATAACACATCTTATGTTCAAAACACTTAACCATATTCATAAACTTGAACATTAATGTTTAATTTTATACATAAATATTCAACAACAAGCTATAATAACAAAAAATAATCTAATTTCTTTTATTTGCTCTTACATAAAATAAAACTATAGCTACTTTTCATACATGTATCCCTAAATATGTATTGATGTTCAATAGTGATTGGAAAAATATATTTCAAATAATACGAGTACTACACTATATGTAACTAATTAATTTCATCACATAATTTTAATATGTATAGAAGCTCATTTTTAATATATACTACCTCCGTTACATATTATGTGCAACGATTAGACATTTTTCCTCTCTACTTTATGTCAAATCGTTGCAAATAATATGTAACGGAGGTAGTATTATATAATGACCTAGCCTGGGCCAAAAACTAGCTTAACCCTTTTTAGCATGTTACCAACATTTGTAGGAAAATGATAAAATCTTTGCCATATTATTTCTTAAAGGAGCAAAGCGATCACAAAAGGTCTACTTATAGCCTTTGTCCTCCCCCCCCCCCCCCCCCCAACAGACACCCACCGCTTAAGGCAATATAAGATCATCTTGAATCTGCACACTTTTCCTTTGCATTGTATTTGAATCCCTCCGGTTGTTCAAATTGCTTAATATCCATTAGGCTATAAGTCCCTTCTTATGTGGAGAGGCCCATTTTTGTTATATTAATTTAGGGCACCTTGTGTAATTTTCAACCCAATATCTAAAACTTCTTTGAGAAGCTTCTTTATTGACTTTTGGTGTGCTTTTGTTATGTTTTGGGGAGCACTACAATGAGAAAATTTAAGGATGAAATGAGCTAGGAAAGAGAGAAAAATACAAAAGGATGAAAGTAAAGCCATATTATCAATGTCTAAAGTTATTAATTGATAAAAATTACAATAACTTAACGAGTAAAATATACATTGAGACGAATCAAACATACCCTTGATGTATAAATACTACTCCGTAGTCTATATTTATAAATCACGGAACAAAGTCGGAGTAAATCATGAAAATAGTATTAAGGTGAAAATGTGTCCAACAACAAGCAACAGGGGAAGTACAAAGCTAATCAAGGCTCAAAGCTCTAATTTCAAACAAACCAATTCCATATATAGAAAATTTCTAATTAACACTAATAATCAAGAACAAAACTCATCAAATTCGTAACCCCAAAATAAACCCACCAAAACCCTTAAAAATAGAAATTCAAAAATGGTGAAAATTTACCCGAATTCGAGCAGTAGCATCCTGACCCGATTGAAGAAGCAACGCAACATCCCGTCTCATTTGGCGAACCACCGTCTCTCTCTTATTCCGCAACAGCTTAATTCGAGCCGTCGTCATCCGAGCCCATGTCTTACTAGAATCACCCAAAAAACCAACAATTCAGAAATCAAATTCAATTCAATCAAATCATAATAAAACAGAGAAAAACAAAATAAAAGGGGTAAATACCATTTGGAAGAATTGAAGTCTCGTCGAAAATAAGCCCCCAATTTAGCGAGTTTCTTGCAATGGGTTCTCACTGCATAAGCAACAGACATTATTTTCTCTCTCCTACTCGTACTCACTCACTGAGTCACTGACTCGGTTTCGCAGTGAACGGAGAGAAGATGAGTAGAGTAAAGAAGAGAGAGAAAAATGGGAGAAGTTGAAGTGGTTCAGTCAATTGATTGAGTTTTTTAACGGTTAGTTTTGGGGAGAATTCAAGTTAATCTCTGAGATTGACGTGAAAATGGAAATGGAAATAGATTACCTTAAAGCTGGAGTGCAATGGGGAGAGGCGTTGAGAGTGTGATCTTAGAAAAAAGAGCCGTTATGTTGTGATGGGGAAATGTGGGTAAAGGGGACTTTTTTTTGCCGACTCAATCGGGTAATGGGATCCTATGTGGCTTTTTTCCTTCTAGTACAAGGTTTCCTACTTTCCTATGCTATTTTTTATTTTTATTTTTAAGAAAAATTAAGGCCAAATTACCAAATTGGTATAAAAAAAGAGCAGTATTTACCACATTGGTATATTAAAAAGTTTTAACCACTTTAAGGTATTTAAAAAAAAAATTGACAATTGGGCCTATTTTTGTATTTGGTTTACATTATATGCAGTGCGTGAGTTACATTTGGTTATATGCATTTGAGATATAATATTTATTAACCTAATTACCGGTAATTACATTTTCATCTCTTTGTCTTCAAGACTCCAAAGTCCCAACTACCTTTTGTTGGCCAAATTCATGTTAATCTCTTTGATTGCTATAAAACGTTAATCTAGGGGCTCTATAGGTATTTCAACCTGTTTAATAGAGGACAAAATTGTATCTTCCCTCTCGTGACATGTACCAGTTGCCACGTATCAGGTGACTACTCAACAGACCTCAGTCCACCTCACTAACGACCTAAAACCTTGATGTAACGCCATCTCTTGGCAATAAATTAACTCTAGATCAACATCTCAACCTCCAAACATATTTGTCCCTCTCCTTCGACATTCTCATTTCTCAATAGTCACCTGATAATGAGGCAAATTGATTTGGGACAAAGGAGGCGTGCGATGAGTGACGACACCTGTTGAAGTTTAAGATTTTGATGATGATAGACTTAAACTCAAGCAAACTTAACTAAATGTTTCTTCTAGTGTTTCACTAAGCAATAGGTGAAGTAGACCTTGGTGGTGGAAGAGTAGCCTTATCTAAGAAGAACACGAAGAAGAAGTTTTTAAAGAAGGTTGATCAAGATAAAAGAAGAGTTCCCTAACAGGAACTTAGTTCTCTAACAAGAACTATTTAAGTTCCTTAACAGGAACGTTCCCTAACAAAAACTTGAAGACAGTAGGAACTTGTCCTGGTATGCGTGAAGCCCAAGTAATCCTCAAGTGCAGAATAAATCGGTGCAGCAACTCTTTTAGATTTTATTTTCTAGATTGGTTGTTAAATATGTTAAGTAGGGTTTGCACGAAACCTTTTAGAAGCGTGACAAGTTGCTTGGTAAATCTAATTAAAACGGAAAAGATAAAAGATAGATTTTAAGTAAAGATTTTCTAACTTGATTTTATTTCTTAAAATATGTTTTATAAAAAGATATTATTCTTTTTATTAAAACTTTCTTTATCTTATTTTTCCGAAAAGATTTTATTCCAAATGATTTACATAAAACCGTGTTTTGGGATTAAGTTAAATTAACTTATTTATCTTTTGAAAAACCCTACTTGCTATGCAAGTAAATCTTGTATAAATAGTAGAGATCTCATTTCATAAGTTTTTTGTGAGTTTATGCGTGAAGAAATCTCAGAGCTTAATTCGTATAAGTTTGCCAAGCTTATTATCTTGTCACATTAGTTTCGGGTTTCGTGCATTGCTTGCGTAACATATTCTAGGTGCTTTATATTGTATATTGGTTGGGTTCTTGGGTTAGTGTGTAATTCTATTTTTCATATAGAGAGATAGCTTATAGGTGAGGCTGTAAGTGTACTTTGGGAGTACGAGTGAATCTAAGTTTGGGACTGAGATTGGGTAGGATAGGGTCCTACTTGGGAGCAAGTTCATCGTGGAACTTGTGAATAAAGGTCTGTGTGTAATAGGTTGTAATTTGGTATTGCCCTATTATAGTGGAGTAACTTGGTTTAAAAATCCCTTAGGAAGGGTCGAGGTTTTACTTCCAGTTGGGCCCTAAAAGGTTTCCTTGTAAAATATGTGTGCTTGTGCAAGTTCCTTTACAGTTTAATTAATTTCCGCAAAAAGTATTAATAGGAACTCACCTACAATTCACCCCCCTCTTGTAGTATTTGTCTTAACTAACAATTGGTATCAGAGCGAGGTTCTCACGTGTAAGCAGATAACTTTGCTGAGTAAGTTCCTGAGGAGAGATGAATTACAAGGAGAAACTTGAAGAAGGGTATTCCACCCAACGTCCACCTACGTTTAATAGTATGTTTTATACCTACTGGAAAAATAGGATGGAGATCAGATCTCCATTAAGGCTGAAAATTACTGGTGATTTCGAGGTAACCGCAACCAATGACAAAAACGAGGTAGTTCCTAAACTTATTTCTGATTATGATAAAGAAGACTATAAGAAACTTGAGTTAAATGCTCTAGCCATTAAATATTTGCATTGTGGTCTTGGACCCCATGAACATAATCGTATTATGGGGTGCAAGACAGCCTGTAATACCTGAGATTTTAAAACCTGATTTATTTAACTCTTATATTTATTTTATTAGTTTAATTTAGGTTTTGTCTCTATTTTAACAAGAACGAATGTTTTAGTTTTGAATTTTATTTTAATATTATATTTTTTCAGAAGCTAATTTTACGAACGAAAGTAATTTATTTTAAAGTGTATTTCAATTTAAGTAATATTTTTCATGTTCCGTTAAGTACTCACAGATTTGTATTTAAATTTGTATTTTACCCAAGAAAATAAAATGACCAAAATACCCTTATTCATACAAAAGGACAAAAACTCACCTCTTCAATCTCCACGATTAAGTCATGAGGATCAATTACTTGTTGCCTAGTGTCTAGCCAAACCAATCAAGGATAATTGATTAGAGTTTTGCTACCTTAGCTCGAGCCTATCCTACTCCTTCAAGGTTAAGGAATGAAAGGAACAAGAACACAAATTTCACCTCTTCAATTACCACCTTCACGGTTAAGAAATGACTTGGGATAAGACCAAGTTTTGTTTCATCCAATACCTATAAAAACCAAATTATAGTTATCAAGTGACTTAGCTAATCCTATCTTCCTCCTTTTCCTTAGCAATAAACATACTACTTTCCAACCGTTAAAGAGACACCACAATCACCGCCACCCCTCTTCTCCTACTACCGCCTAACCTCCATCATCTTCGGCCAACCACCGCTGCACTGCCGGTGTGCGCTGCCTCCTTTGCACCACCCAAAGCCAACCATTTTTTTCCTCCGTTTTGGGTGTTGCGTGCTATGTTCTTGCCAAGACAAAGATTGGTGATGATACCAATAATCTCTTGAACCTAATTATTTATACACCCAAAGTAAGATAACTTCTTTGTCTTCATATGTAGTTTTTAATTTGGGAATAAAATCTAGTTGTTTTCTAAATAGTCAAGTATCAGGTATGACTACTTACGTATTACTAGCTAGCTATTTCTAAAAATGAGTTTTATATTATTTTCATACTAAAATAATTAAGGAGTTTATAGTTTTAATCGTTCTTCCTACTAATGCAATAATTTATATTTTTTAAGAGGAATCGGACCTAGGAGCTCAGTGAGAACGATAGAATAAAGGCTAACAGGAAGGTTATCAGACTGTAAACGAGGTAACGGCTATTGCTAGTACCTGCAATTCCCTTCGAAATGCGTTTATTAAAGTATGATGTTACAATTGAACTGAAAATGATTTATGTCTTTGATATATTTTATGATTTGCGGGATTATAACTATGATTTGTCTGAAATCTTTCCTTGAAATTTATGATTTTCTGATAAATCACAAGGATACTGTAATGATGAGTTTTATGGTACACTGTATATATTTTATAAAGATGTTATACTATTTTATATAAGTATTCTGAATAATTGGAATTTCTTGATTTCTATTAATTTATAAGAAAATGTAAATATAATATGATATGATTCAGCAATAGCTCCCCTGAGGGCACTGGCCCATTCCTGTTATGGAGCACTGGCCCCCTATAAGGAGCACTAGCTCCCCCTGATATGTATGGAGCACTAACTCCCCCTGTTAGTAGGAGACGTCCTACCCCTATTAAATAAATAATGATTATACTGATTTTATCATAAAAAGGTTATGAACGAAGGTTTATTGAAATGATGTTTTATTACCTTTTTTAATATATTCTACTCTCCCTGTTTTATTAACTAAAATGACTTGAAATGATGTTACGCTGCTAGAGTAGTACGTTACTGAGTCTTCGACTCACCGTTTTATGTTTTTCTGTTTTAGGTACAATTGGAACAAAGGGATCACGTAGTGGCGAGGATTTTAATTACCTTAAGAAGCTCACTGGATATTTATGGTTTTAAGAAAATGATTTATTAATTTAATTAGCATGTAAGACTTTAGTAAATTTATATTAAAATAAGAAATTCTATTATTGAAGTAGGATTAATATAATGTCTGTACTGAATAGATTTCTATACTTTATGAATTATAAGGTTGTTAGGTATGAATGTTGCCTTGTAACTCTCGTGAGGGAGTTACGGCAGTGACGTCTCGACCGAATTAGCTTAATTCCGCTGCTAAGATCTCCTTAATAACAGAGTTAGAGATCGGGGCGTTACACAACCAAACAGATCTGGGATTTACTAGAGGTAACTCATGAAGGAACTAATGAGGTAAAACATTCTAAAATTGATTTATTGATGTCTAGGTATGAGAGGTTTGAAATGCAGTTTAAGGAAACCATAGAAGAAATGTTTACGAGATTTAATGATATAAGTAATGAGTTGGGCTCTCTTGGCAGGCACATTCCTATAGATGAACAGGCAAGGAAGATCTTGAGAAGCCTACCCCAAGATGAACGCTGGAGATCCAAGGTTATTGCAATGCAGGAAGCTAAGGACTTTACAAAGTTCAATATGGAAAAGCTACCAAGATCCCTGATGACTCATGAACTTCACCTGAGTTCCAACACTGAGAGTTCCAAAAACAAAAGCCTAGCTCTCAAGGCACAGGATTCGGATGACTCAAAAGTTGATGAGGATGAGATGGCAATGCTAGTCAGGAGGTTCAAGAAAATGATGTATAACAGGAAGTTTGAAAGGAACAAGAAGATTGCAAGTTCCAGAGACACTACCTGTTTTAGATGTGGCTCAAAAGATCATTTCATTAAGGATTGTCCATTCAAGGAAGGTGAAAAGGGAAAGACTAAAGGAAAGGAGCAATCCAAGGATTTCAGAGTCTATAAGCCATACTTTACTAAGAATAATGCAAAGAAGGCGATGCTAGCTGCTTGGGGAGACTCAAACTCAGAAGAAGATCGAAGAAGACCAACCCCATGAAGAAACTGCTCATCTATGCCTAATGGCAAAGACAGATGAAAAGGCCAAACTGAAGTAACTCGAGGCTGAGGTATGGTTTTCTCAACAAGAATTAAGACATTTTTCTAAAGAGAATCTAATATGTGCTGTTTTAATTAGACATTTAAGAAGAATTGAAAGAACTACATAGAGAAAAACAACAAAGTGATAATGCTTTGTTAACTTACAAGGAAAACAATGAATGGGTAGACAATATGAAATTTGATATTCAATACAGGTTCTTTAGTCTCTTTAATGACAATGTTCTCCTAAAAGAAACTTTAGAACAACTGAAACATGATAACATACTTTTGAATGTTGAATTATCTTTGTTAAAACTTAGTGTTGACACTCCTAACTCTGAAGTTCCTCCATTCATGCATTATCCGAGTTTTGAAAATTTAAAATCTAATTTGGATGATCTAAAAATGGATAAGGGAATACTTGAGGGGGAACTCGAGAGAGGTATGAAAGGTAAGCAATCCATAGAATACAAAGTTCCAGATTGGATTGCTAAATCACAAACTAAAAGAACAGAAGGACTAGGTTTTAAAAAGAAGTTCCTAAAGGAAAAGAAGTATGTAGATCTGCCAAGTAGTATTGTTTGCTATTTCTGTGGAATTACGGGACACAAGTAGGTTAAGTGTCCTAAGAAAGAGAGAAGCACTGAGAAGAATAAGAAACATGTAGAACAAATTTGGGTTGTGAAAGATAACCCCATTCTTGTTACATAGGAACCCAGGTCTAGGAGACCTGGGTTCCTGACACTAACGTTTGATTTTTAATGCAGGTTTCAGTGAGGGGGAACAACACTTGGTACCTCGAAAGTGGTTGTTCTAAGCACATGACTGGAGACAAATCTAGATTTCTCTCACTGGATGCCTATTATGGTGGGACTGTGACCTTTGGTGATAATATGAAAGGAGATATCGTTGCTATTGGCAAAGTAGGAAGGTCAAGTTCCCATGCAATTGATGTATTTTTAGTCGAGGGTTTGAAACACAACTTGTTAAGTATTTCTCAATTCTGTGATAAAGGTAACTCTGTAAGCTTTACTTTTAATTAGTGTAAAATCATTCACAATGACACTGGGAACATAATTATAGAAGGAACTCGTAAAGGGAACACATATGTTGTGAATCTCAACGAGGTTCCTAACAGCAGCTTGACATGTCTTAGTGTTATTGAGGATGATCCTCTATTATGGCATAAAAGGTTTGGTCATGCTAGTTTTACTCTGCTTGATAAACTAAGATCAAAGGAATTGGTGAAAGGACTTCCTTTCATCAAGTTCCTATATGACAAAGTATGTGATGCTTGTGTTAGAGGAAAACAGACCCGAAGACCTTTGGAACTCATTCATATGGATCTCTGTGGTCCAATGAGAATCCAAAGCATAAGTGGTAAGAGATATGTTATGGTTATTTTTGATGATTATTGAAGGTTTACTTAGGTGTTCTTTCTTGTTAGTAAAGATGAAACGTTTGACGAGTCTGTTGCTTTTGTTAAGAAAGAACATAGAAGAATAGTAAATCCATTGGTACATCTTATATTAGACCATGGAACAGAATTTTAAAATTCCAAGTTCGATGATTTCTGAACAGAACATGGAATGGATCATAACTTCTCGGCACCAAGAACTCCACAACAAAATGGTGTTGTGGAACGCAAGAACAAAAGCCTTGAAGACATGGCTAAAACAATGCTGATTTCAAGCAGACTGCCTAGGAACTTTTGGGCAGAAGCCGTGAACACTAGGGGTGTTCAAATCCGGGTACCCAAAAACCCGGGTACCCGGATCTTCGGGTAATTCAAAATGAGGCCCATGTCCCGACCCGAGAAAATCGGGTACCCGGGTTTTGGGTACCCAATTTTCTCGGGTCGGGTCATAGGGTACCCAAATTTTTATGTTAATAATGAAGTTGGTGCCAAAAGATGAAAAGTGAAACAATCTGAATCTACTACCCAGAAACCAAAATAAGTTGAGGACAACCAAGTTAATGTTAACCATAATTAAATCATATTCACTTTAAAACTTAGTAAGTTGAGTACAAATAAGATAATGTTAACCACTTGTTTCAAAAAAAAAAAAAAGATAATGTTAACCAAAATAAAATCTAAAGTATCACATGGTGACAAACAATAATCAATATACAAGATTTAAATATATAAACAAAAACAAAGAACATTGGTATTTGCCCATTTGGTACTGTTGCAACATAGAAGTGGTGGATTAGAGATTTAGAGGTGGAGTAGTACGTAGCCTTAGAAGCAACAAAGGAGGATATGTGTGTGGGTGAAGTCGCGGAGCAGCAAACAACAACGAGTCAGCAACCAATGAGCTAGTGAAGGAGGTGGGCAAACTAGTAGCGTCCAACGACGACGGTGGGAGAAGCATCAACGAATTATCAACGAAGGTAGGCAAGTAGCAGCGGCAACGGTGGAGGAGTGGTTTGATACTTTGATTGCAGATCTAGGGTGAGGGAATGAGAAATTCAATTAAGGAGAGAGAAAGAGAAATGGAGGCAGCTGAAATTGGTTTGAAACGCTAAGCCAAGAGACAAATATAGTGGGCTGGCCCATTTCTAAAAAAATCCAATAATAAATTCTAAAAAAAATAGCTATGCGGGTTTTCGGGTACCCGTCAAACACAAACAGTCGGCCCATGTCCCGTCCCACTAACTGGTCTTTTTTTCGGGTCGGGTACCCGACCCTGTAATTTCATATAATTTCATTTTATTACCCGGTTTTTTTAGTTGGGACAACGGGTCATCCGGTCGGGTATTTCGGGTCGGGTTTTTTCTCTTAACACCCCTAGTGAACACAACATGTTATATCCTCAACAGCGTATCTGTTAGAGCCATCACCAACAAAACTCCCTATGAACTCATTAAAGGGAGAAAACCTAACATTTCTTACTTTAGATATTTTGGTTGCAAATGTTTTGTTCATAATAATGGTAAAAGGAATTTGGGAAAGTTTGATGAACTAAGTGATGAGGCAGTTTTCTTAGGATATGCCTCTAATAGTAAAGCCTATAGAGTTTATAATAAAAGAACAATGTGTGTTGAAGAATTTGTACATGTTATATTTGATGACACTGAACAATTGATTGATGTACAGGATTGTGATGATGATTTTGAAATTGGACTTATACGCAAGTAGGATCCAGATGGGGAATCAACATCATTGCAGAAGCATCAGGTGGAAAATGAAGCAAATACATAAGAAAATGAAGCACATCCATTGGAGAATGCAACAGGAACTCCACATGTCCCAGAACAGAATGAAGTTAATGAAGAAGTTCCTGAAGAAGCTCAAACTGAGAATCAAGATGAAATTCCTACAGAAGAACTAGTCAACAATAATGAAGAAAGATTGTATCCAATCAAATACTTCACACCAAAACCTTGGAAACATTAGAAGTCACATCCAGTGGATGCAATCATGAGCGATATCACAAAAGGAACTTAGACCAGATCTCAACTTAGGAACTTCTGTGCATTCTATGCATTCTTATCATCTATGGAACCTAAGAACTATGTTGAAGCTTTGACTGACGCTGACTGGATTAATGCTATGCAAGCTGAACTTAATGAGTTCGAAAGGAACAAAGTTTGGCATCTGGAACCGAGACTTAAACAGAAGAAGACAATTGGATTAAAATGGGTGTTTAGGAACAAGCTAGATGAGCATGGTATTATTGTCAAGAACAAGGCTAGACTTGTTGTACAAGGTTTCAATCAACAAGAAGGAATCTACTATGAAGAAACATTTGCTCCTGTAGCCAGGTTAGAAGCTATACGCTTACTTATTGCTTTTGCTGCTTACATGGGATTTAGGATGTATCAGATGGACGTTAAATGTGAATTTTTAAATGGATTTCTTGATGAGGAAGTCTATGTGGAACAACCTCCTAGATTTGGGAATTCAGAGTTCCCAAATCATGTCTATAAGCATGACAAAGCTCTTTATGGGTTGAAGCAAGCTCCTAAAGCATGGTATGAGAGATTATCAAAGTTCCTTTTGAAAAACGGTTTTAAACGTGGTAAAACTGATAAAACTTTGTTTTTAAAATCAAATGGAACTGATATTCTAGTTGTGCAGATTTATGTTGATGATATTTTATTTGGTGCAACTAATGAATCTTTGTGCAAGTATTTTGCTGACCTAATGAGTGGAGAATTTGAAATGAGTATGATGGGGGAATTAAACTTCTTCCTTGGCTTGCAAATTAAACAATATGAAGGAATCATGATCCATCAACAAAAATATATCAAGGAACTGATCAAGAAATACAAGATGGACAATGCAAAAACCAATAAGACTCCTATGAGCATTGGAACCAGGTTGGATGAGGATCCAACTAGAACTTGCATAGATCAAACTATGTATCGAGGTATGATTGGCTCTCTACTATATTTGACAGCTAGTAGACCTGACATATCTTTTAGTGTAGGTCTATGTGCTAGGTTCCAAGCTAATCCAAAGGAATCTCACTTGATAGAAGTAAAGAGAATCCTTCGATACTTGAAAGGAACTGATGATCTGAGTCGCTTCTATCCAAGAAGTGATTCATTTGACTTAAATGGCTTTATTGATGCTGACTATGCAGGTGATTTGGTTAACAAAAAAAGTACTTCAGGTATGGTACAGTTTTTAGGACCTTGTTTAGTTTCTTGGGGTTCCAAGAAGCAAAATACAGTTGCATTATCTACAACTGAGGCTTAATATGTGGCAGCAGCAGCATGTTGTTCACAAATCTTATGGATAAAGCAACAGGTAAGAGATTTTGGTATTATTTTTGAATGTGTCCCTATTTACTATGATAATACGAGTGACATTTGTATTTCTAAAGATCCAGTTCAACACTCAAAGGTAAAACATATCCACATCAGGCATCACTTCTAAAAACATAATGTGGAACTAGGGAATATTAAGTTAGAGTTTTGTCAAACTGAAAATCAAATTGCAGATATTCTAACCAAGCCCTTGAACAGACAAAGATTTGAGAAATTGAGACTGGAACTTGGGATGATCAAGCTGATCTGATTGTTTCTAAAGTTCCAAGATATGGCAAAGTCGAAAAAAAATGTAAATAGAGCAAAAAGAGCATTTAGCACAATCTTGGTGTGCTAAACATAGTTGAAGTGTCACCGTTGTTGATTATTGAAGGTTAGTTCATTAAACACTTAATTGTTGAAGTAATTAGTGATGTACATTGCATATATGTAGAAAGCATGTTCCAAAATGTGCATTTTTGGAAATTAAATTTGTTTTGGAAATAAATGAATTTATAAAGAAAAGATTTTTGAAAAATTCATCCTGCCTAAATTAATTTGGAAAATTAAATGGAACTTGTTCAATTAAATGGATGAACAGTAAATTCCTTAAATTCCATCACACCGCTTCATTAATTATAAAAGGTATCTTTTACCCACCTTTCCACTCCACTATCAAATCAAATTAACCTTCTTCAGTAAAACCATTAAAGCTTAAAATCACCAAAGTCCAACACCAAGGTCATCATTGCTGAAATCGTCTCTTCTGAAAACTCCCGAAATACTAAAAACACAATTCAAGAAGAAACCTCTCCCCTCGCCATGGTGTCTTACAAAGAGTCAGAACAACCTCAAGTTGAAAGCAAGCCGTCCTCATCCTTTGCAAAGCAAAACCCTACAGAAAAACCCACTAAAACAGAGAAAGTCACATCTGAGTCAATTTTTGAGAAAATTGAAAGAATGGAAGCAGATGAAGGAGCAGAGCAAGTCAGTAGTAATATCAAGGAAGTAGAGGAGTTTGAAAAGAAAAATGAAGATTTTGAAAAGGAGGATTCAGAGAGAAAGAGAGAGAGGAGGAAGAAGAAACTGAACAAACAAAACTTGAATCGCAAGCAAAGAGGTATGTTGTTGGACATCGAATTGATTTAAGTTGGTGTAGAAAAGCTAGGTTCCTAGAATTTCTTGATTTGATAAAATTTTAAGGTTGGGAACATTTATTGTCTAATGCTTCAAATAATTACATGTATCTGGTTGCTATGATTGATTTTTGCCAAAATTTTCAAGCAAAATTGGGTGTAATTTCTAGTGAAGTTGATGGAGTTAAAATTGAATTTAATGTGGAAACCCTAGGATAGATCTTGAAGACTCCTACTGAGGGTTATGAGACTTACATCAAGGGTAAGTCAAGTGTGAAAGTAGGAAATTACTTAAGTGGGGATATAATCGAAGCTTTGGGAGGAAAGAGGGGTAAGAACAATATGAATCACAATGATTTAAGTCCTCTCAATAAACTACTCTTTAATCTTGTGAAAAAGACTATACTGCCTAGGACTGCTAAGAAGGGGGAAGCATGTCTAATGGACTTAGCAGTGATCTTCTGTTTTTCAAGGAGAATGAAAGTAAATTTTCCTACGCTCATGTATCAACACTTGGCACATTGTGTCCCTGGGAAGACTAAGGTAGGATATGGTGCTATTCTGTGCATAGTGTTTGAGACTCTTGTGGTTGAGTTGAAAGGAAAATATGAGGGATTGATTGAGAAGCCTAAAAATGTTATTAATGAAGAAACTCTTCTGGGAATTAGCCTAAAAGTGGTAAATGGGAAGGTTCAAAAGGTTCAAAAGGTGGAGGATAAGAAAGAGAAGGGAACAGGAAAAAGAAAAGAAAAAAAGGCATTAGAACAACCTCTGAGAAAGAGCAGAAGGTTATCTACCAGCTCTCTTCCACAAACCAGCATTGAGCAACCTCTGGAGCAAGACACTGATGAGAAGGTCCTTAAGGAACAAGTAACTGAGCTTACAGAGAGGTGAACATGCTGAGAAGAAGCTGAAGAAGGCTGTTGGAAAGGTTCAGAAGCTGGAGGGGTTGGAGTTCCATAGGACTGTCAAGAGTCTAGAGGACAAAATGGAGGGATATGTGAAGCAGAACTTGGAGGATAACAAGAAGATTCTTGAGCTTCTTCAGGCATAGCCCAACATTGCCCTATTCCAGCCATTTTAGCCTAGCCCTTTCTTTATTTCCTGTTTAGTCATGAACAAGTTTAATTTCTGTTTTGGTTTTTTAACAATGAATTTTGGTTTGTAATATTTTAAATTGTTTAGCAGGGTGCTTACCTTTTGCTTTTGATGAATGTTTTGGAACTTGGCCTATACATGTGTGTACTTGTATGTGATGAAAACTTCTGCAGGAGAGTGGAACTAACTTAAGGGAAGTTAGCAGCGCTGCTTTCAGTTTCCCACACTCGATGAATTGCTTGTGGGGCTGTGTCTAGATGCTTAATAACTTGAAAAACAGGACTTTTTGATAATGCCAAAAGGGGGAAAAGAAGAAGCAAACTTTGAGGATAAGTTGTTCTGGGTTCCAGTTGAGAAAGTATAAAAGATTTCTCATATATTAGAAACCTCTCTCTAATTTCTTATATGATGCCTTTAGTAGTTTCTTACTTAGTTTAGTTTTGTGTTCTATTTTTTTAGTCTTTAGTCTTTATTACTTTTGCCTTTGTTTCTGTTGTGTGTTTTTGTTGATAAAATCAAAAATGAAAAAATACGAACTTTTTTTTTAATTGATCTTCTAAAAGAGTTTTCTTAAGTTTGTCATCATCAAAAAGGGGGAAATTGTTGAAGCTTAAGGTTTTGATGATGATAGACTTAAACTCAAGCAAACTTAACTAAAGGTTTCTTCTAGTGTTTCACTAAGCAACAGGTGAAGTAGACCTTGGTGGTGGAAGAGTAGCCTTATCTAAGAAGAATGCGAAGAAGAAGTTTTTAAAGAAGGTTGATCAAGATAAAAGAAGAGTTCCCTAACAGGAACTTAGTTCTCTAACAAGAACTATTTAAGTTCCTTAACAGGAACGTTCCCTAACAGGAACTTGTCCTGGTCTGCGTGAAGCCCAAGTAATCCTCACGTGAAGAATAAATTGGCGCATCAACTCTTTTAGATTTTATTTTCTAGATTGGTTGTTAAATATGTTAAGTAGGGTTTGCACGAAACCTATTAGAAGCGTGACAAGTTGCTTGGTAAATCTAATTAAAACGGAAAAGATAAAAGATAGATTTTAATTAAGGAAAGATTTTCTAACTTAATTTTATTTCTTAAAATCTATTTTATAAAAAAATATTATTCTTTTTATTAAAACTTTCTTTATCTTATTTTTCCGAAAAGATTTTATTCCAAATGATTTACATAAAACCGTGTTTTGGGATTAAGTTAAATTAACTTATTTATCTTTTGAAAAACCCTACTTGCTATACAAGTAAATCTTGTATAAATAGTAGAGATCTCATTTCATAAGTTTTTTGTGAGTTTATGCGTGAAGAAATCTCAGAGCTTAACTCGTGTAAGTTTGCCAAGCTTATTATCTTGTCATATTAGTTTTGGGTTTCGTGCATTGCTTGCCTAACATATTCTAGGTGCTTTACATTGTGTATTAGTTGGGTTCTTGGGTGAGTGTGTAATTCTATTTTGCATACAGAGAGCTAGCTTCTAGGTGAGGCTGTAAGTGTACTTTGGGAGTACGAGTGAATCTAAGTTTGGGACTTAGATTAGGTAGGATAGGGTCCTACTTGGTAGCAGGTTCATTGTGGAACTTGTGAGTAAAGGCCTGTGTGTAATAGGTTGTAATTTAGTATTGCCCTATTATAGTGGAGTAACTTGGTTTGGAAATCCCTTAGGAAGGGTCGAGGTTTTACTTCCAGTTGGGCCCTGGAAGGTTTCCTCGTAAAATATGTGTGCTTGTGCAAGTTCCTTTACAGTTTAATTAATTTCCGCAAAAAGTAGTATTAGGAACTCACCTACAATTCACCCCCCCTCTTGTAGTGTTCGTCTCAACTAACAACACCGATGGTGAATTCAAAGTGCAACCACCGCGTTCCCAGAACCCTTCTATCTTGACCACTGCGCGGCCAGAACCACCTACCTCGATTACTGCTCCGTTCTAGTGAATCTCGCCATTGATAGGTTATTCAAGCTTTTCTTTTTTTTTTTTTCTTTTTGAAAGAATGCTCAAGCTTTTCCTGTTTCAATGGACATTGGAGAAAGAGAGTTGAGTTTTTCGGAGGACAGAATTTGGGGGATTTTATTTTGGAGATTTGGACAGTGATACTCCAACGATTTAAGGTTGCCGGCGGGGAAGATGTGTCGGACGCCGACAACGAAGGGGGTGTGGAAAAGGGTGGCTGATTGGTGGAGGTGGTGGTGTGGTGGCTGGTTAGTAGCTGTTAGCCTGTTATTAATTGAAATGTTTTTCTTTTTTTTTTTTTTAATAAAAAAACTAGCTATAGTTATAATTAATGATTAATTATTAATGGTTAAAATATGTAATCAGATTAGTTTTTAAGGGATTGAGGAAGGAAGAAGTTACTGTAATGAAATGCAGTAATAGTGTAATACTTGGTTACAATCCTTACAAGTTACAATATGGTTTCTAGATTCGTTTGGAATGTTTAAATGTTTTAGGTAGAGAAAAGATTCCGTGGAGAAATGTTGTGGTGGCTACATTATAAAGCACCTAGCTTAATTAAATATTAATAAAGGGTCAGTTTAATACTTAATTAAGTATTTAATAAATATGGTTATAACCGGAATACATTTTTTGATTAGGCTCATTTGTGAAATTAAAAAAAAAAAAAAGAAGAAGTTACCACTTCAGTATTACACTTTTTGAGGGTTACCATTGAGAATCTTTCAAATGAATACTAACGTGTTTTATAATAGACTGGTGAACTTATTAGGCGTAAAGTATTAAAACATTATTTGAATTTGGAAAATAAACATAATATTGAAACAAAGATAATTGAATAAATTAAAAATGAAAACAATCAAACAAAGGCAAATAAATAAATCGAAATTAAAACACTTTCAAACGAAACATGTTAACTCTATATATTTAAAGTCAAATGCATTCAATCAACAAATCTAATATAATCAAATGAAAGTCAAATGGATTCAACAAATTTGATTGAATCAATTGAAAGGGAAACACATGCAAACAAAGTTAATTGAATCTAATGAATGTCATACACAGTCAACCAAATATAAAAGCATTAAATATAAGTCAAATACATTTAAAAAAATGAATCAAATGTAAGTCAAATATATTCAAATAAGGTTTATTGAACAAATGACAGTCAAATGAATTAAAATAAAATTTATTTGAATTAAATGAAAGTCACATTCAAAAAAAGCTAGTTGAATCAAAAGAAAGTCAATGCATTCAACAAAACTAATAACTACACGAATCAAATGAAAGTTAAATGCATTCAACAATGCTAAGTGAATCAAATTAAAGTCAAATAACCCTTAAAAAAAATTATATTTAATGTCTAACACATTCAAACAAAACTAATTAAATCAAAAGAAAGTGAAATGCATTAAACAAATCTAATAGAATTACATGAAAGTCTAATTCATTCAACAAAGCTGATTGAATAAATAGAAAGTCAAACATATCGAAATAAAGATAATTGAATGTAATTAAAGTAAATAGTGTAGAAATAACAAATTGAAACATATGAAGGGCCTATTCACATTTACTTAATTTCAGTTCAGTTCAGTTCAGCTCCAACTAGTTCAGTTCAGTTCAGCTCAATTCAGCTAGCTCTAATTAGTTCAATTCAGTTCAGTTTAGCTCCAATCAGTTCAGTTCAGTAAATGTGAACAGTCCCGAAAGTCAAACACATTCAAACAAAGTTTAGTAAATCAAATTAAAGTAAAATGAATTTCGCAGAAGCTACTTGAATCAAATGTATAGTAAGTCATCAAACACATGCAAACAAAGTTAACGTGAAGTGCATTCAACAAACCTAACTAAATCAAATAAAAGTGAAACACATTAATGAAAGCTAAAAGAATAAAATGAAAGTCAAACAATTACAAACAAATGTAATTAAATCAAATGAAAGTCAAACACTTTCAAACAAATGTAATTAAATTAAATAAAAGTCAAATGTATTCAACAAAGTTAATTGAATCATATGAAAGCTAAAAACACCATATATTAGTTTTGTTTCGGTTTAACATGTTTTATGGCGTTTTTTTAAATTTTAGTTCATATTGACTCGAGCTGAAACGGGTCCAGTTTTGACCAAGTTGATATCGAGTAGTAGATCAAACCCACTATATACCATAACATATGTTCATTCTCTTTAATATTGTAAATATATTGAATATAGATGTGATGACATGAGTACTTCTTTACTTAGGGCCTGTTCCGATTAACTGAACTGAACTGAACTTAGCTGAACTGATCTGAACTGAACTGAACTGAACTTATTAATTAGTGATTTTTAACTACGGATTAGTGATCTTTGATTATTTATTGATTATTTATTACTATACATATGTGTATATACAAATGTACATATTAAAATATTTACGAAAAATATACTATATAATTATAATTATAAAATGTATGGAAAATATATTATAAAATGTATGGAAAATATATTAAAAACTTGAAACCTCTAAACATTTTAAACACATATACTATTTAATTTAAAAATAAAATAGTATTAGGACAAAAGAACACAAAACACTTACATGTATCTAACCCATTTAAACAAATTAAAAAAAAATAATATATATATATAAAAAAAAAAAGAACCAACAAGAAAAGCTAAAATTTGCTACGGCCCAACACCCTAACCCACTCTCTTTTCCTTTAATTAATAACAAATCTTACAAATAAAGAATTAAAGATGCTCTAACCCCAAATAAAGAGAAATATGTATCAAAAAAATATAACCATTTGAACAATGAATTGTATCAATATTATTATTGTTATTATTATTATTATTAATTATTGATGGTTATTATTATTATTTATTGATTATTATTATTATTATTATTATTATTATTATTATTATTATTATTATTATTATTATTATTATTATTTATTGTTGATTATTATTATTATTATTTATTGATTATTATTAGTATTATTATTTCAATTATTATTGTTGTTATTATTATTATTATTATTATTATTATTATTATTATTATTATTATTATTATTATTATTATTATTATTATTATTGTTTTTGTTGTTGTTGTCGTCGTCGTTGTAATAAGAGCTTAAAAGAATGAAATTTGGCTTTATATCATTAGCAATATCATTAGACATAAATTAAGAGCTGAGCTGAAGTGAACTGAACTGAACTGAACTGAACTGAGCTGAGCTGAACTGAACTGAACTGAATTTCAACGGAACAGAACAGGCCCTTAGTAAGGAGTAAGGACCTACAACTATTTTATTATTTATCTCTCCAACCAACCTCACTTACACTACCTTTTTTTTTTTTTTTTTTTTTTGTAAAATTATTTTATATGTCCTTACTAAGTATACTTATATTATAAAAAAAATTCTTTTTAGTCCCCATCTTATAATTTTCTTACTTCCTTGTGTTTTAATATGTGTAATCCGGTCGTGTTTTAATGAGTGTTATAATTCTTTTTTTAGCAAAAAGCTTTAAATATTATATATCTCTCCTCTTGTATTCCCACTCAAACCCATTACTACTAGTTTTATATCTTTCCTCTCACATTCATTACTTTTCAATAAATTATTAAACCTACTATCTTTCTTTTACAATTTTTAAATATTCCAACTATCCCACTCACCTCTTATTTTATTTAAGTCAATTAAATTTCCTGAAACTATGTGTCGGTCAAATTGTAATAATTATTAAAACACGGAGGAAATAAAACCATACGTCAACCCTACTGTTGCTAGGGTTGAGCATAACAGGGTACCTTGTTAAAATTCCAGGAACCGGAACCTGTTGCAACAGGTTCCTCAAAATGGGAACCGGAATCGGAACTTGTTGAACAGGAACCTGGAAATTGGGAACCGGAACCGGAACCTACAGGTTCCGGTTCTGATTCAGGGTACCCTGTATTATAATATACTCACTAACTTTTTCGCGGATTTTTTTAATAAAAAACTTGTTGGTCACTAATTTATAATGTTTGCAACTTTCAAATAAGACATACTAATAGTAGTTGTCTAACAAATTTAATATATATATTTTTATAATTGTAATTTTGATATTTATTATTTAAAAATTGAGTAAGAATTAGTGTATAATTTGAAATTAAGTGATATTTTTATCAGTTACAGGGTACCCTACAAGTTCCGGTTCCAAAAAATTGAGAACCTGAACTGGAACCTGTTACAACAAATTCTCCAATTTGCTACCCACTGGTTCCGGAACCGGAACCTGCGGTTCCTAATAGGTTCTGGTTCCGATTCAGGGTACCTTGATTTTTTGCTCACCCCTAACTGTTGCGATTACTACGAAACGGAGGGAGTATAATACTTTATAAAGTAATTCGAGATTATCAAGAATTTTCGAGTCGATTATTGAGATTATCACCCCGACTCATTAACAATTCGAGTCAGTCTCAAGTTTGAGTTGAGTTATTAAGACCAAGTTTTACTGACTGTAGCTCAATTATGCCAAAAGTTTTCTATTACCATAAGCATCCGTATTAGAAATGTTTTATATTTCCCCTTTGCCATCTCGGAAAGATGCTGATCTGAGGTATTTGTAATTTCAAAGTAATGTGAATGTAACAAATGGATTATGTAGTTAATGTCACAAGATGATATGTATGTATGGTAGGTAGGGGTGTCAATTCGGTTAAACAGTTTGGGTTTGGGTTTATCAGTTTCGGGTTATAACAGATCGGTTTATAACGGGTTGAAATAATAAGCGGGTCTGTTTGGGTCGGTTTTGAAAATTATTGGGTCAGTTCAGTTTGGTTTTTTTTAATTGCAGTTTCTATTCGGATCGGGTCCTTATCGGGTCGGGTTCTAATCGGTTCGGGTCATAATCAATTTGGGTTGAAACGGGTTGGTTTGAAAACGGGTTTAGCCCGTTTAATGTGGGTTTCGGTTAAAAACAGTTCGGGTCTTAATCAGGACGGGTCGTAATTGGTTCGGGTCATAATCAGTTTGGGTTTAACTGGGTCGGTTCGAAAATGGGTTTCGGTTCAAAACAGATCGGGTGAAATCAGGTCCAATCATTATCGTTTCAGGTTATAATCAGTTTAGATTGAACTTGGTTGGTTTGAAAACGAGTTTACCCAATTTGAAGCGGGTTTCTAATCAAATCATATTGGGTTAAAATTGAGTCGAATTAGTCAGATAACGGGTAGGAACGAGTCATGTTATAATCAAGTCAAGTCATAAATAAGTTGGGTTTATCGAGTAGTGGGTTTAAACAGATTAGATCATAAACATAGTGGGTAGCAGGTTGTAAATGACTCAGTCATAACGGGTTATGAGTTTTAAACGGTTTGGTCACAACGGGTTACGGGTCGTAAACGATTTGGTCACAACGGGTTATGGATTATAACCGGTTCGGTCACAATGGGTTACGGGTTGGAACGATTTAGGTTTATCGGATTTTTATCGGGTTTTAACGGTTTTCGGTTTAAAACGCGTCGGGTTACTATCGGGTTTAAATGTAATCGGTTTGAGTTGCTTTCAGTTTCGAGTTGTAACGGTTTGGCTTGATAACGGGTCGGGTTAGTAACGATTTGCACAAATTCGGTTCAGTTCAGTTTCAGGTTGGGAAAAATTGGGTCGGGTCAATTTTCAGTTTCCAAAAAACGGGTTTTAAAGAGTTTAATTCCTTTTCGGATCGGTTCGAAACAGTCGGTTTAACGGTTCGGGTCAGAAACTGACAGCTCTGATGGTAGGTATATTGGTATAGTTGTAAAGGTTGTTGTCGGAGATTAGTCGTGCGGCCTCATACAACTTATAATCGATATTGTTAAACCATATCCTTTTCGATTAGTAATAATCTCAATATTTTTTTTTTTAGAAAAAAATTCATTATTACAATTAAAAAATTCCTTATTTGGTTTGGAACCCACTATAATCTTTTAATTATGTCTCCAAACATCCCCAATTACTATATTATAATTATTATTCGTATACAAAAATTATTAATCATGTTATACAATAATTCTAGTACCTAGCAACACCCTTCATATGTATTTCAACAGCTAGTGTTGAAAATAATATGAAACGGATAAAGTAAATAAGAAGCATAATGTTAAAAAGGTGGATTTTCATATGAAGTGTACATTATGGATATCACAAACTTTTTAAAAAATCGGGTGTACAATAATTGTTGTACATTTATTATAAAGATGACCTAAATTGATTAAAAGTTACCCTTGAAATGAATAAAAGTTACCCCAATATGCATAAAAGTAATCCTATACAAATAAAAATTATCAACGCTTTATTAGTACAGAATCACATTTTAAATGACTAAAATCAATTATTAGTGATTGAATGTAATTAAATTGCCTTTATAAAACTTTTCCATTATGTTTAAAGTTATCCCAAAAAAGACATAGAATTACCCTAGAATTAGCTAAACTTTATCCTTATACTGCTCGATATACACTACTACTCCCTCCGTTTTTAAATACTTGCTCCATTTCTCTTGGTCACGCATGCCGATGCTAATCTTTGATCACTAATATCTTTAATTACCAATAAGTATAAATTCTAACAATTGAAAATTAATAATATATTCATTGAGATGATTCCAACAAGTACTCACAAGATTATATTTTTTTTTATGTATAAATCACAAACATTAGTCAAAGTATGACAAATGAATAGTGTAAAAAATAGAAATGAAGCAAGTATTTAAAAATGGAGGGAGTATTAGTGCAAACCAGGTTTATACAAAAATATTAGTGCTAAAAATTTTTCATAATTATATTTACTCACGTACCCATAAATATCTAAAGAGTGGAGTAGATTTTTTTTTTTTAAGAACAGTGGAGTCATCAGCCATAAATGACTCTTACATTTTTAATTATTTTATCCTGTCTTTAAACCACCAACTTATAGTCAACAACTTTGCATTTAATGGCCGAAAAAGGAAAGTGGAGCAAGTATTTAAAAACGGAGGGAGTAACTGTTATCCTACGTGTAGAGTTCCGCATCTGAGTCATCAGCCACTTAGTACATATGCTGAATTGGCGAAAAAGACTGACATTGTAAATCAATCAAAGAGATTAACTGGGCACTCCCCCCTTTTGTTTCCTTCTCATCCTTTCACCATCTTCCATACGAAATACAAGTAATTGAAATCTTAATTTTGCTAAATCTTAATTATGCTCTCATTTCTTTATTTTAAAGCTCAATTTCATGTTTATCTTCGTCACTTATGTTGTTAGTGTTAGTGGACCATCTCAACCAAAAGCTTAAGCTGATAGTTCAGGCCCAGTAATATGTTTTATACTCTATCACGCCCCCTCACACGAGAGCCCGTTTGGGCTAGAAGTGTGGATGCAGCATGAGCCCTCCTCATACCCAGCGCTTAATATTCCACTTGAAAGTGGGGGGTGGATGAGATTCAAACCCGTGACCTATATGTCACGCTGGCTCCGATACCATGTTAGTGGACCATCTCAACCAAAAACTTAAGCTGATAGTTGAGGCCCAGGAATATGTTTTATACTCTATCAGTTAGTCAGATCGATCGGTAGCCACTAATTTCTGGCCAAAGATTTACAATTGGAGCATGTAGATCTAATTGATGGTTCATGCATGATAGTTTTGTAGATCTACAATTTTTAGGTAAGATTAACGGGATTTGTTTTCCCTTTTCAATTAACTAATTGAAGATACAATGTACTGGACATAAGGGGAGAATATAATTCAGAAGGAGAGAAGATTGTTGATATGAGGGATTTTACTATGGGATTCAACTTGTATCTTTCAGGGATAAGATAAAGAGGTACTCCATGTAAGATTCCATTTTCATGATGTAAGGCCTATTTAATTAAATTTTGGTGAATTTAATTTGTTTCTACTTCGTATGAAAACTACTCAATTGATCAATTATGTTGGGCCAGTATCAATAAGCAACCCAACACATTTAGGGCACCAGTCCATGATCAAGAGATACACCAAATCAGGCAAAACGACTTAATTGGAGCAAACAAGGCAAGCAAGATCAAGAATATCAATCAAGAAGATACTTGCCTAAAATACACCTACTGCACAGGAAAACAAGATAAAGTCAAGAAAGATATTCCGTGTTCAAATATATTCGATATCATTGTAACCCTAGTGGCTCCTAGGTATAAATAGCAAAATTAGACAATGTAACATTCATGTACGCTCACACATACCTCAATATAAACTAATTATTTTGCTTATGGCTGCGGATTTATGTCCCTACTGAACAAAGGAGGCTTGTCCTTACTCAGTATTGTATCTCTAAACTTATCTTTCTAGTCTTATTCCTTATTTATTGCTTACTTACTGATTACTTATTCCTTTATTATTGCTCTTGGTCATTATTGATAAGTGGCGTTTATGCCACTCTTTTATCCTTTTTTTTTTTGACAAGAAGAAAAGGGATTTCATTAATAAAATATAGCCAAACGGCACTTACATATAATTCCTAAAAACTCAAAAATTCCAACATAAGTACACACCTTAAAACTAAATACATCATAGATTTGATTAACAATCGCCTTAATAAAAAACTTCATCTGAAGCAATACAATCTGTGAGTTCGCACTGATTCGGCTTGAAATCCACTGATGCGTAGTCACCTGAGTGAAAATACTCATGTGGTCCTCCGGATTCTTGTAGAGATTATGAAACCCTAAATCTTCAATTTTCACAAAACAAACACAAAAAGAAAATAAACTCAAGACAAAAATCATCATCACAAGGATGAGATCTATTTATTGAAAGCAATTGAAAGGTTTTTGGGGCTTACCACCGGTAAAAATACCAGTGGAAGCCCCTACAAATATTCACAACTGAGACCAAGAGGAAAAGAGATGGAGAGAAAAGGGAGAAGAGAGAAGGAAAACCTTCAAAGAATTTGAAAAAACCTAGCAATGGAGGCTAGGAAACCTTCCCAAGGGAAAAACCCTAGAAGGAACCAAAAAACCCCTTCCAAGGAGAAAACCTAGAGGGAATGAAAAAAGTGGAGTTATTTATCTCTTAAAAAAAATGTCACTCTTTTATCCCTTTTCTCTAAGGATTCTCCCCTCATTTGCACTTGTTTGGTCCTTTTTCTAAGCATTTTTACCTAGTTTGTTTCCTCTTTTCGTTTCTCCTTTATCTCCCCTTTTCTTAGTCTTATCGCCTTCTTTTTATTTTGATTTCCATGCTTTTGTTTTGTAGGTATTCTATGCCGAAAGAAAGAGGATTTCAAGGAGCCAAGAAAATTGTTCCGTGCGGGATGCTGTGCAGCTATTGCGCGGGCGCGCACCCTTGGATGTGTGGGCGTGCAGCCCTGTCAGAACCCGCGCAGCCAGGCTAAAGAAACAGAGCCAAACCAGAGAGTTTGCGTGACCTATTGTGCAGCTTCTGTGCGGGCGCGCGACCTTCTGCGCGGGCGCGCAGGTTTACTGTGCGGGTGCGCTTGATTTCCCCGTACCCTCAAAGTTGCGGCCGCGCACTATGCTGAGAGGGCGCACACTTCTACTGCGCGGGCGCGCATATGTCGTGTGCGGGCGTACACCGCTGGGTTTCTGATTTCTTTGCGCCTTGTTGCCCAAGTTTCTTTCTTTTGGGGGAGCCACATATATATAGACGAGACTCTTTGTAATAAAGGACACTTAGTACTGATTCCATAGAATATTAGCCTAATCTAGAGAGAGAAAATAGATTGTTATTCAAGCATCCTTTATTGTATTCAACTTTGCTCAAGTTTTAATGTTCAGTCAATCAAGCAAGAATCCAAGTTTTCATCTTTCATTGATCCTTTCTTTAGTAATCTCTTCTCCTTTCCTTTAGTATTATCTATTTGTTTTATTGTTGCTTATTCTTGTTAATCTTATTAGTTCATCTAGTTGTTATTGATTTCATTGATTTTAATCATGTTTTGTTTTGAGTTTCTTGAGTTTATTTCTAGTTTTGATATTATGTTTAATCTCCCTTCTCTAGGCTAAGCTTTTAGCTAGGGGAAGGGGGTGGAAGATATGAGTTGATATTGGATGAATGATGATGGTTGGATTGAACTTATGTCATAAATTGATGAAAGACATGATTTTTAACAGCTTGAGATTATTGTTGTACTCTATTTGATGTTTTCTAGTTTAAATGCATGAAAGTGATTTGAACTAGATTAAGATCATCTCTATTTTAATGATTGCATGAGAATGATTTATTAAAGTGGAGTTTTTATGGATTGTGCTTCTTTATTCTCTTGATTTGATTGTAACTAATAGGATGAGGATGCATGAGAATGATCCTTATTAGTGTAGACCTCTTTCATTAATTTGCCTAGACTATTGCATGAGAATGAATTGTTTAGGTAGAATCTTGTGTTCTTTGGCATGTGTTTCATGATAATCACCATTATTCCCCTTTTTCTAATCATATTGGACACCCCCGTATCCCTAGCGTCATTTTCCCTTGATTTTAATCATCATTTTCTTGCTTATTTGTAGTTTTAGTGTTCTTACTCAACAAAACCAACAAAAACAGTCCACTTTTCACTCTTGCATTAGTGATTATTGATGTTGAATTAGTGTGCTTCCCTAGTGGTTCGACCCTTTACTTGCCACTAACTAGTTTAGTGTAGGTTTAGGTATTATAAATGATTAATTTGATTAGGGTCGTAGCTTAACGACCTAACTACCCCTTGATAAATTATATTCGATATTTGTAGCTTGATTATTATTACCCCTAAATCCCTAGCGAATTCTTAGATGTCCTAATTGAGATTTGCCCAAACAATTTGGCGCCCACCGTGGGGTTGATAATCAATTAACCTACCAATCCGCCAAAAACCAAGACAATTACCATGACCGGACAACCAGTACCTTTCACCATTGTCGAAATCAATGAGGGAATGAATGCATTTCGTTAAACCTTAGCTTGGACCAGCAAAAAAGCCAGATCGAAACATTGTTGGCCCAAAAGGTCCATACCGAAGCCAAGCTCACTAGCCTAACCAAACAAAACGAAGCCCTGCGTAGCCAAATACAATCAGTCGCATCCAAAACAATTAACACCAGGAAAAGCACTGAAAGTATAGCCATGCAACTTGACATGACCGGAACTTTCCAAACCCCAAATGGGGAAAAGGCTCTAACAGCACGGAACGACCCCTGGACTTAGACTTTCTGGGTGCAGGAAACCTGAAAAAGAACAAACAAGAAGGAACCAAGGAAGGAAAGATAGAAAAGGTAGTCAAGGAGTACCTTAAAGCATTTGAGGCCAAGATCGCCAAGATCCCTGGGGTGCCAAAGCCCATGGAAGAAGAAGCAGCAGATGAATACATAAAGTCTCCTTTCTCAGAAGAGATCGCCATGGTAGAGGTGCCAAAGAGGTTCAACACACCCAATATGGCCATGTACGATGGTACAACAAACCCTGATGAGCACGTATCCCTCTACAAGCAGAAAATGATGACTAGCTCAATCCCCAGGGACATCAGAGAAGTCATCATGTGCAAAGGCTTTGGAGCCACATTATCAGGTCCAGCCCTAACTTGGTTCATTAATTTAGATAATGGGACAATTTAATCTTTTGCAGGGATGGTGAATCTCTTCAAGATTCAGTTCGCCAGTAGTAGGAAAATCGAGAAGCAATCCTCAGATCTATACCATGTCGTGCAAAGACATGTAGAGTCCTTTAGGGATTATCTTAACAGGTTCAACAGGGAGAAGATTAGGATACATAAGTGTGATGCTCCCACAACAATCGAAGCCTTCAAAAGGGAATTACTTGATCATAGCGAGCTCTATAAGGAGTTAACAAAATATCCCTGCGCAACCTTTGAAGACGTGCAAGCCAAAGCTATAGCGCAAGTCAAATTTGAGGAGGACGTGTACGCAAGAAAGACTCCAAAACCAGATCGCCAGCCAAGAAGGAGCAGTAACTTCCCCAGAAGGGATCATCGCTTCAAGCCGTACCATCGATATCGTTTTGATGAAGGATTAATTAATGCAGTCGAGGGAGAATTCTCAGATTGGAGGGAAGATCCTGAACTCCCTCCTAAGTTACATGAATACTGCTTTAATGTTAACCCTGCAGGTGTTATCCGAAACTTGAATAATTTAGGAGATATCGTGTAGTGGCCCAGAAAGAGCGATAGACCAGGAGAAAAGAAAGATCCATCAAGGTGGTGCGATTTCCACTCAGATATTAGCCATACAACTGATGAATGCGTCGCGCTCAGGAAGGAAGTTGCTTACATGTTGAAGAAAGGCTACCTTAAAGAGCTCTTATCAGATAGGACTAAAGCTACAGGAAGGGAGAATGAATCCAAGCAAGGTGGCCCCCCACCTCCTCCTCTAATCGTCAAGACCATCTGTTTCATTTCAGGAGGGTCAGAAGTGTGCGGCCTAACATATTTAGCAGCAAAACGGCATGCAAAAGAAAGCCATATGGATCAACCCGATAAAAAAGGAAGATAAAAAATGGACATCCCAATCATGTTTGAGGAAAGTGACGCAGTAGAAGGCCATCATGACGGCCTAGTGATTTCACTCCCAGGTGGAAATTGCATGATCAAGAGGTTCCTTGTTGACAACGAAAGTTCCACGAACATCATCATGTTCGATACCTTGAAACATATGAACATTGATGAGAAGAACATCATCAACAAGTCAACAATGCTAGTAGGCTTCAGTGGCGAAACCAAGAAAACAAGCAGAGAGATTACATTGGCAACTTATGCAAAGGGGATTAATCTGCAAGTCAAGTTCCTGGTGATCGATACATTATCATTGTACAATATGATTCTGGGCAGACCATGGATACACGAAATGAAAGCCATCCCGTCTACTTATCACCAAGTCATCAAGTTGCCTACAAGGTGGGGTATCCAAGAGATCAGAGGGGACCTTAAAGAGGCCAAAGAATGTTACAAGATCGCCTTGAAAGCAACATCAGTAGAGAAGAGTTCAGCATAGCAATCAGAGGGTCAGCTGGGCCAAGAAAAACTTAGTATGGCAGAAGAGCAAGAAGCAATAGAGGTTCAGCTGAACCCCAACCATCCAGATCAAAAAGTGAAAATAGGATCAGAATTGACCACAGATCTTCGACACCAAATCTCAGAATTCTTGGAAACTGAAAAAGACGCGTTCGCCTAGACTCACGAAGACATGAAGGCAATCCCTCCAGATGTGATCACTCACAAACTGAACGTAGATCCTATGCATACACCAGTGAAACAGAAAAGAAGAAAGTTAGCATCAGAAAGGAACAAGGTCATCAATGAGGAAATTCAAAATTTGTTGAAGCTAGGAAAGATCAGAGAGGTAAAATACCCGGAATGGCTCGCCAATGTAGTAGTTGTCAAAAAGAAGAACGGTAAATGGAGAATATGCATAAACTTCACAGATATCAACAAGGCCTACCCAAAAGACCCTTTCCCATTACCTCACATCGATTCCATGGTAGATGCAACAGCAGGGCATGAACTACTCTCCTTTATGGACGCATACAGTGGGTACAACTAGCTCCTCATGCAGAAAGAAGACCAAGAAAAGACTGCTTTCATTACTAGCCAAGGAATCTATTGCTACAAAGTAATACATTTTGGATTGTAGAATGCAGGAGAAACATACCAGAGGTTAGTAAACAGAATGTTTGCAGAACAAATTGGGAATACAATGGAAGTCTATATAGACGATATGGTAGTCAAGTCTAAGAAGGCAGCTAATCAAGTCAAGGACCTCAAAGAAGCCTTCGCCATCCTGAAGTAGTACGGAATGAAGCTAAATCCTACAAAGTGCACATTCGGAGTACAGTCAAGAAAATTCTTAGGTTAAATGGTGACACAAAGAGGAATAGAAGCTAGTCCAGACCAAGTCAAAGCCATCCTGGATCTAGAACGACCAAAGTCGAAGAAGGACATACAGAGCTTAACAGGAAAGATTACAGCACTAAACAGATTCATCTCAAAATCCTCCGACAAAAATAGAGCTTTCTATGAGTATTGAAGAAGAACAAGGAATTCAAATGGGAACAGGAGCATGACGAAGCATTTCAGAAGTTAAAGGAATATCTAGCCAACCTGTTGATAATCTTTAAACCAAGAGAAGGGGAGCCACTCCAATTATACCTCGCGGTATCTGAAGGGACAATCAGCGCAGTCCTCACCAAGGAAAAGGACAAAGAGCAATTCCCTATCTACTACGTAGGTAAAACCTTACTCAGTGCGGAAACAAGGTACACATCCTTAGAGAAAATCATTTTAGCATCAGTCACTGCTTCAATAAAATTACGCCCATACTTTGAAAGTTATTCTATAAGAGTACGAACCAACTACCCCATCAAGGCCATCATGAGAAAGCCAGAAATGTCAGGAAGGATGGAGAAATGGGTCCTACATCTAAACAGGTACGATATACAGTACGAGCCCAGAACCGCAATTAAGTCACAAACTCTGGCAGACTTCGTAGCAGACTTCAGCCCGACCCTTGAGGAAGAAGCGGAAAGGGAAGTACTAGCCCTACAGGAACCAAAAGCTACACAAAAATGGATACTCCATACAGATGGAGCAGTAAATATACGAGGTGTAGGCCTAGGAGTAGTATTGACCAAGGAGATAAAGTAGCACAAGCAGTAAGATGGAATTTCAAATCAACCAATAATGAAGTGGAGTATGAGGCATTAATCACAGGATTAACTGTAGCAAGAGACATGAAGATACAATAACTAAAGGTGATATCAGATTCCTTACTCATGGTGAACCAAATTAACGGGGAATACGCAGCAAAGGACGCCAAGATGGTAGCCAACCTGGAAGTAACAAAGAAGCTGATCAGAGAATTCAAGGAATTCAAGATAGAACAAGTACCCAAGAACTTGAACACCGAAGCAGACGCCTTGGCCAATTTGGGATCAAACATTAATCCCGATGAGTTTGGAGCTATACCACTAGTGCACGTACTCTCACCAGCTATAGAGAAGGAATCAACCATGAACGTTTATGAAGTACAAACGGATCCTACAAAAAAGGAAGAGAGAAGTTGGACGAAACCTCTCAAAGAGTACCTTCTAGACCAAACAACACCAACAGGAAAGGTGGCAGCACAAGCACTCGCCTTGAAAGCCTCAAAGTATTGTTTAATTAGCAACGTACTCTTCAAAAAGTTTGCAGCAGGACCCTTATTACAATGTTTAGAAAAAGAAGAAGCACAACAAGTTCTACAATCACTACACAGTGGCGAATGCGGAAACCATTCAGGAGGGAGGAACCTAGCCAACAGAGCACTCAGAATGGGATACTACTGGCCTAGCATGAGGAAAGACACTGAGGAATTCTCCAAGAAGTGTCTGGCTTGTTAGAAACTGTAGGGAATAATTTCAAGCTTTTAAATCCCACTAGCTTGAACCCCACTGTGATCATACACTAAAGTACGATGGCGTCCAAAAGGGAAGAAGATAGAGCAAAAGAGTCGCCAACAAGTTTTTTTAGGAACTTGTAAACCGTTCATGAGGTGAAGGTTATACCCCTTAACGATCCAAGAGATCGTCAACTCCATAAGGTCTTGAACCAAATAAGGGTTCGGGGATGAAGGTACAAATCCAACCTAAAAGAGATTGAACCTGCCCTAATAATAGGCCTTTACTTTATTCTGATCGTATTCGTGTGCGCTTTCTGACTAACATGCAATCAATAGGATTAACCCTAAACCTGTTTAATCTATGTTGGTTGAGTTTTGATGCACAAATAAATTTATTATTGGCGATCACTTGAATTATAATCACAATTAACCCTAAACAAGATTATTAAATATCTTATTAAGCGTGATTACAAGTACCAATTCCCTTTAACATGCAATAAAGGTGTGATCAAGCAATAATAACAAATAATATATCAAGCAACATAATAAATTATCAATATCATGAATAATAAAATTATAATCATAACAATAATAATCATAAATAAAATAATCATCATCAAAATAATAATAATAATATTCATAATCATCATAAATTATAACAATTATAATCATAATCATGTTCATGTTAATATCAAAGCATAATAATAGCAAGATCCTAGGCATGATACTAACAAGATTAATAACAAACCCTAGCATGTCACTAAGCAATAAAAATCAAATCTTTAGCCCTAACATGATACTAACAATTATAAATATTAGGAAGAACATAGGAAGCATCACAACAATCATATTTAATATTAAAATTACCCTAGACATGATACTAGGAATATCATAATAACAACATAAACATGATTTCTACATCATAATATCAATAAATCAATAAAGTACTTACTTTGATGCCTCGTACCTCTTTCTAATAACAAAATACACACGTTAGTAACTTCAAGGAAAATAATAAACAAACAATTAAATTAAATAATTGAAATAGAGATTTGGGACCAAACCCTCAGAAATTAAACCTTTCACGTCTAGGGCGAAGGCAACTTCGAATATGGCTAGGTGTTTCTAGATCTTGCGAATGCGGAATTTTGTATGTAAAAAGCAAAGAAAGAAGGAATTGAATGTTTAAGAGAGATGAATGATGGATGTAGATGATTAATGGTGAATGAAATCCATTGGTCCCTGAAAACGGAGTTTTTAATACGATATTTATAGAGAAAATCAGCCAAAAAGATAAATTAAACAAAACAGAGCTGGCGCCAACCCTGGCTAGCTGGCGCCAGGCACCAGCACTAGCGCCAGGCGCCAATGGCTAGCGTTAGGCGCCAGGCCTGGTTCCAGGCGCCAAGGCCTGGGGTTAGGTGCCAAGCCTGATTCCAACGCGTTTTCGAAAATCCGATAAGTTTACCGTACTGGAGGATAAAATAATATAATTTCCTCGAAAATGCTATTTGATTTTGATTAAAACTCTAAAAAGTCAACAAAAGTCAATTTATCAATGCTAATTGAATTAGGAATGAAAATAACCTTCTAGAAGAATCTAGAAAACTAAAACCATTCCTAATTGCATTAGGAATGATAAATCATATTAGTCCCTCCCCTAGATCATTGGGCCGTACATAAAGCTCAAACCGGGCCCAGTTTAGTAAATTGGCCATAACTTCCTCAATATTCATCGGAATTGGGCTTATAATATATCGTTGGAAAGGTCTTTGCAAGCCCCATCCAACTACACTACTATTGGACCCATATCATGGACCAACCAAACTGGATTGGCTGTTTTCTTAAAATAAGTTTTCAAAAACAGAAAGAAGAGAAAAGAAATAAAAACTATCCGCAACACTAGACCTTTCCACACTTTCGTTTCATTCGATTATGATTCGATGTGAAAGGTACTCATCACTGGGTTTGGTTTTGGGGAGACACAAATGGGTGTCTACAGAAACACGTACCTCTAACACACAAACCATCTGAAGAGCTGCACCCAACACTGACACCTTGGCCATTTATGAAGTGGGGAATGGACATAGTGAAGCTACCTCCATCATCAGGGCAGAGAGTGTACTTCTTAGCAATGACGAACTATTCTCAATATGGATTGAAGCAGAAGCATAAAAGGACATCAAAGATAAACATGTCATCTCATTTATCAAAAGGAACATCTTAAGCAGATTTAGAGTACTAGTAGAAATCATTACAGACAACGGGTCTCAGTTCATCAGCAACAAAACAACAAAGTTCTGCAAAGAATGGAACATCTTCCTCATCACGTCTACAGCGAGGTACCTCCAAGCAAATGGGCAAGCAGAGTCGAGCAACAAAGTCCTAATAAGCAACATGAAGAAAAGACTTGAAGGTGCAAAAGGAAGATGGGCGGATGAGCTACCCAACATATTATGGGCAGACAGAACAACTCTAAAAGGTGCTATAGGACACACTCCTTTCTCACTAGTGTACGGATGGAAAGTAGTGATCCCAACAGAAGTAGAAGTCCCCACTGCAAGGTACGGATTAATGACAGAAGAAAGGAATCAAGCCGAACTGATACATAATCTAGATACCGTAGAATAACTTAGAGAAGATGCAAGAATGAGGATGGCAGCCTACCAGCAAGAAGTAGCAAGGTCTTTCAACAAAAACGTCAGAGCAAGAGTTTTCAAAGTAGGAGATTGGGTCCTCAGAAAGGTATACGAAAACACCAGGGAAGTAAATGCAGGAAAGCTAGCACCCAACTGGGAAAGACCCTATGAAATCATCAAGGTAGTAGGTAACGAAGCCTACAGACTCAGGAGCGCAAAAGGAAAAGAGGTACAAAGAAGCTGGAACACAGCACACTTAAAGCTCTATCATTTCTGAAGAGCAAAGGTACGTTGTTATCATTTCAAGTCTCTTTCATTTTCACAAAAAAAACAACAACAAAAACAGCATAAAAACAACAAAAACAAAAAAAAAGAAGAAAAGCAAAAAAAAAAAAAAAAAAAAAAAAAAAATCTCCAACAGATAAATGTAGCATGAAAGGTACTCTTCTTCACTTGAACTTAGTCAATTCATTTTATTTTCACTATGAGTACTGACTTTGGCATCGGAGGGCCATTGGGGAAACCCACGGCCACCCCTCGACCAATTCTATTTTGCAAGGATGACAATCGCATTACAATACGGAGCACAGAAAGGCATACACTACTTCAAACACCTATCCCTGTAGAACAAGTAAACGCCAACAGCGAATACATGTAAGCATTATTACACACACACTACAACTGTAGTACAACTGTAATACAAAGAAAAACATAAGTCAACACAAAACACGCATAACATAACAAACATTAAAATTACTTAGTTGCAAAATTGCAACAAAACAGGCAAAGCATCCAGCAGCAGCAAGGCAGCACAAAAACAAAATATCCAACTGCACTAAGGCAGTAAAAACAAACATAACTTAAAGAAAATAGATTTTGTTCAGAACAAATAGATGATACAACACCATTGAAACTAATTCTCCCCAATGTTGTCAACAGGAACCCTCTCTTCAGCAACAGATTTCGAGTTTTCAGGGCAATCCTTAGCATCCTCGTTCATAGGAGAGTTGACTTCCTCATCAGCATAGCTCAAGAGCAATGTGCCAGGAGCAGTAGTCCCTATAGGAAAGGTCTTCTCAAAAGCAGACTTCTCAACAGCATAGTCCCACACTTCATGCTGATAGTCCTCCATCATCTCCAAGCGTGCCATCCCAAAGTAATATCTAGCTGCATCAAGAGAGTCATTCGCAACATCCTTCAAAGTACTCTTCAACCCATCCCGCTCAGCAAGGCACTCCTTGTGTTTGGTCCTTTTAGCTTTCAGAGCGTCAGTGGCAGCTTTGTACTTATCAGCAAGGGCATCACTGATAGAGGAATAAACAGGTTGTCAATTGTCTATCCCTAGATCAAACACAATTTATAACTACCTAAACAAACCTAATACAAGTATAAAGCAAGTATAGGGTCGAACCCAAAGGAGTGAGTCGGTATTAACTTTAGCCTAAAACAAGCTACTTCGAAGATTGTAGTGAGAAAATGGTTGGTACTATGGTAACAAAGCTAGATTGATCAAGTAATTCAAGAAACTAAACACTAGGGATGTAGGTTCCACATGCAAGTTCAATAATCATGCTAATTGATAGTTCATTCAATTGATTCAAGCATTGCAAAGGACAAACAATAGTAGCAATCAAAAGAATTCAAAAGCTATCTCCTAAAGGCCAAGCTAGGGGTCACTATGAATAGCTAATCAAGGAAAATCACAATCAAACTCAATCAATTATAACAATTCTCAAATTGATAGTTCATGTCATTAAGAATTGCAATGCAATCTAGATTAATCTTATAGGTTGATCACTCCTAATCTAATTGCAACAATTCAATCAATCAATGATCATCAACTAGCACAAATTATCAATCAAGCATGCTTCCCCTTCTCCCTAGCAACTAATCTACTCACTAATCATGGTGTAACTCAAGAACAAATCACTAGAAATTGCATTTATCATCATTCTAAATTAAAATCAAGAGAAAACAATATCAACTACAATATCAAATTCAAATCCAAGGAAATCAAACAATCAAACATGAATCTAAAACAAACAAGTAAAGAGATGAACTAAAAGAAGAGATTCTCACTAATATTAATGATTGAAGATGAAGAAATCCAAGCACAATTGAACCAATGTTGAAATACAAATCCAAATCTAAGAACTTCTCTCTAAATTCTCTCTCTAAAACTAAGCTAATGATTTATAACCAAAGAAGGATAACAGGATCCTCGCGCCCTCTCTAAGAAATCCCGCGCCCGTGGGGAAATGGGTACGGAACTCATAACAAATTCCGCGGGCTGTCTGGGCAACACCCGCGCCCGCGGCAAAAGCTACCGCGCCCGCGTTAAGGGCGCGGCGAATCCCCTGCTCCCAAAGAGTAATCAGAGGCCAGCGGTCTCTCCAATCTGGAGCGTACTCTCCAGTCTAACCGCGCCCGCGGGGAGCCCGCGACCAGACTACGGAGAGTTCCTAGTCGATTTTGGCTAATTTGGTGCAACACATCCCGCGCCCGCGGCCTTCAGGACCCGCGCCCGCGGCAACCTGGCAAAGGCTGATGCCCTCTCCAAGGCCTCTATAAGCCCTCTCTGAGCCCTCTCCAAGCAGATTGCTTCCTCCTTGCTTAGTCAATATAGCTCATCTTGATCCCTTTGCAAAGACAAATCCTAGGTACCTACAAGAGCAAACAAAGGAAAGGAATAAAAGGGCCAAATAAAAGGAAAACACGAAGAAAACATGAAAAACACAAAGAAAGAAGGAAGGAGAGGAACTAAAGGAAAAAGGACCAAAAATAAGATAAGAAAGCATGAAAAAGGGATGAAATCATCCTAAAAGACTACCTTATGAGTGCCATAAATGACACTCATCAAATTCCCCCAAGCTAGACTTTTGCTCGTCCTGAGAAAAATAAAGGCTAAAAAGGAAAAAGAAGGGCTTATTCAAAATAAAAAGAAAAAGAAGGAGGTGAGAATATACACTAACTCACTTTGGTAGGAATCACGGTCAATTTTAGCAACAAAAGACAAGCCATTTAAACCCCTAGATCGCCCTAGAGGACGAGTGATGCTCTCGTAAAGGTTTCCTAGAGATAACCTATAACTCTTATTAAGCAAATCAAAAGAAGCGAAAATGAGGCAAAATATAAGAATAAAGAGCAAAGTTTGAAAAACAATTAATCAAAAATCTTTGTGAAATGGACTTTACAAAGTGACTATAATTCAAATGAATAACAATCTTTCTAAAGTTAATCATGGTATGCACGTTATAAGATACCTAAGGTTGATTGAAACATAAATATGCTAAGCATAGGAACTTGTTGTCACACTCCACTTTCATCCCAAACGATCTTACCGTGTTCCCCCTACTAATCTCATATCTCCCCTTAGTGAGCATCTCATGGGTTCCGCGAAGGAACCGGAAAAAGATCAAATTTTGGGCTACTCGACATCTTGACCACGCATCCCCTTTCCTTAGGCTATAACCTATGATTCCCTCCACCGATGAATGACTCAGCCCCTAGGTCAAAAGGTCTTCCCAAAGGTTGTAACGTAAGACAAAAAGGTTTAAGGTAGGCTAAATTTAAAATTTGGTGGTTAACCTAAATTGTGAAGCAAAGACTGCGCATTTCTTTACACCATAACCAAGCAATCACAAAACAAAAATACCAACACCCCCAAGCTTATTCAAAGCTAAGATCACAAACATATACACAAAAAGCGTGAGAACGCTTCCCCCCAAGCTTAAATGGAGCATTGTCATCAATGCTCAAAAAGGAAGAATACTCACATAAAAATATTTTTGCATTTTTGCATTTTTCACTTTTTTTTTTCATTTTTCTTTATTAGTACTTTGTCCTCGCCTCTTTTAACTTTGGACGGCCTTTTCAACTTTGCACTTGCTTTGTCCTTGCCTTTTTCTACTTTGGACGGCCTTTTCATTTATTCACTTGTCATTATTCACAAAATATACACAACACAAACTTACTTTCAAGAGAACTAAATATCCAAACTCCTCCACCACAAACTCCAACAATAATGAACAATTGCTTCACAAAAACCAGGAATGGAAACGAAAATGAAACAAAAGGCTCAAGATCTAGAGATGTGGCTTGAAAAGAAGGGAAAAAGGCTCAAAGGGTTAGCAAGTAGGCAAATGTAAACCCAAAAACCGAAGAAAATAAATAATATCCTAGAAAAGAAAAATTACCACCCCGAAAAGATGCCTTTGTCCTCCCTAGGTGGTTCGGTCTCAGTCTTGGGAACCATAAGTCAAGATTCTAGATTAGGTCCGCAATAGTCAAGGATCCACGCCGCTCATACAAGAATATGTTGAAAGCTTGAAAAAGTATGAATCTCACATGGTTGTAGCAAAAACTCACTAAGGTTATCAAATCGAAGATAGGGAGCAACTACCAAACAAGCCACAAACAAGTAGAATCCGGCTTCATGATCCCCCTAGTTCTAGACAACTACCTTAGCATGCTTTATCCTAGAATCTACCAAACGTATTCTCAAACCGTGCATACCATGACCACCTAGTAAGATTATTATTCAAAAGCAAGAGTCCATTGTTTTCAAGTCCAAGTCAAAATAGAAAGAGTGAAAAATAAAACCTCAAAAAGCTATGTACAAAACCAAGAACAAAGAGAAAAGAAAAGAAAAGAGAATAAAAGTTGTAAAGCAAAGATAAAGGAAAAGTAGGAGAACAAAGAAAGGGACAAAGATGCAATCATAACACGTATTTCCCAATCGACATACAAGCGATCAAATGGCCACATCGCCAAAGACCCCAAACACACTAGGTGTTATAATCATACATCCTCAAACCGTTCAACTCCCCTAAAACTAATCTTAATCTAAGCAACCAAGAAAAGTAAAGGAATAAAAGTAAAGAGATAAAACAAGAAAGGTCTCACCAAGTGTCCAAGCTATGCTACAATAACCAAGGGGCAAGAACGACCTCCTTCAAGAAGCTTCGAAGACCAAAGCATAAGCTACGAGCAAGGTGAGAAAAAGAAAAGGACTATATACAAAATGACATTGTTAGTAACTTCCAAACAAAAGCAAACAAAAGAAAGCTTACTTGAAAACTATGTACAAAAACCTAAAGAAACCATCATCATCATCACGATCAAAAGAAACCTTAAAACATCATCATCAAAATCAAGACAACAAGACAAACATCATACAAACTAGACTACCAAGAGCGAAGCAAGAAAAATCCACCAAAGCCTTTTCAAACACATCCCCATGAGTCCAAGGTGCCTCCCTCAAAACCTACCCTAAAACATCCTTTTTGATTCTCCCCCCTCACAAAATAAGGGCATCGACCGCGATGCTCAAAAACATGCAAAGCTAAAAAGGGAGGAAACAAAAAGGGAATCAAACAACCAAGGGGGAAATATTGGCCATTAGGGCCGGCACCACCATCACCCACATCCCAACCTTCGGTAAAACCGGGAGGGAACCCATAACGACCCTTGAAAAGGTCAAGTTGGGATGTGGACAATTGGTCAAATGGCTCAGGCTTCATACAGAGCTCGGGGTGAGTGGGGTGAACATAGTAGTAGTCGGGGTCACCCCGATAATTACTCCCCCCCGAAACCCGGTAGTCAAAATGACCAGACTCATCTGGGAAGTCGTGCCTTGGCTCATCGGGGTGTGTATCCCCGGGCCAATAGGGATGCATGGGGAGGTTGTCACCACCCCAGGATGGCATAGGCCCTTGTTGGGGCGGCACATATGGGTAGTTCACCGGAGGAGTGACCTCCCCCCGGCCTACGCACACTAGCGTCATATAGGGCGCTAGTTTGAAAAGACAAGGTTTGATGGTTGAAATACATACCTTGCATGCTCAATTGCATGCGCTCCATATGCTCTCGCATAGCCTCCATCTCGCGGAGATAGGAATCTCCTTGGTAGTCATGTTGTTGATGTTGTTGTCTTCTTCTTCTTCTTCTTCTTCTTCTTTGCTGCGGTTGTTGCTGTTGTTGTTCATGTTGAAATTGTTGTTGTTGTTATTATTCTTCTTCTTCTTCTTCTTCTTCTTCTTCTTCTTCTTCTTCTTCTTCTTCTTCTTCTTCTTCTTCTTCTTCTTCTTCTTCATATCATCCTCAACTTTCCCATTGTCCATAGGAATCCTCCAAACAATCCTAGCATCTCGAGTAATTAAGGTGGCGGCCGGGTTTGGGAGTAAACAATGGTGCACATTACGCACTAGCCAAGAATAAACAACGTCTCTCTTAGTTCTATTAATGAAGCGCAAAGTGTTAAGTTGCTTCAAATCTAGATACATGTCTTCACTCCCTCCAACCGGAGTGCAAGACTTCAAGAAACGTTCTTGCTTGAAATAATACACCAATCTAGTAACCATACCTGCACAATGTATCTCACCTATTTTCTTCCCATTAATGATTTCCTTGCAACAATCCATAAAAATGTACCCAAAATTCGACCTCGGTCCCAAATCCGGCCTTGTAGCCATCCAAAGAACCAAGATCTCCTCCCTCGAAAGCTTCCTAAGATCTTGCTTATTAAACATGGCATAGCCAAGAACCCGATGAAGAATTCTAAGAGCTGGGTGAATGATCTCACTAGCAAGCGAATTTTTAGAGTCAAACACCTTCTTTTGAGAAATTTTTCTCCATCATGTAACCTCATTGTAATCGGACTTGAGAAGGGAAACCAAAGGCTCATAGATGTCGGCATTGGGATTGAAGCCAAGGGCTTTATTGAATTCGGCAAGGTTCATGGTATGCTTGGAATTGAATAGTTGGAAAGAGATGATATAGTCGTTATCCCCTGCCCTATTATACACAAAGGTAGAGAAAAACTCAATGCAAGGCTAGGTTCTCGGAGAAGACTTTACAAACTCATCCAAACAAAGGTTACAGAGTAGGATGTCAAGATGGGCATCAACTCCTAATGTGACCATATCATCGGGAAGATAGTTGCAGGTAGGTCTAAATTTTCGGGATTTCATTTTGTTATAGATTGGGACATGTTTAGACCGATTGTGAAATTTGAGAGGGGGAAAGGAGGAGGTGGGGTATCATCTTGAGCAGTTTGGTTGAGAGGAGGTTTGGTGTTTGAAGGTTGGACATGAGAGGATTGGCCTTGGGAGGATTGGCTGGGGGATTGGTTAGAACGTTTCTTGCTACTCTTAACCTTCCTTAACAAATCCATAGTCACAAGTTCAACCAACACAAGAAACTACACAATCACCCAAAATCAACTCCAACACTACCACCAATTTTTCAAACCACCTTCACAATACCACCCAAAACCACCACAAACTACAAAGTACCTTTTAAAAGCAACAAAACAACCAAAAATCCAAACAACAAACAACAACATTAACAATCCATCTCAAAAAATAAGCATAAATCACTCAAAACAATTCCAAAACCACCATACAAACAACCATAAACATCATAGTCATTCTTAATCAAGGCAAACCAAAACCAATGTATAATAATCAATTAAAATTGACAAAAATAAAACAAAGGCTAGAAGTATACCAAGATTGAAGACTCAAACAAAGCTCAAAAGACTCGAATTTCCTAAAAAACCACGAGAAAAGAGACTAATCTTGATGGAAATGGAGTATAAAGGAAATTGTAATGGAAAATTGAGTGAAAACAAGGAAGAACTGAGTGAATTTGTGTGAGAATGACAATTTGGGGGTTAGGGTTTGAGAGGAGGAAGAGAGAGAAAGGGGAAAATAAAGGGGGAATTGAAAAATAAGAGAGGAGAGAGAGAGAGAGAGGAGCAAACCGGCCCTCTTGTAACCCAGCAAGCCGCGCCCTCTCCTGATTTCCCCGCGCCCACGGAGAATCGCCCACGCCCGTAGAGATACCGCGGGGCAACCGCGGGACCATCCTGGAAAAATTACTCGATTTTACCTTTAACTGGGGTCGCGCCCTCTCCATATTTGCCGCGCCCGCGGGGAGCCCGCGGGACAACTACGGAGAGTTCCTGATCCTTTTTTGACAAAATATGTCGCGCCCTCTCCAATTATCCCCGCGGCCTCTCTAAGACACTCGCGCCCGCGGGGAGACCGCAGGAAGTTCCTGATCGGATTTCCCTTCTTTTAAAGCAAGGGCACCCGAGGCCTCTCCAAGCCCGCGGGGTGCCCTCTCCCCTGCACTCCAAATTCTCCTTTTGCCATCCTCATCAAACACATTAAGTCCATAGTTGATGAATGAAGGCAACCTACAAAACAAACCAAAAACATAAGGAAAGGTAAGAGCAAAAATCAGCAAAGAAAAATAAAAGAAAGGAAAGAAAAGAGAATAGAGGTGAGAATCCGGGTTGCCTCCCGTAAGCGCTTTTGTTTAACGTCGTTAGCTCGACGTTTACCACCCATTCAAGGTGGCTTGAAAAGAATCATTTTGTGAATAAGACCAACAAACACTCCATCAAAATATCTCTTGAGCCGATGACCATTAACCTTAAAAGAAGATGAGGAATCCAAAGGAGAAATCTCCACGGCACCATTAGCAAAAACAGCTTTTACCAAGAAGGGGCCACCCCATCTTGACATGAGCTTTCTGGGAAATAACTTCATTCTTGAATTGTAGAGGAGGACTTTATCACCAACACAAAACTCTTTCTTCTCAATAAGCTTGTCGTGAGCTTCCTTGGAACAAGCTTTGTAGGTGCTAGCATAATCGTAAGCATCAAGTCTAAGCTCCTCTAGCTCATGAAGATCCAACCACCTTTTCTCCCCCACACTTTCTAAATCAAAGTTTATCTTCTTTATTTCCCACAAAGCACGGTGTTCAAGCTCCACCGAGAGATGGCATGATTTGCCATAGACAAGGCGATATGGAGTGGTGCCAATAGGTGTCTTGAAAGCCATTCTGTAAGCCCAAAGGGCATCATCCAACTTGTTCGACCAATCCTTTCTATTCCTTGCAACCTTCTTCTCAAGAATAAGCTTTATTTGACGATTAGAGACCTCGACTTGGCCACTCGTTTGAGGATGATGTGGAAGGCCGAAGCGTTGATGAACCCCATGTTTCCTCAACATCTTTTGGAAGGCATTGTGAACAAAATGAGAACCGTTATCGCTTATCACAGCCTTAGGCACACAACCAAACCACTACTACAAAATCCACTGATTTTTGACGCTATTCATTCGACGCTGTCAATACACCGTCAATGGAAAATTTGGTTCCCGCGTTTTCTCGACGCTTTTCAGCGTCCTCACTTATTATTGACGTTAAAAGGCGTCCAAAGTAATAATCACGTGATAAGCACATGTGCTCTAGCTTTAGAACTTATACAAAATTGGGGGAAAACAACAAAATCGCTCGTCTATACTCTCCGATAATTAAAACCCTAGCCTTTCACTCATTTCTCTCATCAATTCATCTCTCCAAAATCGCTAACCCAGTAACAAATTAAACTGAATGATGCTCTTTGGTTTCATAATATTTGGTATTATAATTGTTTTCAAGTATTATCTCCTTTCTCTCTGGATTTTGATGTTAAGGGTTTTTGTTTTAATGCTTTATTCCGATTTTGATTTTTTTCTGAGATATTTTTCTTAATATATCATGGAGGATGAAGAGATTTTGAAGTCTCTTTACAAAAAACATATATAATCGGATGTTCACACACTGACCCAAAATGTCGTTGAGCTCATCCTTGCCTTTACTTCCGAGTAATTTCTTGCATCTAACTTACTTCTTGTATATTAGTTGAGTTATACTTTAGTTGAATTCTGTTCATTTTGGTTTAAGTTTGTTTGTTTTTTGAATTAAGAATTTTGTTGTTAATTGAATTTATAAAATTTAGACCTAGAAACCATGCACATGGTGCGGTGGTGCCTATGGTGTCAAGTTTTGTCTTCAGATAAAGGTCTCACCTGCACATTTTGGCTGGGGAAGTCCAATTCTCTGAAGTTGGGACCATTATTAGACCAAAATGAAATGTTATCGATTCTATTTTTTCTTTTCCAAGTAGTAAATTATAGCAGGACCAAATTAATTAATTGATTAAATTGTTTAACCGTCTCTAGACAACCCATTTAATGTATCTTATTTTCACTTCATGTCTCTCCATGTGATGTATTATTAGTTAAATTAGAGTGTATTAGTGGTGACATTGTGAATCGGCAGTCTTGCGATTGAAATTTGTGCTTTTGTATATGTATTAATCTGTATATTCAAGTCTTTTTATATATAAAAAGATGCTGATATTGATATAAGCTGTAGTGTATATGTAGATATATTAATCTAGTGGAGTAGTGGTTACATGTAATTATTACTTACTAGTGTGTATGGATGATGATTAGATGTGAAATTTTTTATGTATACTAGCTTAGGATAAGAAAGGCTTGTCTCTTATCTTTTCTTGTAGAATGTATTAAACTTTTAATTCTCTTTTTGTGTGTGGTCTTTAGATTTTACTCATATTAGTGGTCTTTTTTTTTTCCGAAGAAAACTCATATTAGTGGTCTAGTAGAGGTAAACTTAATATTAGTGTTAATTTTTAATCTTCACACAAAAAGTTAGTACCTCGATTGTAACTCATGACATTAGAGTCGATCACATTTTTAATTCTTAAGAAGGTACAATATTAATCAATAAAGATTCTAATCTTGTAAGCATGGAGTATGAATTCTAACATTTAACTTCCTTTTTTAATTTGGATCTCCTTATCTCTCATGTCAGGTTGTATTTAACTTCTAATCTTCTATCCATTTGGTGATACAATACAAGATTAGAAGTTGAAGCTACTGAGTATTTTATGGACAATGTGCACCACTGGCTTTGAGCCTCTGCTAACTGCCATTATTAGCACTTGGTTTGGGTGTAAGATAAGATTGTGATTACTTTATTTTAGTTCAGGTTCTTTTCCCACTATTTATCTTCACACAAAATTTAATTTGCCCTTCTTAACACAAATATTTCACTCATAGAATTGGCTTTGATACTTGTACTGAATTAATGAGTGTTAAGTCATTGATAGTTTGTAAAAAAAATTGGATTGCCTACTTGAACTTACTCCAACAAGATTTTTGTCCCATACAACATCCATGGTGATTAATTTTCAACGAGTGCTCATATTCTCATCCATTTTACGGGTACTATTGATCCTCTATGGAGATTATCTTTTATTTTCTGATGTTACTACTTTGATGTCTTTTGAGAAGTCTTCTTTCAAAAGGACCATGTATCGTTATTCACCATCGCTCGCCTTTCTACTCGTACCAAATGAGGTTTTTCATCAATCTCGGGGGAAATAGTTATTCTCAGCTATAGGTATGAAAGAATCTTCCCAACAGCTACTAGGTTTTACCTGTAGATATCAAAAATTCAATTTCTTTGTGATGCATCTTATCTCTGCTCTTTTTTTAATGTATATTCCTCAAGTATGTGGAAATAGATTATTTCATTCTAAACACTTGAAATTTTGGCATTTAATTTTGGTTGAGCTTTTGCTTTTGGTTTAGGATGACCAATTTTTATGATATTGTGAATTTGCTTGCATTCTTTTTTATTAATTGTGGTGGAGCTTAATGTATATCATTAGAAATATGAGAAATTTCTAATCCATTGTTGTGGTTAACAATTTATTTGTCATAACTTCTATTGTGGTCTTGCTATTTTCAGATTTGGGAGTGTACTAGGAAATAAATATGTTGTGCACAATATTTGGTCATTATCTGAGTTGCAACATTTCTAATCTACAGATTTGCTAGTAAACTACTTAATTCGTTCCATTTTTAAGGTTCGTGGAGTACCAGAGAAAACATGCTCTTATTGTAGAGTATAAAAGACTTGAACAACTAATAAATGAGATTATATGGCTGTAGTTTGCTAAGTGAATGCTTTCTGACAGATACAAGTATAGTAAGTGGCACTTGATATTTGTACATGTCAGTTGATTTACATGTATAATTTTTAACCGCATTTCTTGCATGCGGTGGTGCAACTTACCATGTTCTACCAAACTTGATTTGTCTGTTTATTTCATTTTTACTGGAATATATGACTGTAAGCCATTATAGATTTTTTTTCTTGAGCATATTGTATTAATTTGATATAATTTTGACTTCTGATTTTCTGTTCTTATCGGTCTACAGGGATGGTCTACCAAGCTGCAATTTGGTATGGACTTATTGTCGACTTTTGAATATATCCTACTTTGTATTATATATGCACTTCCATTATGTTATTTCTTGATCCACATCCAATCTGGTCAGAAGCCCCATGCTTGTGAATTGGAGCTCTCATCAAGAAAAATCACCTCAATGCTTAAATGATACAGACCCAAAGTCTTCGTGGACTGTGCTTGTGAGCTTTTTTCAGGCACTAGGATCCTGTTTGGATTGATATCAGCTGCTGTCTTCCTTGGTTTTACTGGTCTCTTATATTATTTATACGGGTGGGAATTTATGTACGAGGCACTTCTTTACCATCTTACACTAACTCATCTTAGGCACAATTTCTCCATATATCTCTACCACATTTAAGTTCATTATGAGCATAAGTTCTCAATACTAGAAAAGCAAGTCTCTTTCTTGCAACAGTTTTCAGTTTAGCTGGTTCTTATATTCAAATATGTCATGGATCTTCCCTTCTGCTTTCTTGGGCAGAAAGTGGCATTTGTAAGCATTTAATTAATAAGCTATATTTCCAGGGAGAGGTATTGTTGAAGTATTCTGTTTTTATATTGCCTTGATTTATTGATAGTTTTTATATTTTCATTCTTATTCGGACTATATTGTTATCATGTGGCAGTGGCTAGAATGGGCGTGAAAATGGCAAAGCATCTGGGACATGAGAGAATTGTGCTATTTAAAGATTTCAATTAGTGATTCCGAATTTGTTCCACTACAACTAGTCATGAATAAAGCATAAGTTGGAATTGTACTTGTTGTAATAGAAAACCCATTACTATGAGATATTGTACATATGCTATAATGTATTTATATATGTAATAAAAAAAATTGGCATAAATTTGTTGTATATGTATCATTATTATTATTATTTTTTTGTAATAATAATATATTAGAAATATTTATTAGGGAATGAAATATTTTATTTTCGTATTCTAGATATTTATTTTTAAAAAAATTGGACAAGAAAAAGCGTCCCCAAATTAGAAAATATGGACAAGAAAAAGCGTTTCCAAAATGTTAAATAGCAAATGTATGAAAATTTGGACAAATAAAAGCGTCACCAATTTTAAGATTCTTGACGTGAAAAAGCGTCACCAAAGTTAAGAAAGTGCGCCAATTATGGCATATTGCGACACTTCGTATAAAAATTTGGACACAATAAAGCGTCGAAATTCGCGACGCTTTTTAGAAGCGTCGAGAAAGATTTTGCGACGCTTTTATGTGTCGAAAAAAAGGCTGAAAAGCGTCTAAAAAGCACGATTTTTGTAGTAGTGAACCTTGGGAAGATGATTTTTTTGAACAACTTCAACACTACTTTGTGGTCATTTGTTGGGGAAGAAATGGCCTCAACCCACTTAGAAACATAGTCCACAGCCACAAGTATGAATTGATTCCCGTATGAAGATGGGAATGGTCCCATGAAGTCAATCCCCTATACATCGAACACCTCCAACTCAAGAATAGGTTGTTGAGGCATCTCATTCCGCTTGGAGATATTCCCAACTCTTTGACATCGGTCACATGACCTGACAAAGCCCCATGAATCCTTGAAGAGATGTGGCCACCACAAACCACATTGAAGAACCTTAGTAGCGGTTTCGGAAACACCCATATGACCACCATTAGCATCCGAATGACACATCTTTAGAACACTTGGCACCTCTTCATTCGGAACACAACGCCTAAGCAAGCCATCAACCCCTCGTTTATACAAGATGGGATCATCCCACAAGTAATGTCTTGCCTCCCTCTTGAGTTTCTTTCATCGGTTCTTTGAGAAAGAAGGTGGAAACTCCCCATATGCTAGAAAATTTACCAAATCGGCATACCATGGGAGCTCCTTTACCTTAATGGCATACAAGACATCATCAAGCATTCTAACTTCAATTGGTGAGCCATAATCATGAATTTGATCACCCTCAAGGCGAGAAAGATGGTCCGCCACAACATTTTTCGCACCCTTCTTATCCCTAATCTCTATTTCAAAAGTTTGTAGTTCAAGCACCCAACGAATCAACCTTGGCTTGGACTCCTTCTTGGCAAAGAGATACTTGAGAGCCGCATGATCCGTGAAAACAATGGTCTTGGAACCTAACAAATAACACCGGAATTTCTCAAAAGAGTGAACAATGGCCAAGAATTCCTTTTCCATTGTTGTGTAATTCTCTTGAGCCCCATTTAGTGTCTTGGACATATAGTAAATCACATGAAGCTTATTGTCCACTCGTTGTCCCAAAACACCTCCAATTGCCCAATCACTAGCATCACACATCAATTCAAAGGGTAGATCCCATCTTGGGGCTTGAACAATAGGGGTAGAGATTAGGGCCTTATTCAACCTATTAAGTGCCTCCAAGCATTTACCATCAAACACAAACTCAAAATCTTTTTGAAGAAGATCATTAAGGGGCTTGGCAATGAGTGAGAAATTCTTGATGATTCTTCTATAAAATCCCGTATGTCCCAAAAACGATCTCACTCCCTTGACATTCACCGAAGGTGGAAGCTTCTCAATAACCTCGATCTTGGCCTTATCCACCTCTATTCCTTTATGAGAGATTTTGTGTCCAAGCACTATTCCTTCTTCCACCATGAAGTGGCACTTCTCCCAATTCAAGACAAGATTAACCTTCACACAACTTGCCAAACATTTCTCAAGATTCACAAGGGAATCTTCAAATGAAACCCCACCTACGGAGAAATCATCCATAAACACCTCCATTTCTTCCTCCAACATGTCTCCAAAAATTCTCATCATGCACCTTTGGAAAGTTGCGGGGGCATTACAAAGGCCAAAAGGCATTCTCCTATAAGCAAAGGTCCCATAGGGGCATGTAAATGTTGTCTTTTCTTGATCATCGGGGTGGATTGGGATTTGGAAAAATTCCGAATAGCCATCAAGGAAGCAATAGAACTTGTGCCTTATTAGTCTCTCTAGCATTTGATCAATGAATGGAAGGGGAAAGTGATCTTCTTGGTGGATGTATTTAGATGTCTATAGTCTATACAAATCCTCCAACCGGTGACCGTCCTAGTCGGAATGAGCTCAACTCTCTCATTCTTGACTACAGTCATACCCCCCTTCTTAGGAATGGCATGAACGAGAGAGACCCACCTAGAGCTTGAGATGGGGAATATGATTCCCGCATCCAAAAGCTTGGTGATCTCTTTTTTCACCACCTCTCCCATTTGAGGATGTAGCTTTCTTTTTCGTTCAATAAAAGGAAGGGTGCCTTCCTCAAGCGTTATGTGGTGTGTACAAAAAGCGGGGCTTATACCCTTAAGATCATCAATAGTATAGCCCAAAGCACCTTGGTGCTTTCTCAAGACACAACATAACACTTGAGCTTAGCTTTCACTCAAGGATGCACTAACAATTACGGGGTAAGTGGAATTTGGGCCTAAGAATTCATACCTAAGGTGTGATGGTAGAGGTTTGAGCTCTACCATAGGCACACCTTTACCTTCTATTTTTGCGGCCACTTGCAAAGCTTCTTGGCTTGAGATCTTCAAGCACATTTGTTCATCCACTTCCTCCATGCTTCCATTAAGCAATTCCTCATACATTGCCATCTCCTTGCATGGCGCACATACCTTATCTTTGTTCAACAAAACATTCTCAAGAGCATTGTTAGAGGTGAGCAAGTGCTCATGCATGGAAGACACAACATGATCAAGAAAGTCAATCATCATGCAATTTTCTAGAGAAGAACATGGATATTTCATGCTTTCATTCAAATCGAATTCTATGACCTCATCTCCTACCTTAAGCGAAATCTTTGCACTCTTGACATCTATCATAACACCCGAGGTAGCAAGAAAGGGTCTACCTAGAATGATAGGAATGGTAGCATCTTCATCCATTTCAAGTACAACAAAATCCATTAGGATCACAAACTTCCCAACCCTCAATGGAACATCTTCCACTTTACCTTTTGGAAACTTGATTGACCTATCGGCTAGTTGCAAGGTAATGTTGGAAGGTAAGAGTTCCCCTAGATCAAGTCTTTGATAAACCTAATATGGCATTAGGCTTACACTAGCTCCTAAGTCACATAGGGCATTTTTAATTTGCATTTTGTTAATAGCACAAGGGATAGAGAAGTTTCCGGGGTCTTTCAAATTGGGTGGCATTTTGTTCATGATGATCGCACTACAATTCTCAGTCAAGTTGATAGTCTCCACAGCATCACAAGTCCTTTTCCCACTCAAAATGTCTTTGAGGAATTTGGCATAGTTAGGCATTTGGTTGATCACATCGGTGAAAGGTAGAGAAAGATGAAGTTTTTTGAGCATATCAATAAATCTCCCAAATTGCTCATCCAATTTGTGTCTCATGAATTTTTGGGGATAAGGGAGCTTGGGTTTCACAATCTCTTTCTCCACTCTCACCTCTCTAGGTGTCTCAACCACAACCTCATCTAAAGATGCTCTATCTCCCTCATTCTCAACCAAAGCTTCCTTGGGGACCTCCTTGTCTTCACTCTTCCTAGGCAATATTTCCTCAAGAACCTTACCATTCCTTGTAACAATAGCATTCACGGGTTTCTTGGGATCTAGGCCTTGGGAAGGTAAAGAAGAAGGGATTGCTTGATCTTTCAAAGAATTAGCAAATTGAGAAATTTGGTTTTCTAGCATTTTGTTATGGGTCATCATCTCATTAAATTTCTTGTCACTAATGGCCATGTATGTGTTCAAAAAATTGGTTTGATTTACAATTATTTCCTCGAAATTAGTCCTAGAAAAATAAGGTTGTCATTAAGAATTTTCACCTTGAGTCTTTGGAACAAATCCTGGGGGAGGGGGCCCTTGAGAATTATTTTGAAAATTGCCCCTACCTTGATTGTTCCAATTACCCCTATTTTGATTTTGACCATAACCTTGATTATAGTTTCCACTACCTTGGTTATGGTTTCCATAAATTTGGTTTTGATTACCTTAATTTTGGTTTTGATTTTGACTACTATAACCTTGATTGTTATAGTTACCACGAGAACCTTGGTACCCTTGGTTCCTATAACCACCGCCTTGGTTATAGTTGTCAAAATTACCTTGGTTTTGGTAATTCCTATTCCATTAACCTCTTTGATTATCAAACCTTTGCACATTATTATTTGACACATAGTTCACATGGTCACTCTCATTGTTATCAAAATCATCACCACATTCCGGAGAAGCATTAGGACAATTAAAAGAGTCATGATCATAAGATCCAAATGCATCACAAAACAAGCAACCACTAGGCATATTATGTGAGGAGGGAAGGGGTTGAGAGTTAGAAAGAGTACCTCTCCCCTTAAATTGGGAGGGAAGATTCGAAGCTTGAATAGAAGAATATCTTTCCAATTTGGCCTTGATTGCGGTCATTTCTTTTCCCAAGTTTGTCATTTGTGAGGATAGGTTGTTGATCGCATTTAGATGGTCTATAGAGTACACCGAAGAGCCACTCTTGCTAGTTGAATCCCTCTCACCAACTTGCCAATCTCTAAAGTACTTCACCACATCCTCAATAATGTCCACCACTTTTTCCTCCGTCCTATTCATAATGGGACCTCCGACTCCCCCATCAAGGCATGATTTTCCTTGAGGACTTAGGCCACCATAGAAAATTTGAATGACTTGATAGGTTGGAATTCTGTGGTGGGGACACTCCCTTTGGTACTCTTTATACCTCTCCCATGCTTCGTAAAGGTTTTCATTAGGTCTTTGCTTGAACCCTTGAATCAAAGCTTTAGCCTCCGCCGTTTTCTTTTGTGGGTAAAAACGGGACAAGAATTCCTTGGTGACTTTGTCCCATGTTCTTAGGGAGTTTGGCTTTACCTCCTTATCCAACCACTCCAAGGCCCGGCCTATGAGGGATAAGGGAAACAACTTTAGCCGGATGAACTCTTGAGAAACTCCGTTTACTTTGATAGTATTGCAATACTTTTCGAACTCCTTGAGATGATTAAACGGACTCTCATTCTTAGCTCCGCTATATTGTCTCCTCTCGATCAAGGCGATCATAGCTGGCCTAATTTCGAAATCATTCGCCGGTGTTGTAGGCGGATCAATTACACTCTCAAACTTGTACGCACCGGGAATTCCCAATTCTTTCAAAGCAACTCTTGGTTGTTCTCCCATGTTTAGTTCTTCTTCAAATCCTTCTTTGCTTGAGGAACTAAACTCCAAGGATCGACTAGTAATTCTTCTCCTTGAGAGAGTCCTTTCGATTTCCGGGTCAAAAGGCACAATGGATCGATCACGAGCTCTATGCATGCAAAACTCAATGAAAATATTAGTAACACGGCTACAAATGTACCTTAAAGAAATAAGATCTTTTTGTATTTTTTCAATTAAAGTGAAGTAGACTCAACAACTAAAGCTAAGCACCAATATCACTCCCTGACAACGACGCCATTTTGATAGAGGAATAAACGTGTCGTCAATTGTCTATCCCTAGATCAAACACAATTTATAACAACCTAAATAAACCTAATACGAGTATAAGGCAAGTATAGGGTCGAACCCAAAGGAGTAAGTAGGTATTATTTTTAGCCTAAATCAAGCTACGTCAAAGATTGTAGTGAGAAAATGGTTGGTACTATGGTAACAAAGCTAGATTAATCAAGTAAATCAAGAAACTAAACACTAGGGATGCAGGTTCCACATACAAGTTCAATAATCATGCTAATTGATAGTTCATTCAATTGATTCAAGCATTGCAAAGGACAAACAATAGTAGCAATCAAAAGAATTCAAAAGCTATCTCCTAGAGGCCAAGCTAGGGGTCACTATGAATGGCTAATCAAGGAAAATCATAATCAAACTCAATCAATTATAACAATTCTCAAATTGATGGTTCATGTTATTAAAAATTGCAATGCAATCTAGATTAATCTTTTAGGTTGATCACTCCTAATCTAATTAATCACATGCAAAACTATGTCAACCAATTTAATTGCAACAATTCAATTAATCAATGATCATCAACTAGCACAAATTATCAATCAAGCATGCTTCCCCTTCTCCCTAGCAACTAATCTACTCACTAATCATGGTGTAACTCAAGAACAAATCACTAGAAATTGCATTTATCATCATTCTAAATCAAAATCAAGAGAAAACAATATCAACTACAATATCAAATTCAAATCCAAGGAAATCAAACAATCAAACATGAACCTAAAACAAACAAGTAAAGAGATGAACTAAAAGAAGAGATTCTCACTAATATTACTGATTGAAGAGAAAGAAATCCAAGCACAATTGAACCAATGTTGATTTACAAATCCAAATCCAAGAACTTCTCTCTAAATTCTCTCTCTAAAACTAAGCTAATGAAAATTATCTAAAAGTTATTCAAACTCCGCGGGTTGTCTGAGCAACACCTGCGCCCGGGGGAAGGGCGCGACGAATCCCCTGCTCCCAAAGAGTAATCAGAGGCCCGCGGAGAGTTCCTGGTCGATTTTGGCTAATTTGGTGCAACACATCCCACGCCCGCGGCCTTCAGGACCCGCGCCCGCGACAACCTGGCAAAGGATGATGCCCTCTCCAAGGCCTCTCCAAGGCCTCTCTGAGCCCTCTCCAAGCCCTCTCCAAGCAGATTGCTTCCTCCTTGCTTAGTCAATATAGCTCATCTTGATCCATTTGCAAAGACAAATCCTAGGTACCTACAAGAGCAAACAAAGGAAAGAAATAAAAGGAAAAAAGGGCCAAATAAAAGGAAAACACGAAGAAAACACGAAAAACACAAAGAAAGAACGAAAGAGAGGAACTAAAGGAAAAAGGACCAAAAATAAGATAAGAAAGCATGGAAAAGGGATGAAATCATCCTAAAAGACTACCTTATGAGTGCCATAAATGGCACTCATCAATCACGCTCCTTCTTCATGACATCATAAGCCCGAGTGAACTCTGACACCTTGTTCAAAACACCTAAACATGATTGAAAGTTCTACAATAGCACAGAGCAAAGTCCGGATGACACATCTAGACATTCAATATTGTTGATTTTTTTAAGGGAGTAAACTATACCTGAAAGGACTGCGCAGTAGCCTCTTGAGAAAGGTCAGCAAAAGTCTACGAGGACTGGCGCTCCTTAAAGGCCGAGAAGAGAAAATTACCCACATGAGAGGCTAAAGAGTCATAAGAAAAGTTGACAACATCAACATCAACAGGAATCTCCAATTTTCTCTTAAGATTGTTGCGAGGTGGAACTCCTTAGAGGAATCACGTTAGCTGGGGCAGGGACATCCTCTGGACCCTTAGAAGAAGCTCGTGATCTAATGTAACCTAGGATGGAGGAAGAACTAAGCAAATCATTAGATCTCAACGACATAGAGGTATTTACAAGGCATACAACACATTCAGCAAATGTCCAACAAGGAAAAAGAAAACAAGGATGACATTCGTAACAAAAAGGGCAGTACGGAAAGAGCAATACATCTATACAATAAGCAGGACAAACGCAATAACAATAAAGTAGTTCATAAAAAAGGAAAACGTACCTTGAGACATAGTTAGGGTAACCTTCTGATTAGAATCTGAATCGTCCAAGTCTCAATCTGGACAATCGCTTCAGGCTGCGTCAATTTTATAAAAGACCTCTCGTCCGCACTCAGTTCGTACAACTTATCAATTAGAGATGGAGATTGAGAACGCTGCTTCAGTTTACTCACTGCAACCATTAAGCAAATAAGCCCAAATCAACAAAGAAGGAAAACATCACAAAGAAAATAAGAAAATAAAATACCTTCAGCTTCAACAATGTCAATAAAAAAATCACAATCATCACTTAACGAGTCAATCCTCACAAAGAAAAACTTTTGGTACCACTTCTTGTCAAACGCCTTCTCCAAATCCGTCACCAAAGGACCAACACCATCCTTCAAACAGAGTCCAACTCGACCCTTTCCACTGGTCCTAATAGTGCAGGGATAACACAAATCCCTTACATCAATCTCTATACCTAATTTTGCACTCAACAAATCGAGAATTCACAAAACCCTCCAAGTTTGGGGTAATAACTGACAAGGTGAAACCCTAACCCTAGACAGAAATAGACGAACAAGGGGAGAGAAAGGAAAAGTATGCCCAATCACAAAGGGATACTCGAAGAAACACACCCAACCAGGGGCAATCCAGTCAGCCCTTTTCCTAGAAGATGGGATTTTCACCACCACCCCATCAGGAAATCGCGTAACAGCAGCGATTCTCTGAACATCCTCCTTCATCACATGAGAAGGATATACATCTTTAGAAGGTAAGACGTTCTGTGTAGTAAAGGTCGACTTCTTCACACCCTCTTCAACCCTAGCTAACACTACTCTCACAGCGTCACCCATCGCAAAACACAAGATAAACATAGAAGTAAAAAAAAAAAACAGAGAAGAACAGAGAAGAGAGATAAAATACATGAGGAAAATTCGAAATTGGGACAAAAAGTAAAGTGATTTGATGCAAGCCTGCACACCCAATAAATACTGGCATGAGAAATAAACCGCCTCTTCACGATTATCAAGACACTTGCCTTAAAACTGCCACTACGTTCCTTATTTTTTTTTAACTGTTGAAATAACTTCCAAAATTCGAAAATTCTCCAACGGCTTCCTTTAGGTAATTTTCACCTTCAATACTTGAATATAAAATTAGGGGCAATTGTTGGGCCCGTATCAATAAGCAACCCAACACATTTAGGGCACCAGTCCATGTTCAAGAGACACACCAAATCAGGCAAAACGGCTTAATTGGAGCAAACAAGGCAAGCAAGATCAAGAATATCAATCAAGAAGATACTTGCCAAGAATACACCTACTGCACAGGGAAACAAGATAAAGTCAAGAAAGATAATCCGTGTTCAAATATATTCGATATCTTTGTAACCCTAGTGACTCCTAGGTATAAATAGCAAAATCAGACAATGTAACATTCATGTACGCTTGCACATACCTTAATATAAACTAATTATTTTTCTTATGGCTGCGGATTTATGTCCCTACTGAACAAGGAAGCTTGTCCTTATTCAGTATTGTATCTCTAAACTTATCTTTCTAGTCTTATTCCTTATTTATTGCTTATTTACTGATTACTTATTGCTTTATTATTGCTCTTGGTCATTATATATGATATTTGTAGCTTGATTATTATTACCCCTAAATCCCTAGAAAATTCTTAGATGTCTTAACTGAGATTTGCCCAAACAAATTACTTCTTTTTAAATTGTTAAGTGAGCAATTTAATTTTTAGTACTCTCTTTACCGATATGTGAATGAAGGTATTGGTTTTGAAAATTTTTTGGATAAATGTTGTTCGAAAGGTTGAAATGTTAATACTCCAACAGCTGAAAGTAATTGTTCATACAGTCACACTACAATAGCCCAAATTAATTATTAATACTCCAATATCTCAAATAAAGATGGGCAACGGGTCGTGTCGTGCCCCCGCGGGCCGTGTCCGACCGTGCCGCAGTGGTGGGTGTGCCGTGCTGGCTCCGCAGCGGGTCGTGCCGTGCCTAAATTTGGCACACCCCGGCCCACGGCACGTCACGACCCACGTGCCTAGCGGGCCGTGCCGGGCCGGGCCGTGAGATATGTTAGTACAACCTAATTTTATATAAATAATGTTATTAATTTATGTTTATGTTAATGTTAATATATTTTGTTTTGAACAACTTTATTTTAATTAAGGTTATACAAATTTATTCATGTAATTATGTTTAAGTTTATATAAATAATTTTATTAATTTAGCAAAAAATAAACAACAATGCATATAATTAAAAACAAAAATTTATGAGTGCGATAAGCCGAAAACACAAAAAATTGAAGAATAACTTATTTTATTATATGCTGGTAGCCGGTACGATAAATCGATAATACAAAAATTAATGATAATTAAAATTCGTACAATAATTAGTGAATAACTTCATTTAATATACGGAATACAAGGTTCTATAATACAAAAATTGTACAATAGTATATAATTATGGCGGGCCTCGTGCCGTGCCTGGTCGTGCCACGTGCCTTGCCCGTGCCGATTCCCAGATTTTTGTTCACGACATGGCCCACGGCCCACAGGTGGGCCACCGTGCCGGAATCGTGCCGGGCCTGTGCCGCCCGCGTGCCGACACGACCCGTACCCATCTTTAATCTCAAAGGAACTTGTTTATGCTAATTTGAGTTGTTGAGGGCCACGTGCATTAGAGGTCTTTGGTCTTGAGCATAGTGTGGTGCACTAATGCATATATATTTCACCTTAATCACCATATGTGACTCCAAAACCATCCGGGGTTGTGTTGCTTTTACTCTTTTTCTTTGCTCCTCCCTTGTTCATTCATCCCCTTTCCCCTACAGTTCACTAGTAGCTGGGTATTTTAGGGGTGAAAATTCTCCATCAAAAAGCCACCGGTTCTTAACCAGTGGCAAAAACCAATATTGCCACCAGTTAACCGGTGGCAAAAAACATTGCCGCTTTTTTTTTTTTATGTTAAATATAAATGCCACCGGTTAACCGATGGCAATGTACACGAAATAATTATTTTTTTTCTTTTTCACTTTAAATATAATTAACCAATTAACTAAAAAAAATAAAATTAAACTTCAAATTTAAATATAATCGACCAATTTCATTCATTATAATCGAAAAAAGTACAACATATAATCAAAAAAAAAAATTACAACATCGAAATGAAAAATTACAATGCATAAATAAAAAAAAATTACAATATAAATAAAAAAAATAAAATAAAATTACAACATCAAAATGAAAAAACCCCAACAAAATCTTGATTCTTCGACTTATATTCGATCATCTTGAGTCTTCGATTTATTAAGATCTAAATCAATTAACATGCATAAATTAAAACAAAAAAATTAATAAAAGTCACGAACCAGAAATTCCCGAAAACCCAGAAAACCCAAAATAAAAACAAGGAAACCCAAAAATCCCAGAAAACCCAAAATAGAAACGAAAAAACCCGAAAAAACCCCTAAAAAAACCTAGAAAACCCCAAAAAACCCCAAAAAAATGCATGCATATTTTGATTAAACCCAGATTAATTGTTTAATTAACAAAATAAAAACCAGAAAACCCAAAAACCCAGAAACACAAAAAACAGAAAACCCGAAAAAACCCCAAAAAAAAACCCAGAAAACCCGAAAAAACCCCAGAAAATGCAAAATCGTTTTAATTGAACCCAGAAAACTAAAGCAACCCCAAAAAACCTAGAAAAAACATGTAATAAAACCCAACATTAAACCCACATTACTCGAGAAAAATCGAATCAAAATCCTAAATCGATTAAAATCGCACAATTAAACCCGGAAAAATCGAATCAACATTCAAAAAGTCGATTAAAAACCATTAATTAAACCCAGAAAAATCAATTAAAATCCAAAATCGAATTAAACCTAGAAATTAAACCTAACCTCGAATAATTTGGGTGGTCTTCGTGGTGGTGGAAACGAAAGAGAAGGAGAAGAAGACGAGAATCGACAAAAAACACAGGAGAAAAATGAAAGAGAAAGAAGAGAGAAGAGATGAAATCGGAGTGTGCAAAATGAAAAAAAAAAGAAATCGGAGAACATGCAGATCGAGAAGAGAGGAGGAGGAGAGGAGAGAGATGGAGGAGAGAGAAGGAGGAGAGGAGAGAGGCTGGTGAGTGAAAATGAGGTAGGGTTAGGGTATATATAGGGGGCTTTTTTTTTAAATGTAATGCCACCGGTTTGACAAACCGATAGGAATATTGGTTTTTCCCACCGGTTCAAAATGAACCGGTGGCAAAAACCTCCCCTTAAAATTCCGCCTATTTGTCCCAATATTTTCCCCACCGATTTTTATAAACCAGTGGCTTTAGGGCGGTGCCAATCTACTTTTTTCACCTAGTTGTTCTCTCTACCAAAGTCGTAGAGCTCGTTGGAACGAAAGGATCAACATTTGTTGATTTCTTTGAAGGCCTAAGTTGTTGCAAATATTCAGCACGTGTAGGTACGTTATTTCGTCCTACTCTATTCTTATTACCCTTAGGTCTTCCTCTCTTCTTTTTTGAGCCTCCTTCGGAAACCTGTTGTAAAGGCTTATTATAATAATAAAAAAAAGTTAGTAGACGACACAATTAATGATTGAATTAACCAAAACATTAAACAAGTTGTTATGAAACTCACTTGAAGTGTGGGTCGCACAAGTTGAGAGCATTTCCTTTTGTCATGACCCTCGGATCCACAATTACTACACTTAGTTGGTATTCCATTTATAATGTATTTCACCTTATTTTTGGAGGTTCATCTGCACCCCTTCTCCTTGCCGTTTTCCTCCTACCTGAGTACTTGCTTTAGCTTTTACAATGTCAGGTGGTAAAACAATCCCTTCCCCTTCATGGTTCCAGAATGTAAATCCTAGAACTGGTTTTAGCAAAATAAAATATGTCTTTTTGTATGTATTAGTGGTATACCAATGAGCCAAGAACCTTTCAGGTTGATGTTTCATATACTAGAGGGCACTCATGCCGTGACAACAAGGAACCCCTGTCAAATTCTATCCTCTACAAGAGCAAGTTCTTTTCTCAATATCAAAAGCATGGCCAAACCCACTCAAATGAACCTCAAACCCAGTTTGAGAGTCTTCCCCGTTCTACTTGCACTCACATTTAGCTTGTTCATTATAAGCCTCTTCTCGTTTCAAACTAATCCTTGGGGACACACCAGCCACAAATTTCCCTTCTAACTTCTTCTTTTCTCTCATTCTTTCCATCAAAGCTATCCTTATATCTTCTAGCATGGAAACTATGGGCTTATATCTTGCAAGAAGGATGAGACTATTGAATGTTTCAGCCATATTGTTATCAACAACATCACAAGCAGACCATAATTTAAACTTTGACTTGCAAAAGGTATTGGGATCCCTCGAAATGAAATCCTCATATGCTTTCTGTGATAACTCTTTTAGTTTAGCCACCGATGTTGTATATTCACCATCACTCGTTGCCTTAACACACTTTCAAAATTGCTTCTCGAACACCTTGCCTTTATGTTTCTTACTTGAAGACACCCAAATGTGTCTCCCCAAAAAAAAACCCAGTGATGAATACCTTTCATGTCATTGATTATCGAACAAAGCAAAAGTGTGGAAAGCCTAGTGATGAGGATGTTTTTATTAAAATATCTCTTCTTTCTGTTTTCGAAAACCAACTCTATTTTATGAAAAACGTGCATTCCAGTTTAGTTTGGTCCATGATATGGGTACAATAATAGTGTAGTTGGATGGGGTTTGAAAAGACCTTTCCAACGATATATTATAAGCCCAATTCCAATGAATAATGAGGAAGTTATGACTAAAATACTAAACTGGGCCCAAACCGGATTTTACCTGCGACCCAATGATCATGTGGAGGGTCCAAAGGTTTAATCCTATTCCTAAACTAATTAGGATTAATTAGAAGCTTCTATAGGTTTCTAAAAGATCTTCACTATACTTTTTGAAAAGATAAGATTAAATAATTTGAATTAAATAAAAACTTTCCTTATATAAAAACTTTCCTTTTTTTAATCCTAATTCTATTTGAATTTAAAGATGTTCAAAGACAGTCAGATTTTATTTTCGTGCCTCATAATATTTATCCAAATATTATATGGTTGGATAGATCTTGAAATTATCTTTCCAATGATATATTATAATATTAAATCCGAGCTATAACGAAAAAGATATGAATGAGATATGAAACTCTATCCAAAACTGACACCGTCCTACTATTTCATCCATATCTTTTTATCTACAAAATATTTTAATCTAATTCCAATTGGGTTGAAAGTAAGACTTCAATAGCTTTCTAACGACATATTTTATGTCTTATATAGACTTCTGGATCAAAAGGAATTATAAAAACAAAATCCGCAAAAATTGTTGTCCATCGAGTTTTATTTCGATTCGAATTCGGATTCTTTTCTTATACTTCGACCCTCTTTTTTCCTATAAATAGAGGTCATATCTCCCCTTTTTCAATCATCAATTCTCATCACCAACTCTCATCAAGAAATACTCTCTCTCTCTCTCTCTCTCTCCCTCTCTCTTTTCTAAACTAGCCTTTTCTCAAATACAAAATTCCGCATTCACAAGATCTAGACACACCTAGCCAAGTTCGAAGTTGCCTTCGCCCTAAAAGTGAAAGGTTTGATTTCTGAGGGTTTGGTCCCAAATCTAGTCTAAACTTTCTTTAGATTCTTTATTTCAATTATTTAATTTAATTCTTTAATTTTATTATTTTCCTTGAAGTTACTAACGCGTGTATTTTGTTATTAGAAAGAGGTACGAGGCATCCAAGTAAGTGCTTTAATTGTTTTATTGATATTATGATATAGAAATCATGTCTAGGTTGTTATTTTGATTCCTAGTATCATGTTAGGATGCTTTTCTTAGTATGATTGTTAGGGTGACAACAATAAGTTCCTAGTATCATGTTTAGGGTAAAAAATATAATGTCAATTATGATTTCTATGATGCCTTTTAGAGTCTTTCTTAATAGCATGTTAGTATCATGTTAGGGCTAAAGCTTTGATATTTATTGCTTAGTGACATGCCAGCGTTTGTTATTAATCTTGTTAGTATCATGCCAAGGATCTTGCTATTATTATGCTTTAACATGTTTATTATTATAATTATTATTATGATTATTATGATGATTGTGATTATTATTATTATTATTATTATTATTATTATTATTATTATTATTATTATTATTATTATTATTATTATTATTATTATTATTATTATTATTATTATTATTATTATTATTATTATTATTATTATTATTATTATTATTATTATTATTATTATTATTATTATTATTGTGTTGCTTGATTGTTGTTATTGTTATTGCTTGATCACGCCTTTTATGCATGTTTAAAGGGAATTTGTACTTGTAATCATGCTTAATAAGATAATTAATAATCTTGTTTAGGGTAATTTGATTATAATTCAAGTGATCGCCAATAATAGTTTTATTTGTGCATTAATATTCAACCAACATAGATTAAACAAGTTTAGGGTAAACTTATTAATTGCATGTTAGTCAGAAAGCGCACATAAATACGAGAAGAATAAAGTAGAGGCCTATTATTAGGGCAGGTTCTTTCTCTTTTAGATTGAATTTGTACCTTCATCCCCGAACTTCCAGTCATGGTTCCAAACCTATTAGAGTTAACGATCTCATGGATTGTTAAGGGGTGTAACCTTCACCCTGTGAACGTTTTACAAGTTCCTAAAACTTGTTGGCGATTCTTTTACTCTAGCTTCCTTCCCTTTGGATGCCACCATGCTTAAGTGTATGATCACAATGGGTTCAAGTTTGGGGTAATGCTTGAAATATTCCCTACATTACTCTAATTACTCCCTCCGTGTTTTTTTAGGTGTTACAGTTTGACCGGCACATAGTTTTAGGCAATTTAATTGATTTAAATAAAATAAGAGGTAAGTGGGCTATTTGGAGTATTAAAAATTGTAAAAGAAATAGTTTATTAAAAATAATGAATGTGAGAGGAGAGATATAATAAAAAAAAGTAGTAGTGGGTTTGGGTGGGGACCATGAGAGGAGAGAGATATAATATTTTAATGTAGTTTTTTGGCCAAAAAAGGAAGTGTAACACTTATTAAAACACGGCCGGATTTGGTAAGTGTAACACTTAAAATCACATGGAGGGAGTAGTAAATATGTGTCTTGCACATTGTCTATGTTCAACTTCAGGCCACAATGCATGTATTGCTAGAACTAGTCCCTGGTACAAAATATAAATACACATTACTGTAAGTTTAAAGAGTCAAATTTTGAAATTGTAAAAAAATTACTGTAAATACAAACTTGCCTTTTGTTGATCTGAAACCATTGTCCACCCTTCTTCATCTCCTATATGTAGATCTTCATTAAGCAAATTCAAGAACAAATCCCATGAGCTGTTTTTCTCTCTCTCCACCATAGCCCAAGCTATTGGAAACATATGATTATATCCATCTTGTTGAAGCTTAAAGGTTTTGATGATGAGTAACTTAAACTAAAGAAATTTCATCTAATAATGGTTTTCAAGTGTTTGGTTAGTTTAGGTGAAGTTGATCGTGGTGATGGAAGAAGTAACTGGAATTAAGAAGACATGAGGAGATCTTTATACAAAAAGTTAAACAGAAAAGAAGAAGAGTTCTCTAACAAGAACTGATTTCCTTAACAGGAACGTTCCCTAACAGGAACTTGAATTTAGCAAGCTAAGATCCCTGAAGGAACTTAGTCTGCGTGGAGCCCAAGTAACCTACCTGTACAGAAGCGCGGCGCAGCAATTTAATTTAGCTAAGATTTTTATCTTCTAGGTTATTGTTAATATGTTAAGTAGGTTAATGCACGAGATTTATTAGAAGCGTGGCAAGTTTTCTTGGTAAATAAATTAATAAGGAAAATATAAAAGATAGATTTTAGAAAAGATTTTCTAAAATGTTTTATTTCTTAAAATCGGTTTGTTAAAAGATATGATTTTTTTTAACATTATCATTCTATCTTATTTTTCGGAAAATATTTTCTTCAAATATGATTTACATAAAACCGTGTTTTAAAGATTAGTTAAGTTAACATATTTATCCTTTTAGAAAACATACTTGTTATACAAGTAATACTTGTATAAATAGTAGAGATCGAAATGGTTTAAGGTTTTTGGTGAGTTTATGCGTGGAGAAATCACTGAGCATTAATAGAGTAAGTTTACCAAGCTTCGAACTTGTTATATTAGTTTCGGATTTCGTGCATAGCTTGCATATTATATACTAGGTGTCATACATTTGTATTGGCTGGGTTTTTTGGGTGAGTTTGTTATTTTTACATTGCATACAGATTGTGTAAGCTTCTAGTGTTAAGCTGAGAGTTTTGTACTTTAGCAGTACTAGTGAATCTAAGTGTGGTGCTTAGATTGGGTAGGATAGGGTCCTATCGAGTAGAAAGTGTGGAACTTGTGAATAAAGGTCTGTGTTTAATAGGTTGTAACTTGGTGTTTTCTCTATTATAGTGAAGTGGTTTGTGTTTGAAATCCCTAAGGTAGGGTCGAGGTTTTACTTCTAGTTGGGCCTTAGAAGGTTTCCTAGTAAAATATGTGTGTCTTTGCAAGTTCCTATATGCATTGTTTTATTATTCCGCAAAAGTAGTCATTATGAACTCAATACAATTCACCCCCTCCTCTTGTATTAATCGTCTCAACTAACATTTGGTATCAGAGCAAGGTTCTCACGTATAAGCAGATAACTTTGCTGAGTAAGTTCCTAGAGAGATGAATTACAAGGAGAAACTTGAATAAGGGTATTCCACCTAAAGTCCACCCATGTTTAACGGTAAGTTTTACACCTACTGGAAGAACAGTATGGAGATCTTCATCAAGGCTGAAAATTACCAGGTTTGGCGTGTTATTGAATCTGGTGATTTTGAAATAACCTCAACCAGTGAAAAGAACGAGGTAGCTCCTAAAATTATTTCTGATTATGATAAAGAAGATTATCAGAAACTTGAATTCAATGCTTTAGCTATAAAGTATTTACATTGTGGACTTGGACCTCATGAACATAATCGTATCATGGGATGCAAGTCTGCTAAACAAATTTGGGATCTACTAGAGGTAACTTAAAAAGGTACTAATGAGGTAAAACGTTCTAAGATTGACTTATTGATGTCTAGATATGAAAGGTTTGAAATGTAATCTAAGGAATCTATAGAGGAAATGTTTACTAGGTTCAATGATATTATTAATGAATTGAATTCCCTTGGCAGACAAATTCTTATTGATGAACAGGCAAGGAAGATCTTAAGGAGCCTACCAGAAGATGAACGCTAGAGATCCAAGGTTACTGCCATGCATGAAGCTAAAGACTTCATCAAGTTCAAGATGGAACTGCTAGCTGGATCATTGATGACTCATGAACTTCACCTGAGTTCCAACACTGATAGTTCCAAGAACAAGAGTCTTGCTCTTAAGGCTTAAGACTTAGAGGAATCAGAAGTTGATGAGGAAGAAATGGCAATGCTATTAAGAAGGTTTAAAAGGATGATGAACAACAAGAAGTTTGATAGGAACAAGAAGTACACAAGTTCCAGGAACACAACTTGTTTCAAGTGTGGGTCAAAAGATCATTTCATTAAGGACTGTCCAGTATCGGATGGTGATAAAGGAAAGACAAAAGGCAAGGAGCAATCCAAGGAGTCAAGAGTCTATAAACCTTACTTCACCAAAGACAATGTGAAAAAAGCTATGCTATCTGCCTGGGGAGATTCAGATTCAGAGGAAGAAGAGGACCAACCATTAGAGGAAACTGCCCATCTGTGTTTGATGGCAAAAACAGATGAAAAAGCAAAACTGAAGGAGATAGAATACGAGGTATGGTTTTCTCAAAAAGACCTAAGACATTTCTCTAAAGAAAACTTGATATATGCTATTTTGGAAATACAAGAAGATTTGAAAGAATTATATAGAGCCAAACAGAAAAGTGATGAAGCTTTGGTAACTTTTAAAGAAAACAGTGAGTGGGTTGACAATATGAAATTTGATATTCAATACAGGTTCTTTATTCTGTTAAATGACAATAATTATTTGAAAGAAACTATAGACAGGTTGAAAGATGATAATATAATGTTAAATGTGGAATTGTCCTTGATGAAACTCTGTTTTGATGCTCCTAATTCTGAAGTTCCTCCACTTGCTCAATATTCGAATTTTGAAAACTAAAATCTGATTTGCAAGATCTAAGATCGGATAAGGCACGACTTGAGGGGGAACTTGAGAAATCTAGGAAAGGCAAACAACCTATAGAGTACAGAGTTCCAGATTGGATCACCAAAGCTCAAACCAAAAGAACAGAAGGTTTGGGTTTCAAAAAGAAGTTCCAAAAGGAAAAGAAGTATGTTAACCTGCCTAGTAGTATTGTTTGTTATTTTTGTGGCAATACAGGACATAAGCAGGTTAAGTGTCCTAAGAAAGAAAAGAGTACACAGAAAAATGAAAAACATGTAGAACATATCTGGATCAAGAAGAATGAACCTGCTGCTGTTACACAGGAATCCAAGGAAACCTGGGTTCCTGACACTAACGTATGATTTCTCTTGCAGGTTCCAGTGAGGGGGAACAAAAGCTGGTACCTCGACAGTGGTTGTTCTAAGCACATGACTGTAGACAAATCTAGATTTCTCTCACTGGATGCCTACTATGGGGGAACTGTGACCTTTTGTGATAACATGAAAGGAGATATAGTTGTTATTGGCAAGGTAGGAAGGTCAAGTTCCCATGCTATTGATAATGTATTTTTGGTCGAGGGTCTCAAACTCAACTTGTTAAGTATTTCACAATTCTGTAACAAAGGTAACTCTGTAAGTGTAGGGAATAATTTCAAGCTTTTAAATCCCACTAGCTTGAACCCCACTGTGATCATACACTAAAGTACGGTGGCGTCCAAAAGGGAAGAAGATAGAGCAAAAGAGTCGCCAGCAAGTTTTTTTAGGAACTTGTAAACCGTTCACGAGGTGAAGGTTACACCCCTTAACGATCCAAGAGATCGTCAACTCCATAAGGTCTTGAACCAAATAAGGGTTCGGGGATGAAGGTACAAATCCAACCTAAATAAGATTGAACCTGCCCTAATAATAGGCCTCTACTTTATTCTGATCGTATTCATGTGCGCTTTCTGACTAACATGCAATCAATAGGATTAACCCTAAACCTGTTTATCTATGTTGGTTGAATATTAATGCACAAATAAACTATTATTGGCGATCACTTGAAATTATAATCATATTAACCCTAAACAAGATTATTAATTATCTTATTAAGCGTGATTACAAGTACCAATTCCCTTTAAACATGCATAAAAGGCGTGATCAAGCAATAACAATAAAATAATCAAGCAACATAATAAATTATCAATATCATGAATAATAAAATTATAATCATAACAATAATAATCATAAATAAAATAATCATCATCAAGATAATAATAATAATAATATTCATAATCATCATAAATTATAACAATTATAATCATAATCATGTTCATGTTAATATCAAAGCATAATAATAGCAAGATACTAGGCATGATACTAACAAGATTAATAACAAACCCTAGCATGACACTAAGCAATAAAAATCAAATCTTTAGCCCTAGCATGATACTAACAATCATAAATATTAGGAAGAACATAAGAACCATCACAACAATCATATTTAATATTAAAATTACCCTAGACATGATACTAGGAATATCATAATAACAACATAAACATGATTTCTACATCATAATATCAATAAATCAATAAAGTACTTACTTTGATGCCTCGTACCTCTTTCTAATAACAAAATACACACGTTAGTAATTTCAAGGAAAATAATAAACAAACAATTAAACTAATTAATTGAAAGAGAGATTTGGGACCAAACCCTCAGAAATTAAAACCTTTCACGTCTAGGGCGAAGGCAACTTCGAATATGGCTAGGTGTTTCTAGATCTTGTGAATGCGGAATTTTGTATGAAAAAAGCAAAGAAAGAAAGAATTGAAAGGATGTTTAATAGAGATGAATGAAATCAATTGGTGAATGATAGATGTAGATGATGATTGATGAATGAAATCCATTGGTCCCTGAAAACGGAGTTTTTAATACGATATTTATAAAGAAAATCAGCCAAAAAGATAAATTAAACAAAACAGAGTCTGACGCTCAGAAAACAGAGCTGGCGCCAGGCACCAGCACTAGCGCCAGGCGCCAATGGCTAGCGTCAGGTGCCAAGCCTGGTTCCAGGAGCCAAGGCCTGGGGTTAGGCGCCAAGCCTGATTCCAACGCGTTTTCGAAAATCCGATAAGTTTACCGTACTGGAGGATAAAATAATATAATTTCCTCGAAAATGCTATTTGATTTTGATTAAAACTCTGAAAAGTCAACAAAAGTCAATTTATCAATGCTAATTGAATTAGGAATGAAAAGAACCTTCTAGAAGAATCTAGAAGACTAAAACCATTCCTAATTGCATTAGGAATGATAAATCATATTAGGCCCTCCCCTAGATCATTGGGTCGTACATAAAGCTCAAACCGGGCCCAGTTTAGTTAATTGGCCATAACTTCCTCAATATTCATCGGAATTGGGCTTATAATATATCGTTGGAAAGGTCTTTGCAAGCCCCATCCAACTACACTACTATTGGACCCATATCATGGACCAACCAAACTGGATTGGCTGTTTTCTTAAAATAAGTTTTCAATAACAGAGAGAAGAGAAAAGAAAATAAAACTTTCCGCAACACTATACCTTTCCACACTTTCGTTTCATTCGATTATGATTCGATGTGAAAGGTACTCATCACTGAGTTTGGTTTTGGGGAGACACAAATGGGTGTCTACAGAAGCCCCCACTTTGACTGAGTTTGGAGAAACGTAAGTTTCGAAAACAAAAGTCAAAGTAACGATAGGGACGGAGAATGATTCAGAACGTTCTGCGATCCTAAATCATTCTTGTAACGCCGATACCTGCAAAACTAGCATTAGTTAAACAGATAAAAGAGTTAAGAAATGCGTATCTTGCACTGTCGAGCACACGACGTCTCTGAAAGTAACCGATTCGCCGCCGCTTCACTGTTGTTTTGATGACCTTCTACAAGCTGGAGAATGCCATCCCGCTTGAAAACCGCTACGCCTGTAACTGCTTCCAATTTGGACAATTGCTTTGCATGATACGATCCCCCTCCGCATTGATAATATTCCACGTCCAAGGGAATATCATCAAAGATTACTCCTCTTGAAACAATCCTCATCCGCATTGATAATATTCCACGTCCAAGGGAATACTATCGAAGATTATTTCTCTTGAAATAATCCTCATCCGCATTATGACCATCTTCCATGTCTGAGGGAATATGATCGAAGACAACTTCGCCCGAAATTACCTCCAGTTGTTTGTGACAACTCTCCGCAAGCTAGGGAATGCCACCTTGCTGCTTTGACGTTCTGAACAAAGAGCTTCTTTTCCCGCTGCCATAGTCTTCGAAAAGATCACTGCTTTTTAATATTTCTATGCCAGTACGTCGGCGCTTTGCTGCTTGTGAACCAGTATGTCGGTGCTTTTGCTGTGATGACAATCCTCTTTTCTTTGGGAATAGTTGCCAACACAACTCTTGTATGATGTATGACAATCCGATTTAGGGAAAGTTGTCAATGCTTCGTAACAATCCATCCTTGGAAATATTGCCACGATGAAGCGACAATCCGTATCTCGGAAAATTTGTCAAAATCCATTTTTTGGAAAAGTTGCTAATGCTTCGTAACAATCTTTCATAAGAACTTTGCTACGATCGACAATCCACATCTTGGAATATAACTCTTGAAAGCAATCCATCTTGGAAATTTGCCAATGCTATGCGACAATCCTTTTGGGAAAATATTGCCACTATTGACAATCCGCGTCTTGGAACATTTGCAAAAAAGAGTCGATTGACAATCCACTTCGGGATAATTTGCCACTTACTGAAATGAATGACAATCCACGTTGAGGAACCTTTGCCGAAATTTATGATGAATAGAGACCTACGACAATCCTTTGGGAAACTTTGCCGTAGGGAACTGGGTGTATGACAATCCAATCTCGGAAAACTTGCCAACGAGCCGATGAATGTATGACAATCCGAACTTGGAAAAACTTGCCAAACAAAGAAGGAGCACGACAATCCACGCTTGGAAACTTTGCCAGAGATGACCATCCAATCTTGGAAAAATTGTCGTTGCATGACAATCCATTTTTGGAAATATTGTCAGTTAGGGATGACAATCCAATTTTTGGAAAACTTTGTCGTTTAATAAGAATGCGCGACAATCCATATTTGGAAATATTGTTGTTTGAGTGCTTGCTTTTGAATCGATGCTTTGGTGCTTGTAATGAGCCAATACTTAGGCGCTTAAGCTAAGTGAGACGATCTTTCGTCAGGTCGATCACTTAGACTGTAATCAAATCGACTACTCAATCATGTCAAATTGCTTATAGGGGCTAACTGGCGTACCAAGGAACCCCAAATCGCTGTATGAGGTCGAAATCACCTTTTTGAGAGGCTTCGAACTCTGTCGCTGCTGAAATATCTCTGGCGCCAAGAATTGACTCTGTCGCCGAACGCTGTGATAGGGTCTTCCCTGTTCTGCTGCACTTGTATTTATTTTGACTATAGAACTTTTCCAATCTCTTTAACCATCTTAAGGTTGACCTAAGGTTTAGCATTGATTGACTCATTGACTCGACACGACTCAAGGCATAAACTTGACTCGATATGATTGACTGACTCGAGGTTGACTCGACTCAAAGTGTTTGACACATGTGTTAGACTCCAATCAAAGTGATATGACACGACATGAATCAATGTGTGCATGACTCGTGTATGCATAGTGTTGATAATGCGACTCGAAAATGCAGAAAAACAAAAATTTTCCGCCATTTTTGTGGAGGGTACCGACTTTCTCCCGAAAAAGAAAGACGTGAAAAAGAAGAAGCGAAGTTTTGAAGATGCATGTTGAATGAGCTTAGTCAAATGTCATTTGATACTATCTCTCAAGGTGCAAGGATTAATCCATCCTAGGCTATCTCAACTGTTGACTCAATGATGAAAGCATTTAGGTAACTTAGGCACGGAGGCTAAGCACTTCATACTTCGTGCTGCAATGACAATTATGATTTATGAGTGATGTTGATATGACATGGCATGCTTCAGCGTTATGTTAAGATTTCATGACAAAGGGTTCCTACAAGGAAGTATATGGTCATGTATCTGTGCAGTGTGTGATAGTGACACTAAAGCTAGGCCACAAAGGCTAAGTGTATGGAAAAATATTATTTGTTAAAAGAGTCAAATGGTGGTGACTCTTAGGCTAGGTAAGCTAATGATGTAGGGATCAAGCCCCCAAGTCTAGCTCTAAATGAATAGGGATGAGCATAGGGAATCCCTTGATATGATCATGGTGTGAGTGTGTGAATATGAATGCATGTTTATTACGGCCGCACCTCGATGTGAGGTTGCCTACGTATCCGTTAGGAATCAGGCCGAACGTAGCTCTAGCCGAACCTCTCACAAGTGTGTGTATACCTCAAAAAGGTCTTTTTAAGGGTTGTAACATGGTTAGGCTAAAGGTTTGAAGAAGAAGGGGATAAAGGCTCAAGACCCTAGATAAGCCCCCAAGGTGTGCAACCTTGCTTTTGAATCTTTGAGTTTCTACTCTTTTTTAGCTCTCTTTGTTTTAGCATTTATTTCATTTTTATAAGTGTAGGAAATCCCGATCATGCGGTCTATCACTCACTTGGCATTCATGTTTCTCAGGCACGATACCGAGCACTCGATAAGAGACGCAATCTATGACGTGTTCTTATCAAAGATATTTTCATATCAAAGACATTGGAACACTTGCCCTTTTGTACACTTTTATTTATTTTTTACTTATTTTTTTTCTATTTTAATATTTTGAATTCACTCAAGCCTTTGAGATTGCATAAGTTACACACCATCCCATCCCAAGGTTAGGTAGATGTAGGTTGAAAAAAGAAAGGTGTATCGTTAGACGAAGCTCAAAGTGGTTTATGAAGAAAAGATAGTATATTAGAAAGGTGAAAGGAGATATGATGTGGCTACAAGGGTTGCCTTAAATCATTGGTATACCTTGTGCTTAATTCGACATGGTTTTTTTTTTTTTTTTTTTTTTTTTTTTTTTTTAATGCAATGCAACGTGATGATCATATGCAAGGAAATAAATGCTCATTTTATTAAAAGAAAATAAAGAATCTACAAAATTAATCTAAGGAAAGGAAAAGGTGCCTAAGATAGACTTATTTGGGAAAGGAAAAAAAATGAAAAAGAACTAGAAAAAAGAGGCCATGAAATCTTGTCGTTGCAGCTCGCCTCTTGTCTTGTGTTGTTCGCTTCATCATCACCCAGTCTTTTCGCTAGCTAGAGGCAATGGGATCTTATTTGCCTCTATGAGATCTTGAATGAGGTTTTGAAACCTGTAGCATTCATTTGTAGTATGACCGTTTCCTCGATGGTACTTGCAATAGGAATTTGGATTCCATCTCGAAGATCGATTTTCTGGTGTTGGATCCTCGGTAGGGCCAATAGGTTTGATTAATCCTTGATCATAGAGACGATCGAAAGCAGCATCGTAGGTCATTCCAATGAGTGTGAACTCTCGCCTGGGTTTCCTTTTAGATCCTAGATTGTCCATGGCTAAGACACCATTATGGTCAAAGGTACTAACATTATTACTAGAGTGGGCGTTTTCGGAAGAAGAAGGATTGTCGTTCTTCTTTCCTTTCCAGCCACCGTGGTTACTATTGTTAGTAGCTTTTTTCTTTGCGAGATCGCCTTCGATTTCAATTCCGATGTCATAAACGGCCTTGAAAGTATTCAAGTTGTGTTAATATTTTAAGTGTTGTGAACACTTTTCTTGGAGATTCTTGATAAACATCCTCACAGATTCCTTTTCGGTGGGGACCTCACTCATCTTGGCGGAAGTTTCCCTCCATTTATTAAAGAAAGAAGTAAAGCCTTCATTCTCTTTTTGTCTTAGCATCTCAAGTTGTCTATGATCGGTTTCAACTTGAATATTGCACTTGTACCTATCAACGAAAGCGTTTACTATCAATTCCCAGGTAGAGGTTTTCTCCTTGTCGAGGGAGAAGTACCATTGTTGGCAAACGGTTTCAAGAGATAGTGAGAACAGAGAGGGAAAAACCTTCTTATCGATACCCTTAATACTCATTATGGTTTCAAAATCTCTTGGATGAAAGTAAGGGTTATCTATTGCCTTGAATTTAGGGATGTCGGTGGCGTTGAACTTCTGCGGAAGAAGTTCCTTGTCCAGCGAGACCCCTTGTGAACTCATGCCCTGAAATTTATAGTCACTAGATAGCTTTCTTAGACTCTCTTGCATGAGGTTCATCTGTTGTTGCTTCACGGGATCATCGATTCTAAGTGCGAGAAGTTTCAGTGTCTCGGTCACGGTAGCCAGTTGGTTCTTAAGATCATTGACTTCTTCTTGAGTTGCCATTATCTTCTTAGCCTTCCTCTTTTGACGAATCGGTTTATCAAAAAGTGAGACTTGAATAAAGAGGTTGTCCTTGATTAATCGGCCTTCTCTCCTCGACCAAGTACTGTGGAAAAGGAATTTAGGGATACTTATTGTTAATTATTTGACTCAAGCTTTATTCAACATGCAATGGATGGAGGAAGTGAAGGAAGATTGGAATAGAATGTGAAGAAGATTTAGATGGAGGGATATGAAGAATTAGGAGTAGAATGTACCCTCAACTCAAATGACGGAAAGACCGACTCATGCATGAACCTAAGACATGGTCATGGTGGTGTGTACTCAAAGTGTGTGCTAAGACTAGTGAGTGTAGGTGACATGTTGAGACTCATGTCATGACCATGTGGCTAGACTATGTGACTAAGACTCGATTAATGACTTGACAAGGTGTTATTGACAGCGAAAATTAACCGAATTAATTATCAAACTAGTTAATTAGACCCTAGGTGATGACTCGACCAATAATCCAAACTGTCGGCCAAGCGACAAGACTGGCGTCACACTGTGGAGCTTGGCGCCAGACAACATAGCTGTCGTCAGGCGCTATGCTCCATAGGGTGGCGCTACAGCTCAGACCTTGGCGCCAATATTTGAGCTTCGGTCTGGGACTGTTTCGGTGTTATTAGTCAACTGGGGTATGCCTAAAGTCATACTAGGTCAATTCTGATTAAAATATTAGACTTTATTGACTCAAATTAAATAATTAATTAATTAAGCAAAGTTCTTTAAGTCATTAATTTATTTAGTCTCAACACAAGTCAACAAACGGTTAAGAGAAACATATATATGCACAACAAATGATGCACAATTAGTCAAGTAGGCACAACATGATGCAATGAGTTCGCAACCTAACCATGGCTCTAGTTCTCTAAAGTTCGGGATATGGTTTAGTCAAAGAGGGTCCATGGTTAATTGTCCGGATGCACCGCGCGGAAGCCTAACCGTGAAGGGTTGGCGCGAGTGGATGGGACACCGCGAGTTTAGAACAAACTCGCTTCCATGGTTTGGTGAATTCAACATCTCGGATGTACCCTTTGTTGCACGGAGCGTTCAATCGGGTAGATGGAGCATGAATTCCCAGAGGGTTATGTCCATATGTAGAACACATATGGGTTTCAGAAAAGTGAGAAAAAATTCAATCAGGAAGTAGGATCGAGCAAACAATACGAAAAACCGGTCGAAATACGAACGCATATTTCTGGCTCGGTATTGGGGGAAATTGGCGCCATCAATCAGAGACTGGCGCCAGCTTTTAACTGTAGCGCCTGGCGCCAATACTGGCGTCTGGCGCTACGACTAAAATGCTGGCGCCAAGCTCTGGCCCCTGACGCTACTTCCTACATGCCTCAGCAGCTTTCTGTGCTCGATAAAATTTTCCAGTTTCGCGCGGTGTTATTTCAGTCCTAGTTGTGAAAGACATTCCTCAAATTTCCTACGTGTAAAATCTTATGTTTTTAACTCATTATGGATGGTCTTTCCAATGAGATATTTTTTATGCATATGACAATAATGTTAATCAAAATTACGCACATGAAATACTTAGAACTTTTCGAGTCTCATCCACTTATTCTAAATCATTGCCGAAACAAATTCAAGAATTAAAATAGAAATCCTCCCCAGTGGAGTCGCCAAAAACTGTAGGGAATAATTTCAAGCTTTTAAATCCCACTATCTAGAACCCCACTGTGATCATACACTAAAGTACGGTGGCGTCCAAAATGGAAGAAGATAGAGCAAAAGAGTCGCCAACAAGTTTTTTTAGGAACTTGTAAACCGTTCACAAGGTGAAGGTTACACCCCTTAACAATCCAAGAGATCGTCAACTCCATAAGGTCTTGAACCAAATAAGGGTTCGGGGATGAAGGTAAAAATCCAACCTAAAAGAGATTGAACCTGCCCTAATAATAGGCCTCTACTTTATTCTGATCGTATTCATGTGCGCTTTCTGACTAACATGCAATCAATAGGATTAACCCTAAACCTGTTTATCTATGTTGGTTGAATATTAATGCACAAATAAACTATTATTGGCGATCAATTGAAATTATAATCATATTAACCCTAAACAAGATTATTGATTATCTTATTAAGCGTGATTACAAGTACCAATTCCCTTTAAACATGCATAAAAGGCGTGATCAAGCAATAACAATAAAATAATCAAGCAACATAATAAATTATCAATATCATGAATAATAAAATTATAATCATATCAATAATAATCATAAATAAAACAATCATCATCAAGATAATAATAATAATAATATTCATAATCATCATAAATTATAACAATTATAATCATAATCATGTTCATGTTAATATCAAAGCATAATAATAGCAAGATACTAGGCATGATACTAACAAGATTAATAACAAACCCTAGCATGTCACTAAGCAATAAAAATCAAATCTTTAGCCCTAACATGATACTAACAATCATAAATATTAGGAAGAACATAGGAAGCATCACAACAATTATATTTAATATTAAAATTACCCTAGACATGATACTAGGAATATCATAATAACAACATAAACATGATTTCTAAATCATAATATCAATAAATCAATAAAGTACTTACTTTGATGCCTCGTACCTCTTTCTAATAACAAAATACACACGTTTGTAATTTCAAGGAAAATAATAAACAAACAATTAAACTAAATAATTGAAAGAGAGATTTGGGACCAAACCCTCAGAAATTAAAACCTTTCACGTATAGGGCGAAGGCAACTTCGAATATGGCTAGGTGTTTCTAGATCTTGTGAATGCGGAATTTTGTATGATAAAAGCAAAGAAAGAAAGAATTGAAAGGATGTTTAAGAGAGATGAATGAAATCAATTAGTGAATGATAGATGTAGATGATGATTGATGAATGAAATCCATTGGTCCCTTAAAACGGAGTTTTTAATACGATATTTATAAAGAAAATCAGCCAAAAAGATAAATTAAACAAAACAGAGTCTGACGCTCAGAAAACAGAGCTGGCGCCAACCCTGGCTAGCTGGCGCCAGGCACCAGCACTAGCGCCAGGCGCCAATGGCTAGCGTCAGGTGCCAAGCCTGGTTCCAGGAGCCAAGGCGTGGGGTTAGGCGCCAAGCCTGATTCCAACGCGTTTTCGAAAATCCGATAAGTTTACCGTACTGGAGGATAAAATAATATAATTTCCTCAAAAATGCTATTTGATTTTGATTAAAACTCTAAAAAGTCAACAAAAGTCAATTTATCAATGCTAATTGAATTAGGAATGAAAAGAACCTTCTAGAATAATCTAGAAGACTAAAACCATTCCTAATTGCATTAGGAATGATAAATCATATTAGGCCTTCCCCTAGATCATTGGGCCATACATAAAGCTCAAACCGGGCCCAGTTTAGTAAATTGGCCATAACTTCCTCAATATTCATCGGAATTGGGCTTATAATATATCGTTGGAAAGGTCTTTGCAAGCCCCATCCAACTACACTACTATCGGACCCATATCATGGACCAACCAAACTGGATTGGCTGTTTTCTTAAAATAAGTTTTCAAAAACAGAGAAAAGAGAAAAGAAAATAAAACTTTCCGCAACACTAGACCTTTCCACACTTTCGTTTCATTCGATTATGATTTGATGTGAAAGGTACTCATCACTGGGTTTGGTTTTGGGGAAACACAAATTGGTGTCTATAGTAAGCTTTAATTCCAATAAATGCAGAATCATTCACAATGACATTGGGAACCGTATTTTAGAAGGAACTCGTAAAGGGAACACATATGTTGTTGATCTTAACGAGGTTCCTAACAGCAGTTTAAAATGTCTCAGTGTTATTGAGGATGATCCTCTATTATGGCATAAGAGATTTGGCCATGCAAGCTTTACTTTACTTGATAAACTTAGATCTAAGGAATTAGTGGAAGGACTTCCCTGCATTAAGTTCCTTTATGACAAAGTGTGTGATGCTTGTGTTAGAGGAAAACAGACTCGAATTTCTTTCAAATCCAAGAAAATGGTGAGCACCAAAAGACCTTTGGAATTTGTTCATATATATCTATGTGGTCCTATGAGAATCCAAAGTAGAAGTAGGACGAGATATGTAATGGTTATTGTTGATGATTTTTCAAGATTTACTTGGGTTTTCTTTCTTGTTAGCAAAGATTAAACGTTTGATGAATTTGTAACTTCTGTAAAGAAAGAACATAGAAGGACAGGCAATCCATTGATTTACCTTAGATCAGATCATGGAACTGAATTTGAAAACTCAAAATTTAATGAGTTTTACACTGAGCATGGAATGGATCACAACTTCTCTGCACCAAGGACTCCACAACAGAATGGAGTTGTGGAACGCAAGAATAGAATTCTTGAAGACATGGCCAGAACAATGCTGATCTCAAGTGGACTGCCTAGGAACTTCTGGGCAGAAGTAGTGAATACAGTATGCTATATTCTTAACAGAGTATTCGTTAGAGCCATCACCAACAAAACTCCTTATGAGAAAATCAAAGAGAGAAAGCCTAATATTTCTTATTTTAGATCTTTTGGATGTAGATGTTGTGTTCAAAACAATGGTAAAAGGAACTTGGGAAAGTTTGATGAACGTAGTGATGAGGCAGTATTCTTAGGATATGCCTCAAATAGTAAAGCCTATAAAGTCTATAATAAGAGAACAATGTGTGTTGAGGAATCTGTACATATCATATTTGATGAAACTGAACAGTTAAATGATGTACAGGATTGTGATGATGATTTTGAAATTAACCTTGTGCGCAATCCAGATCCAGATGAGGAATCAACATCATTGCAGAAGAAGCAAGTTGAAAATGTAGAAGAAACGAATCCAGAAGCAAATGTAGAACCTGAAATGCAGAATGCACCTTGAACTCCACCTTAAGAACAAAATCAAGATCAGATTGAGGAATATCCTGTTGAAGTTCCAACTAAGACTCAAGACCAAGTTCCTACAGAAGAAACAGTCAACAATAATAAGGAAAGGTTGTATACAGTCAAGGAATTTACACCAAAGCAATGAAAATATTAGAAATCACATCCTGTGGATGCAATCATGAGTGATATTACAAAAGGAACTCAGACTAGATCTCAGCTTAGAAACTTCTGTGCATTCTATGCATTCCTCTCTTCTATGGAACCTAAGAACTATTTTGAAGCTTTAACTGATGCAGACTAGATTAAAGCTATGCAAGCTGAATTAAATGAGTTTGAAAGAAATAAAGTTTTGCATCTGGAACCTAGACCCAAGGATAAGAAAACTATAGGTCTAAAGTGGGTGTTTAGGAACAAGCTAGATGAGCATGGTATTATTGTCAGGAACAAAGCAAGACTTGTTGTTCAAGGTTTCAATCAACAAGAAGGAATAAAATATGAAGAAACATTTGCACCAGTGGCCAGGTTAGAGGCTATTCGTTTACTTATTGCTTTTGCTGCTTATATGGGATTCACGTTGTTCCAGATGGATGTTAAATGTGCATTTCTAAATGGATTTTTAAATGAAGAAGTCTATGTGGAACAAACTCCTGGATTTGAAAATCCAGAGTTCCCAAACCATGTCTATAAGCTTGACAAAGCTCTTTATGGGCTGAAGCAAGCTCCTAGAGCATGGTTTGAAAGATTGTCTAAGTTCCTATAGCAAAATGGTTTTAAACGTGGTAAAATAGATAAAACTTTGTTTTTAAAATCAAATGGAACTGACATATTAGTTGTACAAATTTATGTTGATGATATTTTATTTGGTGCAACTAATGAATCTTTGTGCAAGTATTTTGCTGACCTTATGAGTAGAGAATTTGAAATGAGCATGATAGGAGAATTGAACTTCTTCCTCGGATTGCAAATCAAGCAAACTGAAGAAGGAATCATGATCCATCAACAAAAATATATCAAGGAACTGATTAAGAAGTACAAGCTAGATAATGCTAAGACTAATAACACTCCAATAGGTATAGCAACCAGATTGGATGAAGATCCAACTCGAACTTATGTTGATCAATCTATGTATAGAGGTATGATAGGTTCTTTACTTTATCTAACAACTAGTAGACTTGACATATCTTTTAGTGTAGGTTAGTGTAGGTTTGAAAGCAGTAAAGAGAATCCTTAGATACGTGAAAGGAACTGATGATTTGAGTCTCTTCTAACCTAGAAGTGACTTCTTTGATTTAAATGGTTTTACTGATGTTGACTATGCAGGTGATTTGGTCAATAGAAAAAGCACTTCAAGTATGGTACAGTTTTTAGGACCTTGTTTAGTTTCTTGGGGTTCCAAGAAGCAAAACACAGTTGTAATGTCTACAACTGAGGCTGAGTACGTGGCAGCAGCAGCATGTTGTTCACAAGTACTTTTGATAAAGCAACAGGTTAGAGATTTTGTTATTATTTTTGAATGTGTGCCTATTTACTGTGATAATACCAGCGCTATATGTATTTTTAAGGATCCAGTTCAACACTCAAAGGTAAAACATATCCACATTAGGCATCACTTTTTAAAAGATAATGTGGAGCAAGGGAATATTAAGTTAGAATTTTGTCATACTGAAAATCAAATTGTAGATATTCTAACCAAGCCCTTGAGCAGAGAAAGATTTGGGAACTTGAGATTTGAACTTTGGATGATTAAGCTGAATTGATTGCTTCTGAAGTTCCAACATATGGCAAAGTCAAAAATAATGTAAATAGAGCAAAAAGAGCATTTATCACAATCTTGGTGTGCTAAAAATAGCTGAAGTGTCACCATTGTTATTTACTAAAGGAAGTTCATTAAACTCTTAACTGTGTAAGTTATTAATTCTGTACATTGCACATGCGTAGAAAGCGTGTTCCAATTGTGTGGTTTTATTTTCAGAAAGTTTTTTTGGAAATTAAATGAATTTGGAAAGAAAAGGATTTTGGCAAATTCATCCTGTTAATTTAAAATTCAGAAAAATTAATTGAATATGTTCAATTAATGGCTAAAAAGTGAAAAACAATTAGTTTCCCTCACACTGATTCATTTATTATAAAAGGAATCTTCACCCACCTTTACATCATCACTGTCAAATCAAAATTACCCACTGTGAAAAACCTTCTACAAACTTCTACCCCTTCAAGACATAACCATGGTTATCATCACTTCAATTAGCTCCTCCGAAAGTTCTCACAACTTCCAAAACAAGGAACAATAAGAAGTGTCAACTCTCCCCTTAGTGTCCTACAAAGAACCTCAAGCCAAAACCGATCTATCCTCTCCATATCAAAACCCTAAACCTTCAGAAACAGAGGAATTCATTTCTGACTCAGTTCTTCAAAAGTTAAAAGAGTGGAAGGAGATGAAAGAGAAGAGAAAGACAGTTGAGGAACACATTCAAGAAGTTGAGGATTTTGCTGAAAATTTAGAGGACTCGGAGGAGGAAAATTTTGAGAAGGAAGAAGATGAAGAGATCATTGATCAAGTTGAGCTTGAATCGCTAGCAGGAAGGTATGTTGTAGGTCATCGCATTGATTTGACTTGGTGTAGAAAAGCTAGGTTCCTAGAATTTCTTGATTTAATTAAGTTTCAAGGTTGAGAATATTTGTTGTCTAAAGCCTCTGATAACTACATATACCCAACTTCTATGGCTGAGTTTTGTCAGAAATTTGAAGTAAATTAAAATTGGGAGTTATATCTTGTGAAATTGATGGGGTAAAAATTGAGTTCAATGTTGAAACCGTAGGTAAAATTCTGAAAACACTTATTGCTGGATATGAGACATACATCAAAGGGAAGGCCAGTGTAAAAGTTTGAAAGTATTTGAGTGGTGACATAGTTGAAGCCCTTGGAGGAAAAAGGGGGAAGAACATTATGAGTCACAATGACTTAAGCCCATTGAACAAGCTGTTATTCAATTTAGTAAAGAAAACCATTCTGCCTCAAACATCAAAGAAAGGGGAAGCATGTCTAATGGACATGGCTGTGATTGTTTGTCTATCGAAGAAAATAAAGATAAATTTTTCCTCGCTTCTGTTTCAGTACTTGGCACACTGTGTTCCAAGTAAAACTACGGTTGGATATGGAGCCATCATGTCCACAGGCTTTGAAAGTTTTGGAGTAGTTCTATTAGGAAAGTATGGAGGTTTGGAGGAGAAACTAAAAAATGTGATAAATGAGGAAACTCTACTGGAAATTAGCTTAGAGGTGGTGAATGGGAAGATTCAGAAACCGGAGAAGAGTAAAGAGAAGAAAGAAAGTAGAAAAAGAAAAGAAAAGGATGAGGTTAGGCAGCATGTGAGGAAGAGCAGGAGACTGTCAACAAGCTCTACTCCTCAAACCAGTATGGAGAAGCCAGTTGAGCTGGATACTAATGATAGGGATCTGGATGGACAGGTTTCCAAGTTTACTGTTAGGTTGGTGTTAGCTGAAAAGGAAGTGAAAGAATCTGCTGAGAAGATTCAGAGGTTAGAAAAGTTTGTGCAGCAGCAAGACAAGCTTCTGAAGGATCAAAAACTGGTCTTTCAGCAGCAGATTAAGAGTCTTAAAGAAAGATTTGACTCTTTTGTTGCTAAACAGAAGGAAGATAGCAGACAAATTATGGGGTTCTTGAAGAATTAACTTTGCAACCTTATTTACCAACTTTATTATTAGCCTAGCCTATTTCACTTTGAAGTCATGAACAGTTTCAATTTATGTTTTAGTTTTTTAACAATTAATTTTGGTTGTAATATTTTTAAATTGTTCAGCAGGATGTTAAATCTTTTGGTTTTTAATGAATAGTTGGATCTTAGCCTTTCCTCTTATGTGTATTTGTATGTTTTGAACACTTATGTAGGAAAGTGGAACTTGCTTAAGGTAAGTTAGCAGGCTGCCTTCAGTTTCCCACACTCGATGAATTGCTTGTGGGGATGTGGCTAGATTCTTACTAAACTTGAAAAAAAAGGACTTTTTGATAATGCCAAAAGGGGGAAAAGAAGAAGCAAACTTGAAGGTTGAAGTTGTTCTTGGTTCTAGTTGAGAAAGTATAAGAAATTTCTTCTGATTATGATGCTGATAGTTTAGCTTACTTTATGTCTTGTTTATTTTTGCTTTTTGTTTTTGTTTTTATTTTAGTTATGTGTTTACTTTATGTCAATAAATAAAAAAACAAAAAAATACGACCTTCTATTTTGTTTTAACTTTTTCAAGAGTTTGCTTAAGTTTGTCATCATCAAAAAGGGGGAAATTGTTGAAGCTTAAAGGTTTTGATGATGAGGAACTTAAACTAAAGCAAATTCATCTAATAAAGGTTTTCAAGTGTGTGATTAGTTTAGGTGAAGTTGATTGTGGTGATGGAATAAGTAACTGGAACTAAGAAGACAAGAGGAGATCTTTATACACAAAGTTAAACACAAAAGGAGAAGAGTTCTCTAACAAGAAATGAGTTCCTTAACAAGAATGTTCCCTAACAGGAACTTGAAGTCAGCAAGCTAAGGTCCCTGAAGGAACTTAGTGTGCATGGAGCCCAAGTAACCTACATGTACAGAAGCGCGACGCAACAATTTAATTAAGCTAAGGTTTTTATCTTCTAGGTTATTATTAATATGTTAAGTAGGTTAATGCACGAGATTTATTAGAAGCATGGCAAGTTTGCTTGGTAAATAAATTAATAAGGAAAATATAAAAGATAGATTTTAGAAAAGATTTTCTAAAATGTTTTATTTCTTAAAATCGGTATGTTTAAAGATATGATTCTTTTTAACAATATCTTTCTATCGTATTTTTCGGAAAAGATTTTCTTCAAATATGATTTACATAAAACCGTGTTTTAAAGATAAGTTAAGTTAACTTATTTATCCTTTTAGAAAACCTACTTGCTATACAAGTCATACTTGTATAAATAGTAGAGATCGAAATGGTTTAAGGTTTTTGGTGAGTTTATGCCTGGAGAAATCAATGAGCATTAATATAGTAAGTTTACCAAGCTTCAAACTTGTCATATTAGTTTCGGATTTCGTGCATAGCTTTCCTATCATATACTAGGTGTCATACATTTGTGTTGGTTGGGTTATTTAGGTGAGCTTGTTATTTTTACATCGCATACAGATTGTGTAAGCTTCTAGTGTGAAGCTGAGAGTTTTGTACTTTGGCAGTACGAGTGAATCTAAGTGTGGTGCTTAGATTGGGTAGGATAGCGTCCTATCGAGTAGCAAGTGTGGAGCTTGTGAATAAAGGTCTGTGTTTAATAGGTTGTAACTTGGTGTTTGCCTTTTTATAGTGAAGTGGTTTATTTTTGAAATCTCTAAGGTAAGGTCGAGGTTTTACTTCCAGTTGGGCATTGGAAGGTTTCCTCATAAAATCTGTGTGTCCTTGCAAGTTCCTATATGCATTGTTTTATTATTCCGTAATAGTCATTAGGAACTCAATACAATTCAGCCCCCCTCTTGTATTAATCTTCTTAACTAACACATCTCTACCCACAGCACATAGGAGTTGCCCCCCATAAGCGTGCTTTAATAAACATCCATCCAACCCTATTATTGGTCTACATGTTTTTTTAAAACTTCTCTTGAGAGCATCAAAGCATACATAAAACCATTGGAATTTCTTTGGATGTTCATCTTCATTTGCAAGTGTCTTTAACACACATGTTGTTCTAGGGTTTATTTTACTAACTCGCACAAGTAAGGCTTTAGTATTCCATATTGTTTCTGCATAAGACTTTTCACAGCATTAAAAGCCTTTTCTTTGGCCCTTTGACACTTTCTATCACTTACGATGATCTCATATATGTCCTTCATGTCTTGTTTTATCTCGATTTGCTTCATTCTTGGATATCTTAAAATTTTGTCCAAGTACTCACTCACAAGCCAATTTTTTTTAATCAACCGATTCTCAAAAGTTCTTACACATGAATGAACATGTTGTAATGACTTGACTTGCCAAGCATTGTGATCCTTAATGTCAGGACCAGATGTTAGTTCCCAATTACAATGAGCACACCCCTAAATGGATTTGTTTCTTATTATTCTTTAAATAAATCAGATCCTTGTGTTGTTGGATTGCATATGCAAGTACATCTTGTTTAAACACCTTAAACGATGTAAATTTCAAGCCCACAAATAGTTGTACATGTCCCATGTCAACCCTCTCGTTAAATGAAGGATATTGCACGCTTTTTTTTCTTCCTTTTAACAACCTCAACATTTTCACTGTCCTCTGCTTCATCTGAATTTAATGGCCCTTCATCATTCGAATCTCTCTGGTCTGGTCAGATTCATATCTTCCCTCAAATATGGTCCAATATGCTGGCCATTTCTTATAACAAGTCCCTCTCGTTACTTCTTCTGCTTCCCATACATTTTGCACTTGATTTAGTTGATCTGTCTTTGTAGGGAATATTTCAAGCATTACCCCAAACTTGAACCCCAATTCGATCATATACTTAAGCATGGTGGCGTCCAAAGGGAAGGAAGCTAGAGCAAAAAAATCGCCAACAAGTTTTAGGAACTTGTAAATTGTTCACAGGGTGAAGGTTACACCCCTTAACGATTCAAGAGATTATTAACTCCAATAGGTCTTGAACCATGACTGAAAGTTCGGGGATGAAGGTACAAGTCCAATCTAAAAGATAAAGAACTTTCCCTAATAATAGGTCTCTACTTTATTCTTCTCGTATTTATGTGCGCTTTCTGACTAACATGCAATCAATAGGTTAACCCTAAATCTGTTTATCTATGTTGGTTGAATATTATTGCACAAATAAAACTATTATTGGCGATCACTTGAATTATAATCAAATTAACCCTAAACAAGGTTATTAATTATCTTATTAAGCGTGATTACAAATACAAATTCCCTTTAACATTCATAAAAGGTGTGATTAAGCAATAACAATAAATATCATCAAGCAACATAATAATCAAATTATAACAATAATTATAAGGAAAAATGTAAACTAATAATCCCACCTTTAGTCGGTCTTCCACAAACAATCCCACCTTTTGAAATTCCAGAAATAATCCCACCTTTTGCCCCTATCTTCCATTAACAATCCCTGACCAGTTGGATTGATTTGGTAACCAATTTTCTTAAGTTAAAAGGCACGTGTAGGTATTTAATAGGTTTAGTCCGATTTTTAATAATTTAAAAAAAACAAATCTAATTAAAAAAAAATAAAGAAGAAAACCCCCAGTCCCGCCACTAGCCCAGCCTGCTACTGCACTCCTCTCCCCATCCCCTCCCTTGTATTCTTCGGCAGCCACCACCCTGAAAACACCACCAGTCGCACAACCCTTCCACAACCATCAATTTCGCACAATCCCGGAGTTCAACGATGATGTAATTCGAACACACGGAGTTTTGAGATTTTTCGTGGGGGTGGGATTTCGCCGGGGTGGTACTTGGGTTTTGTGGGGCTGTAGGCGTGGGTTTTGTGGGGGTGGTGGGTTTTGTATCAGTGGGTTTCATGGGGTGGTTTTTGTGGAGTTTTTCAGGCTAAGGGTTGAGTTTTTAGGGCCAAGGGGAGTTATTTGGGGCTGTGGGTGGTGTTTTCGGGGTTATCATTGGTGTTTTTGGGGCTGTGGGCGGTGTTTTCGGGGGTGTTAGTGGTTTTGGGGGCTGTGGATGGTGTTTATTTTGGGGCTGTCAATGGTGTTTTCGGGGCTGTGGGTGTTTTCGGGGCTGTGGATGGTGTTTTCGGGGCAGTCAGTGGTGTTTTTGGGGTTGTGGGTGGTGTTTTTGGGGCTGTGGGCAGTGTTTTCGGGGGTGTTAGTGGTTTTGGGGGGCTGTGGATGGTGTTTATTTTGGGGCTGTCAGTGGTGTTTTTCGGGGCTGTGGGTGTTTTCAGGGCTGTGGATGGTGTTTTCGGGGCAGTCAGTGGTGTTTTTGGGGTTGTGGGTGGTGTTTTCGGGGCTGTGGGTGGTGTTTTGGGGGGCTGTGGGTGGTGTTTTGGGGGGCTTTCGATGGTGTTTTTGGGGCTGTGGATGGTGTTTTCGGGGGCAGTCAGTGGTGTTATCGAGGTTGTGGGTGGTGTAATTTGAGTGAGGCTCGGGTTTTGGGGGTGGTGATGGTATTCCGGCGTGGTTGGAGGTTTCGTAGTGGCCTAATGGGTGGAGGTGGCGGTAAAGGGTGAGGGTTGGGGTGACCACGGTGGTGGCTGGTGGTCGTAGAAGAGATTAAGTTTTAAAAACAAAGGGAATTTTTTTTTAACCTGTTTAACAGGTTGTAGGTCAAAGGGATTGTTAGTGGAAGATCCCTATCAAAGGTGGGATTATTTCTGGAATCTCAAAAGGTGAGATTGTTTGTGGAAGACCGACTAAAGGTGGGATTATTAGTTTACATTTTTCCTAATTATAATCATGATCATCATAACAATAGTTATAATAATAATAATTATAATAATTAAATTAATCATGTTAAAGCATAATAATAGTAAGATCCTAGGCATGATACTAGCAAGATTAATAACAAACCCTAGCATGTCACTAAACACCAAAGATCAAATATATAGCCCTAACATGATACTAACATGAATGTTAGGAAATAAAATAGGAAGCATCATAGAAATCATAATAAGCATATTTGATATTACAACTTTACCCTAAATATGATACTAGGAACTTATTGTTGTCATTCAAAACATCAAATTAAGGAAAGCGTCCTCACATGACACTAGGAATCAAAACAGGAAGCTAAACATGATTTCTATATCATAATATCAATAAAGACAATTAAAGCACTTACTTGGATGCTTCGTATCTCTTTCTAATAACAAAATACACACGTTAGTAACTCTAAGGAAAATAATAATCAAACAATTAAATTAAATAATTGAAAGAGAGATTTGGGACCAAACCCTCAGAAATCAAACCTTTCACGTCTACGGCGAAGGTAACTTCGAACTTGGCTAGGTGTGTCTAGATCTTGTGAATGCGGAATTTTGTTTGTGAAAAGGCTAGTTTAGAAAAGAGAGAAAGAGAGAGAGAGAGTATCAAGAATTTCTTCATTAGAGTTGGTGATTGAAAACGGAGGTTTTAGGAGGCTATTTATAAATAAAATCATCCGGATATGATAAAAAAAGAATTATAATTTAGAAAAAAATAAATACGACGTTGTCGCCAGACGACAGAGCCGTCGCTAGGCGCCAGACGTATCACCGCGACGCCAGGTCTGTCGCTAGGCGACAACGGTGCTGCAATCAGAATTTCCACGCGATTTCTTATTTTGATAAAATTTAACCGTACGAGAGGGTAAAACTGTAATTTCCTTAAAAACACTTCTTTTATTCTAATTTAAACTTCTAAAAGTCAATTTATCAATGATGATCATATTAGGATTCAAAAGAACCTTCTAGAAGATTCTAGAAGACTATAATCAATCCTAATCGCATTAGGAATGATAAATCAATAATAGGCCCCTCTCTAGATCATTGAGCCGCATATAAGAATCAAACCGGGCCCAGTTTAGTAATTTGGCCATAACTTCCTCATTATTCATCGAAATTGGGCTTATAATATATCGTTGGAAAGCTCTTTTCAAAATCGACCCAACTATACCATTATTAGACCCTTGCCATGGACCAAACTAAACTGGATGGCTAATTTCTTAAAATAGGTTTTCAAAAATAGAGAGAAAGAAAAGAATTAAAAACTAACCGCAACGCAAGAGTTTCCACACTTTCACTTCATTCAATTATGATTCAACGTGAAAGGTATTCATCACTGGGTTTGGTTTTGGGGTGAAACAAATGGGTGTCTAAAGACTCCCCCACTTTGACTGAGTTTGGAGAAACACAAGTTTCGAAAACAAAAGTCAAAGTATCGATAGGGACGGAGAATGATTCTGAACGTTCTGCGATCCTAAATCACTCTTGTAACGCCAATACCTGCAAACTGGCGTTAGTTAAAACATATAAAAGAGTTAAGAAACGCGTATCTTGCACCGTCGAGCACACATCTCTGTTGGTAACTGATTTGTGTTGCATTGCTGTTGTGACAACCTTCCACAAGCTAGGGAACGCCATCCTGTTGTTTTGACGATCTTCCTCAAGCTAGAGAATACTGCCTGAAGACTGTTACGCCTGTAATTGCCTCCAATTCCGTCGTGATAGACTTCTACAAGCTAGAGAACCATATCAAAGATTGCTTCACCTGAAACGACCTTCTAGCGCTTTGTGACCATCTTCCGCAAGCCAGGGAATATGATCGAAGATAACTTTGCTTGATATCACCTCCAGTTGTTTGTAACAATCCTCCGCAATCTAGGGAATGCTGCCGAAGACATCTTCTCTTAAAGGCGTCCTCATTAGTTGCGATAATATTCCAAAGAAAATTACCGGAGACCAACGCTTGTCGATCCTTTAAAGTTCACCTGAACTTTGCTTTTGCTATGCTAGTGCGTCGGCGCTTTTGTAGCTTATGAACCATTACGTCGGTGCTTCTGAATTGTGAACCAGTATGTTGGTGCTTTTGTGTATTGTGAACCATTATGCCGGTGCTTCTTTCTGTTTATAAACCATTACGTTAGTGCCTTTGTAGTGAGCCAATGTTTAGGCGCTTTAAGCTAAGTGAAACGATCATTTATCAGGTCGATCACTTAATGTGATTGTAACCGAGCCGTTTATTAAATCATGTCAAATTTCTTATAGGGGCTAACTGGCGTACCAAGGAACCGAAAATTGTTGTACGGGTCAAAATAACCGTTCTTAGAGGCTTTGAGCTTTGTCGCTGCTACAACGCCATTGGAGCCGCAATTTTGCTCTATCGCCAGACGCTGCACTCTGTTGCCCGGCGACAGAGCTGTCGTTTGACGCCAGAATAAGGAATTTTGTATAAATCCCCTTTTCTCCCTCATTTCGCTGCTACTGCTCTTTTTTCGTCTAAATTCGCCGCGAAAGTTTGAATTGCTCAATCTTGTCGTTTCTCAACCAAATTCGCTCAAATTTGTTGCAAATCAAAGCCTTGTTCATCTAGTTTCCGGATCTATGTAAGTTTTTTCCAAACTCACTCGATTTTTAATGAATTTTGCACATGTTTGTACACAAATTTCATGAAAATTCAATACTTATATTGCTTAATTTGCTTTGTTTGTCAAATTTTATGCCATGAAATTGCTTGATTATGTTTTTATATTGCCTTGGGAGTATTTTGAGACTTGTTTGACTCAATTTGGTGAAGAAACGAACAATTCACCATTGTTAACCCTCTTAAGATCGGGAAAACAATGTGGCTCGTTCTTGATGTTCTTGCTAGCAATTCTTGTCCAATTTGTCACAGTAATTATCATAATATTGCAAGAAATTGTTTGGATGCTTGAAATGAAATTGTGCTATATTCTTGTCCATTAATTTTTTTTTTTTTTTTTTTTTTTTTTTTTTTTTTTTTTTTTTTTTGCGAAAATAGTATCATGCGGCTAGGCGTACCTTAGATACTATAGAACCTTAACTTTTATCAATTTTTCACAATGTAGTATGGCTAGAAAGCGAGGTTTGGGTTCTCGATCTGGAGACACGCAACGGGAGCATGAGCCCGTTGAGGAGGACGCCGACCTGTCCACTTCTCTTTGTCCCTTCCCCAAGTGGGATGAGTGGACACTGTACTTTGCCCCTGACCACCACATTTCTAAGAGGGTGCGTTGCGGGATTACTGGTGGTAGGACACACTGCCACGGCTCGGGTAACGACACCTTGGGCAAGTTGTACAACACGTACTTCAGCGTCGATGAGGGGTTGTGACTTCTCTAGGAGTCTTGTGGGTTGACCGCCCTGTTTCGGGCCACGCAGGCCATGTACTCTTTTGAAGCGAGTCACCGCGTGGTTCGCGCCCTGGTGGAGTTCTTTTGGGACACCACCAACACTTGTCACTTTCCATGGGGTGAGAGGATGGTCACCCCAGCCGACTTCAGTCTCATCTCGGGACTGGAGTTTAGTTCGATTGCGCTGCCGTTCGACAGCTTCATTAGCGTCTACTCTCATGAGGGTGATGAGTTATTGGGTTCGATTGCTGTTCGGGCCCGTGTTGTGGTGGAGCCATCACGATTCAGCTCCAAGTGCATTCGCCGGTCTACTCTGGCGACGACTTTTGAGGACGATGCGACCACCCGAGAGCAGTGGGTGCGCATCTTTTCTCTTATTTGCTGTCAGGGGCGTTTTCTCTTGACAAGGGTAGTAGGGTGTTGCTCTACTACCTTCCTGCTGTCCGCGATCTTCAGTTGATCGGGCCTTATGATTGGGCCAGCTTGGCCTATGCTGACTTTCTGCGCGCATTGCGAGACTCGTGTCGACACTGGTCTTACAGAGGAGACATCGCTCTTTCTGGCTTCCAGAGAGTCGTAGTGGTACACATCATTTCTTATAAAGTTAGCTCTAAGCTCTTGATGGCACTTGCTTATATCTTTTATCTTTTGTAGATTTGGTTCTACGAGTACTTTCTTTCTCTTGCGCTGGCGAGGCCATCTCCATGCGAGTTTCCTGTTGGCGCCTGTTGGGGAGGCCGCTACAACAACCGGGCGACTACTGCCCATATTCGAGAGCTGATCCTTTTGGTATGATATTTCGCATAGTTAACATCTTTGTATTGCTTTTTGGTAGATCTTTATCTCACAGGCATTCTTCGTAGGAGCCTAAGGTGCTATACCGGTCATGGGGTGGTTTGGTTATCCATAGGCTGGCTGCGCAGTACATTGCTGAGCGTCGCTACTTCCTAGGGACATATAGGGCGACGATGTACCTAGGAGAGAGAGTTGCTATTCAGCACTCCTCAGAGATTCTTGTCGTCCCTGCTCCTCCACCGCGTCACATGTTCATTAACGCGAGGCTGCTCAGCTTGTCGGAGAGGTCACCTGCTGGTACCCCTTGGCGATCTCATGCTATCCCAGGGCAGTGCTACGAGGAGGAGTTGCTGCCGTTGTTAGCCCCGGTCCCTATTCTGTCAGCGGAGGAGGCAGTATGATTTTTATCTTTTATCTTTTTTTGCTAAGTAGCCCCCAAGTAATATTTTATTCACTTTGGTTTGCTTTTTTCCAGACCGAGCCTACTGAGTTCGTTCCTACTCGTATAAGTTGGTTCCTCCTCGTATGTCCATCAATTATCAGGGGACATACGGGCCTATTGAGGAGATGATCCCTCCGGCTCCCGAGGATCAGCGCTTTGTTGAGCGATCTATTCCTTGATACCAGACTCGGGTGAGTTATTTACTTGCTATTTGTTCATATCTGTCTTGTATTGTTACTGATTTTTTTTCTTTGACAGTTCTCGCGCGAGGTGGTCATGGCGATGGCGAGGTGCATAAACGCCTTTTGGATCCAGCTCATGCGCACTCTCAGGAGGTAGCTTTTTCTCTTTATTTCTGCATTGTTTATATTTCTATTTTCATTGCTTCTGACTTGGTTTCTTCTTGCAGGGACAGCCTATTCCTTCCCGTATTCGGACGAGACCTGAGGTTCGAAGAGAGCCGGCTAGGTCTAGCTCGAGGCGTCGCCACATTACTTGTGGTGGGGTGGCCGATCTGATGCTTCCTAGACAGAGGCGGTGGAGGGCTCAGGCTCTTCATCTGAGAGTGCGCATGCTGGGCCAATAGGCCAGGGAGAGGCGACTTCGGCTCCTAGAGGTGGTGGGACGTACGAGGTCGGCTCATCATCGTAGCAGCCTCCGCAGCCTCAGCCTCTGCTGATTCATCACCGGGGCGACCTTGGGTGGACGGGTCCTGAGTTGAGTTTCCCTCCTCCTGGAGAGACCGGAGCTGGTGGGGAGCATACTCTTTGTTCTGCGTAGTTCTTCGATATGATGAACATTCCTCATCATCTGCGTCCTCTGGTGCCGTAGTTGTACCTGTGTTGTTTATTTATTTTGACTTTTATAGGACTTTACCTGAGTGACTCATTTGTTAGACATATTTGTATATACAGACTATCATCTATTATGACTGTATTGTTTTTACATTTATTTTTCATTTTTATGTGCATATGTGCGTGTGCAAAGAATGTGATAAAATTGTGATTAATTTTGCACAAAAATTTCCATCATTTTTATTACTAATGGAGGGTATCCGATTTTCTCCCCTAAAAAGAAAAAATGAAAAATAAATTGGACTTGAAACAAACCTAAAATTAAATGAAGTCTTAATAAATCCAAAAAAGAAAAAATGGTAGGAAAATATATTAGATTAATATGTATGGGTTTTTGAAGAAAGGGTAAAATCGTAAAGTCATTGTACGAATTTAAATCTTTGCCAGAAAAACGCGGTTTGTATAGCACGTTAAAGAAACGCTGCAGCGCCACATGTTGCCACGCGTTTTGCACTGTCGCCTAGCGCTTCTTCTATCGCCAGGAGACAAGTTGTCGTTTGGCGCTGCAGCGCACTGATTTTGAATTCTTTCCAGATTCAAACTGCATCGATTTTGTGCATAAATAGCCCCCTAATCTGCCAAATTTTTGTACAATTCCAACAGATTAGTCATAATCTTAGTTTCTCAACAAATAATCATGTCTTTAGTTACTAAGAGTTTTACCAATTTCAATCGTGAATGTTGTCGGTCTTTAACTGCTAAAGAGAGAAAAGAACTTGACTTTTTTCACACGGGAGGTATTTAGTGGGTAAATCTTGATATAGATTTTATTCATACTGCCTCAGAATATTGGGATACAGATACACATTGTTTTAGACTAGGGTGTGATGAAATTAGCCATTTACCGGAAGAATTTGGTGCTATCTTAGGCTTCCCTTCATTAGATCTTGCGGTAATCCCTAGAATAAATGAATATTATAATAAAGATTTTGAGCGCTTCTTTAATTTAAGAGACAGAGATCTAACAAATATTGTAGATGGTAGTATAGTTAATTTAAAATAATTTGCACGCCATTACTTTGATAGACCTTATTCTGAATTTCATGTTTATTGAAGAAGGGCTTTTCTTTTTTGCATTCTTAACCAATATCTTCTCACTAGTGGTAGAACTAATGAGGGTCAAGCAATTATATTAACTGTTTTGGAGCAAATTGAATCTGGAAGAAATCTAATGCCATTAATTGTTGGAGAGACTATGCTTAGTCTTGATGAATTGAAGAGAAATCCAAAAGAACCTTTTCGAGGCTCTCCAATTTTATTACAAGTAGAAAAATTATATTTTTAATTACAGAAATCAAAAACATATTTTTGTATAGTAATATTAATTTATTTGCATTGAATTTTTTGCAGATATGGCTAATGGAGATACTAGAATTAATTAGTCCTCCTGAAAATGTTGAAAAATATACTCCAAATTGGTTTGTTAGTCTTTGCGTCTTGCAACTTTACTATCAAGTGGGTCATCCCTTGGTGGAAAATAGAGAAGATGGTTGGTGTCAACAAGCAACCTTTCTGCCGTCTTCCAAGCTTAACCAAGATGATTTTTTATTATCCCTGCAGGGTAAAAAGACAGTACGACCTACTTCAAACAATTCCTTCTGGGGATCTCCGTCGTCCCTATTAATTCCCTGTTTCACAAGAAATAGAGAAATCTGACACATATTGGAGTGCTAGGCCTTTATGGGAAGTGATTACCCAAAAGGTTCCTCCTTCTTTGCCAAATAATGTGAAGAGATGACTTCTTAAGAAGCCTTCAAAGGACATGAAGAAAAATCAGAGTAAAACCAATGAGAAGAGTTGTCTGGGTGACAAAGTGATTCCTGTTAAGGAACGCATGGGTGAAAATATTGAATTCAAGATACCTGTCATGCCTAAGAAGAAAGACTCTTCAAAGGATAAAGGGAAAAGAAAAGCTGACATTTCAGAAAAGAAGGTTTGGGCAGAAAAGAAACATGGAGTCCTAGCTAAGGGAGAAACCATTTACTCTAAAATTGAATGTAGGTATTCTAAAGGATGCCTACTAGCTAAAGTCATGGATGATGAAGAGGATTCAGATAAGAATTGGAAAAGAGCAAAGAAAGAGAAGAAAGATGTTCACAGTCAATAACATCTTCACCGTCTAAAGTAACGATGAGTCGGAGAACACCATGCATTGATGGATGGTGAGGGCCCATATTGACTATCGTGAAGTCTTTTCTGGTAGTTGGTATAGTCATACGTTTTTCTCCGATTCATTCTTTCACAAATTCATTTTTGCATGAATTATTAAAACAACAAGGTATTCATCAAAATTCAAGATCTAATAAATCAAATAATTATAATTCAAAACAACTCTTCACATTAACGTGTTTTTAGTTCTCGAATGTTCAATTGACTTATTAATCCTTTATAACATATTCCATTTTTTTCTGAAAAATAAGCCAGCAGTCGTTGACGTTTTCCCAGAATTTTTCGTAGCCCTCGCTGAGATGAATAGTCTTTTTTGTGCAATCGCAAATGGGAGCATTGCTTAACTTCCAATTTATTAGACTTAGTTTTAAATATAAAGTTAACTTGTTTTATTAAGCTTTCTTTTAAATTCAATCAATAATGTAATTTTTATTTAATTTTATTAATGTAATTTCAGCTTTTTAATTAAATCAACTTCTTTAAATTTAATTTATTAAAGCAATGAAAACAGATTATTTTATTTTTCCAGATTTTTTTTCGAGTACGGAAGTCAAAAAATTTCCGAAAAACACCGAAATTTGCCCAGGTACTCTCGGAAGAGCGGCACCGCCGTTTTGCAGCTGTCGCCAGATGTTGTTGTCTATCGGCCGGCAACAAGCACTGTCACCTTGCGCTGCAGTCTGTCGGCCGGCGATAGACTTCTTTCTATGACGCTGCTGTCCTGGCAGATTTCTTTTTATTTCTGGGATGCGAGGTTTGAGAAAATTAAAGTGGCCGCACCCTGTAAAGGTTGCCTACGTATTCTTTCCTAAGGAATCAGGGCAAACGTAGCTCTCTTGAGTATCCTACTCAAGTAATTATGGGTAGTCTTTAGATTTTTATTAGCTACCTCAACTGCTCTATTCGCTTGAGGTCTATAAGGGGAAGAATGATGGTGTTGAATGCCATATTTTTGTAGCAATTCTTCACACTCATTTTGAAAGTGAGTTCGATTGTAACTTATTATCTCATGTGGGACTCCGTATCGACAAATGATATTCCTTTCAATAAACAGTGTTACATGTTTTACAGTGAGTTTAGCATATGATTATGCTTCAACCCACTTTGTGAAGTAATCAATTGCTACTAGGATGTATTCAAGACCCCCTGTCCCAGGAGGGGTAATTTTACCAATAATATCAATTCCCCATGTAGAGAATGGCCATGGTGAAGTGTAAGTGTAAAGTAGAGATGGAGGAACATGTTGTAAATTGGCATAAATTTGGCATTTAGGGCATCATTTTACATATTGATGACAATCCCTATTCATGGTAGTCCAATAATACCCTTCTTGCATTATCTTTTAGACTAGCATTTTGCCATTAACATGGGTTCCACAAATGCCTTCGTGGACTATCCTCATAGCTCTTTAGGCATCCTTTTTCCCTACACATAAGAGAGCTCAACCCTTAGGTACCCTTTTATGTAACTCGTAGTCTATGAGTACATATTGGGAAGCTAAGAGTCTTAATGCTCGTTTTTCTCTTTTGTCGGCATGAGGAGGTTCTTCTTCTTCTTCTTCTTCTTCTTCTTCTTCTTCTTCTTCTTCTTCTTCTTCTTCTTCTTCTTCTTCTTCTTCTTCTTCTTCTTCATCTTGGACCACTTCATCGTCTTCTATGGCTTAAATATAAGCCGGTTTATGCCTTTTCTCTATAGTTAGAGGCATTTGCTCGATTTCCGTAGGAATCCTAACCATTGAGGCTAGTCTTGCCAAGGCATCAGCAAATTGGTTTTCCTCTCTAGGTAGATAAGTGTATTCTACCTTTTCTAACTGATTGGTGAGAGTTTCCAAATAAGTTTGGTAAGGGGCTAGACTTTCACTCCTTACTTTCCATCTTTTAGAAATCTGGTTGATGATGAATGAAGAGTCTCCTAATATTCGTAATTTCTTTACTCCCAATGCCAAAGCTATTTCAAGGCCTACCACGCATGCTTCGTATTCAATAGCGTTGTTGGTAACGTCAAAATCTAGCTTTATAGATATCGGAACGTGCTCTTCCATAGGTGATACTAATAATACTCCAACGCCGCATCCTTTTGGGTTTGAGGCTCCATCGAAGTATAAAGTCCATGTATCATCTTCTGTGACCATCAAGTCTTCGTCTAGAAATTTATTATCATGTATTGGCGTCGAATCTTCTATTGGAAAATCCGCTAGGAAATCCGAGACCACAGATCCTTTGATTGCCTTCTAAGGCATGAATCTTACATCGAACTGGGCTAAATTGACTATCCACCTTGATATGCGCCCATTGAGTGTAGAATTTTTGAATAGATACTTAGGTGGATCCATTCAAGAAACTACAAAGACTGTATGCACGAGCATGTAGTGTCTTAGCTTGGTTGTGGCCCACACCAATGCGAGGCACAATTTCTCAAGCGGTGTAGAGCGTAGTTCATACTCGAGCATATTTTTTCCCATATTACTAGCACATTCTTCTTGTGTTTCTTAAATATTGGTTCGCATATCGTTGTTAGCTTTGATATGAACCTAATTATATATTACAACCGGGCAATAAACCCTCGAATTTGTTTCTCGGTTTTGGGCGGTGGCATTGGCATGATCGCCTTGATCTTAGTTGGATCTATCTCTATTCCTCTTGAGCTTATGATATACCCTAAGAGCTTGCCAGAGGTGACTCCAAAAGCGCACTTTAATGGATTCAACCTCATGTTTTATTTTCTTAGCCTTTCAAGGATTTTCTTAAGGATATTTGATGTCGTCCTAGGCGATCTTTTGATTTCACAATCATGTCGTCCACATATACTTCAACCTCTTGTGCATCATGTCATGGAGTAGGGAAGTTGCTTCTCGCTGGTATGTAGCACCCGCGTTTTTCAACCCGAATGGCATTACCGTGTAAGAGTTAGTACCCCATGGTGTTTTGAATGTTGTTTTCTCCATGTCTTCTTCTGCCATGAGAATTTTATTGTAATCCGCGTATCCGTCCATAAATGAGAGAAGTGCATGATTTGCTGTATTATCTACCAAAATATCGATGTGTGGTAAACGGAAGTCATCCTTTGGACTTGCCTTATTTAAGTCTCGATAGTTGACACACATTCTTACCCTTCTATCCTTCTTTAAAACTGGGACCACATTGGCTATCCATTCGGGGTATTTGGATACCCTGATAAAACCTGCAGTTATTTGTTCTTGAACTTCTTCTTTTCATTTAAGAGCTACGTCGGGTTTCATTCGACGTAGCTTTTGTTTTACAGGTTTCATTCCTGGAATTAGTGGTATAGTGTGTTGAGCTATTTTTCTATTAATGCCTGGCATATCTTCATATGACAAAGCAAATACATCAATAAATTATTTAAGTAGATTAATTAAATCGGTTCTTTCTTGTTCATTAAGTGTTAATCCAATTTTAACTTCTCTTTTAATGGTTGAATCATTTGAGATATCAACCGTCTCAGTTTCCTCAATTATCGGTGTTTTCTTTTCATGTGTTTTTATTGCTTTAATATCTTGGGTTGATGAAAAACACGAGGAGTAAGCAAAAGAAGACATATTATTGAATTCTGAAATCATTACATCGAAAAAGGAAATGTCCTCAGGGACTTGATTACTAACTATCCTAGGAGTAGAAATAGAAGAAATAGGGGGTGCTACAGCTAAAGACTTGGAAGACTCTACAGGAAAAGACTCTAACTCTGACTCAGATGACTCTTAGAACATCGGTCCTTGCCCTGTTGTTATAGAGATTTTCCTTCCACTTGGAGTAGTCATATTGACCGTCTTGCGCCATACTTGTACTAATCCTTCCGCTGGAGTGATGAGCTTTGAAGGGTCAAAGTTCTCGCTTTATAGGACCGTTTGGATGAGCAAGGAATTGTCCTCTACATATATCGGCTCATCTTTTTCTAAGCCAAATAGTAATCCCATGACATTAAAGTCAAAGCATAGGGGTGCTTTTTCCTTGTGAATAGGATTTGGGATTTCATCTAGAAAGTAGCAATCCAGAAAGATTTCAAACCCTGGTTGCCTTATGCTATTTACAACAAAGGGTTCGGGAAATTCATAGCATGGATAATCTTCTCCTTCTCTTATGAACTGTCCATTGAGAGTAAGAGGATATTGATCCATTGGGATTGCTTTCTTTTGTGTGCGAGCGTGCCTACGCGTCTTAGACCTTTCCTGGTGTAAGGAGGGTGATCCCATCGTAAGGGGTACTCTCCTTAAATGCCCTTGGCCACTTAAAAGCCTAGGACTTTACACTTGTTAAGATGCAGTAGGATTTGAATTCCTGACTGTTTGGGAGACCTTGAATTTGAATTGATTCTATCATCATGCTTTTTTTATAAGAAACAAGTAGTAGTCGCCAATGAGTTTTAGGAAAAACTCATAAACCTCGTTCATTCCTTTCTTCCATGTTGAGTTCATGGAATAATTAGCACAAATCATAAGCTTACCCATGCCTAAATTGGTCTATAAACCATAAATGAGTTCGAGAGCGAGGGTACTAAGATAACATTCCTTTTAGAGGGGAATAGTCATCCTAGCCCTAGTACGGCCTCTACTAGCTCTTCCTTTTTCACAATCTCATCACCAAACAATATATGCAATGCGATACCTAAAACTATCTTAGTTGATTTCATTTACAAACATTAATTCACGTAGGAATTACATTGCAAAGTCATTATTCTTATTTAATAAAATTCGTGGAAGAACAATAAACAAGATTCGCCTTGACTTAGGTGATCAAACAACAATTATTTAATTCAATTCTAGTATTTATTTAATGCAAGAACCTATGTGAAATTGATTAATTAATTATTTTAAAAGTGATCAAACAACACTAATTAATTAATTTAAGTCCTTTTAAACAATAAAAAAAGGTGATTTAACTAAGTGCTCGGGAATTTACCACTTCTCTTTGCTAGATCTCCATTTAGAACAATTATGGACACCTTCTTGTTGGGGAACCTCCACCGTAGTAACAAAGTATCAAAAGGGTGAGTGTTTAGGAAAAGAGGGCTAGGTTGCACAAGTTCACAAGTTATTTCGCCAGAGTTTTAGGTTAATTTCTGTCTGTTGAAGCCTCGGTTTAAGCTCGTATTTATAGAGAAGGATTATTTTTAGGGTTTCAAACTTTCTGACACAGCAGGTGTCGCGCGCAACAAATGATGTTGCGCATGGCAACCTAGCGCAAGTTATAAAGTTGCGCTGCTATGTGCAGCACAACTATTGGTCTTGCGCGCGGCTTTATGGTAAGATTCGATTTTATATTTTCCGTATAATTTCCGAAAAATTACAAATATTCTGCAGCGCAACTCTGAAAGTTGCGCTGGGTATCGCCCACAACTGAAATAGTTGCGCGCGGCAGCCCAGCGCGACTTTGTGAGATGCGCGCGACTTTTGCTGCGACATCACTAAGTTTTAACCTAGGCGCTCCTAAATGCATCATTATTAGGGTTTAAGCATGGCTTAAGCCTAATTATGATCGGGTTTATTTAATTGGAAATTTGTTTTTGTTGGGGTTTGGTAAGTCAAACTTACCGCGGAAACAATCCCGACCCAAAGAACCACTCGCAATTAATAAAACCATAAAGCATAACAAATAAACATAAAAGGATAAAATCGAAATTTACCTTTGACGCGTGCTTCGCCCACAAAGTCGGGCTCTTACTAGAAGGCTTTAGCCCCGCTCAGACGAGAGCCTCCAACGAAAGTCCACCTGCAAAACTACTAGCGACTTTAAGGTCCGTTACCTCGAGGTTAGCGAGGTCCGACCAAAACCCGAGTATTATGTGAATTTAAGAGTTTTTGCTAATGTAATGCTCTATTGAAATCCTACTCAATCACTCTTCCTAAAAACCCAAGATGGCTATTTATAGGCAAGAGGGAGAGTGGGAATTTCTATCCCATCAATGTGGGAGTCATAAAATTCCATAATTTATTTTAAAGCTAAATTAAAATAAATAAGCAAACTAATAATAAATCTACAAGTGGCATTATCATATGTAAAGGGTGGTGCGGACCACATGGAGAGTAGGGTACCATACTTGCTCCCCACTCAATGCTCTCCTTGTGCCACATTTCCCTCACCTAGACCACCACATTTCGATCCGAGGGTGGCGCGGCATTGTGAGTTTTCCGTGCCATCGTCTCTTTTCTTTTCCTTTGTTTCATCTCCTTTTTAAACCATAACCGTTTTTTTTTAATTTTTAGAGTGAGCCTGGCATGCGTTTGTACGGCTCTGGTGACCTGCGAGCCTGTTTTGAGTGTTTTCCCAAGGTAGCAAAGGAGATTGTAGCACTTTCTGGGATTGACTCCCAGCTGGCAGCTCTTCGGGATTTATCGAGCTAGTCTGCATCGTCAGCTTTCCTCCGTGAATTGATGGAATTTCGGTGGGATTCCACCAACACTTTTGATGAGTGGCATTTATGCCACGATTAAGGTTCATTTTGATGGTCATTTTCCCACATTTGCGGCTCGTTTGCATCCTTTTCTTTGCACTTAGTTCCCTTTCCCTTTATGCATCTTCTTTCCTAGATTTTGCCCCTTTTTCCTACTATTTACTTTGATTCCATGCTTATGCTTTGTAGGAACCATCGGGGTTTTCAAGAGGAGGAAACTAAGCTCAAGGAAACCTGAAGGAAGCAAGATTCAGAAGAGGTTCGGCCGAACCAGGGTGTGGCCGAACCTGCTTAGTGGGTCGGCCGAACGTCGAGGAAGAGTCAAGAAGCACTTTGGCAATTTTGCAAAAGTGGTCAAACCTCAGAAGTTCGACCAGACCAGGATCAGAGAGGTTCGACCGAACCTACCCATGGTTCGGCCGAACCTACCCTGTAGTCCGCCCGAACCTTGCCAGTGTTCGGTCGGACCACTCCTCTATTTCAGCTGGCTCTATACGGACTATATAAGTCCCATTTTAGAACGTTTTTTATGTAATTAGATTAACTTAGTTTTAATTTTCTGCATTTTTAGCTTAATCTAGAGAGAGAAACAGTATTAGTCTTCATTTGGTAGAGAGAGAAAGTGTGGATTTCTTTATTGATGAACTTGGATTTTGAAGAAGAATCTTGTTTAATCTTTTGTAGATCTTCAACTTCAATTATTGAGCAATCTCTTAATAATTCTCTTTACTTTTGCATTTACTTTTGCTTGTTTACTTTGATTTTCCTTCTTTGCTTATTAATCATGTTGATGCTTATTGATTTGATGATTGATATTGTTCTCAACATGATTTGTGAGTAGTCTCTTAGCCAAGGGTGTGGGGATGGTGTAGTTGCTAACTGTTCATGCTTTTAATATTGAGATTAAGTTAATTGTGATTAAAATCTTTGCATGCTTGATATTCTTTGATCTTCTTGCTAGTGCACATTGTTAGTTGATTAAAGGTGAATCTTTGCTAACAAGGAACGGAAGTTGACTTAGTTAAGGTTCATTACTATCGATTTTTCTTTGATTGCACCTCCCAATATATGGTTCTAATGTGGAAACATAGAGGCTATGTTAGAAATAACCGATTAACCCCGGAAGGCGGTTTGATTGAACCTTATATCGATTTTCATGCATGTTTAGTTCACTATTGATTTGGTTTTATGTTATTGCATGATCAAGCGACATCTACATCTACCCATCTCCCTTGGTGTTTAGCTATATTAATTTTAACTCGTTTTATCTTTAGTTTAATCTCTTAGTCATTCCTATCCTTTGTCCTGAGATAGCTTAAAGTCTAGTGATGAATGCGGTGTTTATGTGCTTCTCCCTATGGTTCGACCCCACTTATTGCCATATACTTGTATTAGGATAAGTCGAGTGTTATAAATTGTATTTGATTTAGGTGTAGTTGTCTAACGACGCAATTATTCCTCTATCAAATTGGCGCCGTTGCCGGGGAGACGGCTTCCATTGCTATTTCATTGCTTGTTTAAGACTATGTCACCTTTTATTTGTTAGTATTTGCTACTTTTGTTACTTGTCAATGCTTACGTTCTTCTTAGCTTTGTTTTATGAAAAGAGGACAAATCCGCTCAAGATCTTTGATTCCCATCGATCCAGAGCTAGAGATGTCTTTGTCCCTACTTCTAAGAGAAGCAAGAGTAAGGAGTAGAACTTCTCACACCCCGACGAGAGAAGTAAGAGAATTAGAAGATACTCCACCCTTTTCACCCTAAAGTGAAGAATTAGATAGCCCTAACTCATCATCGAGTCCGAAAATCAACCCTTTCTCAACCTATAAGTTCGAGAGTGAAAAAGGTCCTAAAATGGGAGAGAATACGCCTTTGAGTCGTCTTGAGGCTCCCGAAGCCTTTAGAGCACAAAGTGGGATCCTAAATCCTACCACTTAAGCCAACAATTTCGAGATCAAGCCTAATTTGATTGCTTTGATTAAGAGGAAACAATTCTCGGGTGGAATGTTTGAGAGTCCTCATGAGCACTTAAAAGAGTTTGAGAAATATTGTGACACAATAAAGGCCAATGGAGTGACTCAAGAATATATTTTCCTCAAGATGTTTCCATTTTCACTAATTGGGAGAGGTCTAGAATGGCTAGAGAAGGAGGTGACCCCTAACTCTCTCACAACATGGGACCAAGTGACTACGACTTTCTTGAGGAGGTTTTATAACCTTAGGAAGACCGTCGAGGCTCGGTCTTTGATTCAAGGTTTTCGCCAAAAGAGTGGTAAGTGCGGCATGGGAACGACACAAAGAGCTTCAACGTCAATGTCCACACCATGGGATACCCAAGTATCAACTCATTCACACGTTCTATGGAGGTCTCACACCTCAAGGAAGAACAAGCCTAGATGCCGCGGCCGGCGGTCCAATCATGAACAAAGGAGAGGATGAAGTAGAGTGTATATAGAGGAGGCCGCAAAGCACTATGATGATTGGTATGAAGGAGAAAGGGATGCTACTTCTAGTAAGGGTGTTTATGCATTGGAGAAAGCCAACGCAATCAACAACCTCTGTACCCAAATCTCAAAAATGACCAAGCAAATGGATGAATTGATGAAAGAAAGGTCCAATCCTCATGGTAATACCTCCCCTTCAACCAAGGGAGCCAATGGTATGGATACTTCCTCCTCCTCTTCTTACAATACAATGCCCCAAGGATGCATGTTTTGTTCTAATTGTGAAACCTATGATCATGATACCCCCCATTGTGTATATGCTTGTGAAGTTCAACCCCTTCCCCAAGAACATGATGATAATATGGAAAATGTCAATGCTATGAATTTTGCTCCTAGAATGGGGAATGTAGGGAACTTGAGGCCAAATTCCAATCAAATGGGGAATTGGAATCAAGGTGAAACCGTGGTTGAAACCAAAGTGGTGGTGGTTATGATAACCAATACCATGGTGGGGGAGGCCCTTCCAATTTTAATGGAAGAGGCTACTCTAACCAAAGGTGGTATGGTAATCAAAACCAACAACCTAATTCCCTATACCATGACCATCAAAATCAAAATTTTGGTGATCAAGGTAACATGGGAAATAATCAACAAAGCAATTTTCCTAACTAAGGCATCGGAGGCAATAGGGGTCAATATGTTTCTAACTATGCCCAAACTAATAGGCCACCGAGTTTCCATCAACCTCAACTTCTTCCACCTCAACAACCTCTTCAACTTGAAGCCCCTCCAAATGATCCCGTGATGGCTAAATTAGATTCTCTATTAAAAATGCGTGAGGAGGATCAAAAGAAACATGAAGAGGCCCAAAAACGCACCAATGCTCACATGAAAATGCTTGAGACCCAAATTGCTCAACTTGCATCTAATTCATCCCCTTCTTCTTCTTCTTCTTCTTCTTCTTCTTCTTCTTCTTCTTCTTCTTCTTCTTCTCACATTCCAAGTCAAGGAGTCAACCCAAAACCTTTGTATGTCGTGACAACTAGGTGTGGGAAGGTAGTAGGGAGTGACCCTTTAGTTAAGGAAGAACCCCAAGAAGAGGTGGAGTTAGAGAATGAGGGTGAAAAAACCAATGAGCCATTGAGTGTTGAAAAGGAAAAAGATGTTGAGGTGCCAAAGGAAAAAGAAGCTACCCCCTTGCCCCTAAATCGCCAACCTAGAGAAGAGAAGCTACCCTTTCCACAATTATTTGTGAGAGCTAAACTTGATGCCCAATTTGGGAAGTTTTTGAAAGTCATTAAGAATTTGCATATTTCCGTCCCTTTTGTTGATGCTATGAAGCAAATGCCCCACTATTCCAAATTTTTGAAAGATCTTTTGAGTGGGAGAAGGGAGTGTGAGACGATGAGTTTGACCGCCAATTGTAGTGCAATTCTTTCCAACAAACTTCCTACCAAATTGAAAGATCCGGGTAAATTTTCCATCCCTTGTTCTATTAATGGCATTGAATTAGATAAAGCCTTGTGTGATTTAGGAGCAAGTGTGAGTCTCATTCCCTATTCCGTCTACCAAAATCTTAGTGTAGGAACCCTATCCCCCACTAACATTACTCTCCAACTAGCGGACCGTTCCATTAAGTTCCCCATGGGCAAAGTTGAGGACATTCCCCTTAGGGTAGGAAAGTTCACATTCCCCGTGGATTTCTATGTGCTAGAGATGGATGAGGATGAGAGGATTCCTATAATTTTGGGTAGACCATTTCTAGCTACTTCAAGAGCTATCATCGATGTGAAGGAGGGTAAGATATCCTTGAAAATTGACAATGATTCTATTGAGTTTGATTTGAATAATGTCATGCAACAACCCTCCTCAAGTGGTGAATGCTTTAGAGTAGATGTTCTTAATACCGTGCTTAATGAATTTTCTCGCTCCCACTTGCATGCTACTAATGATCCTCTCGAAAGTGTGTTGTTGAATGAATCAAAGATAGGTACTCACAAAAAAAGACATACAATTCTATGAGGATTTGCTTGAGGTAAGCAAAAAGGAGTGCAAGAATGCGAGCATGGAAGAAGAGGCTCCTTACATTCATGACCTCTTTCAAGTTGAAGAAAGAGAAGAGAGCCCCAATGGTAAGGGAGCACCAAAGGTAGACTTGAAACCTCTACCTTTGGGCTTGAGGTATGCATTTCTTTGTCCCGATGAGTCTTTCCCCGTGATTGTCAATTTTAACCTAACGGAAGAGCAAACCTCCCTCTTGATCAATGTTTTGAGAAAACACAAGAAAGCTTTGGGTTATACCATTGATGATATCAAAGGTATAAGTCCATCTTTATGCATGCACAAAATTGATCTAGATGGAGATGCCAAACCCGTTAGACAAAGACAAAGAAAGCTTAACCCTTCCATGCAAGAGGTTGTGCGGAAGGAAGTTGTAATACCCCGTATTTTTATGTATTTTTATAAAGTATTTAAATATTAATAAAATGTATTGTCAAGGGATCAAGTATTTTAATTAAATATTTTAAAGGGTTAAAGTATTTTAAATATAAAGTTTAAAAGTAAAATAAGTTTTGGGCAAAACGTTTATTAATTATTGGGCAATGTAAATTATTCCTACATACTCTTATTGGAATAACCCATTTCAAAACCTATAACTTAAGCCCTATCCCATAACTCAAGCCCACATTTTTATAAGCCCAAATTTAACCCTACACTCTCTACTCTATAAATACCCCATGAATCCCCAAAAATTTCCCACACAAAAAGGTTAGTCTTATTTTCTCTCTCCTTTGTTTTATTAATTTGTGTAATTACAATTATTGATTTATGGGTTTTGATTTTATTGTTTGAAATTAATTTAATTAGTATCAAATTGTATTTTGATGATTGAACTATATAATTTTCAGATTTTGTAAATTTTATAACCTTAGATTTTTAATTATTGAAAATCATGATTTTAGGGTTTTATTAATAATTGATTTAGGGCTTTTATAGTAAAAATGTTTTGAAATTTTGGTGATTATAACTACTTATTAGTTTAACTTAATTTCAGATTATTTTGAACACGTAAATTCATGTTTTAATTATTAGATTTCCGTTCGTTAATATTAATCCCGTTTTAATCCCGATCAGGTTCTAAACTCCTCCGATTTTGATAAAAAAAGTAGTGTTTTTCGAGTGAAAACAACGTTTTAAGAACGACTCACTACCTTTGGTAGTGAGCACCACCTTATCGTGGCCAAATTCAGCCTCTAAATACGATTTTCGAGCAGTTTTTGATTTTTAACGAAGTTTATTTTTATGCTTTAAATTTTATCTTTGAGTTTAAAAGGGGTAAGAGATAATTTAATGTTTCTATGGATAATTTAAGTATAAAGATGCATTTTGATGAAGTTTTAAAGGATTTTTGATTAGTTTAAAATGTTGGAATTTTATTTAAAGTAGTATAATTGTGATTTTTAATAAAAGGGTGTGATTATCCATTAAAAAGGAGTTTAATTAGGGGTTTTTAAATAATTTTCAGATTATTATAAATTATTTAAAGTGAGTTTAAGTTGCTGGAAATTGTGTATACAAGGGTAATTAATATAGTATTATGGTCCCTTTATGTAGGAGACTTGGTTCGAGAATTGTTGTAGAGTACTCGGTTATTTTAAGAGCTTATTTAAGGTACGTTCGCGTACTTAGCATATTTTGATGATGTAGAATCATGCTAGGCTTGACTTCAATCAATTACAAGTAGTATCATGCTAAGGTTTATGTATGGAATTGTGAATTAATGGTGTTGGTGGTTGAATGGTGAAGCATGAATTATTTGTGATGGTATATGGATTGGAAAATTATATTTTTGGCATGTTGTGTTTGAACCACATTTTTATTTATGGCATGTTAGAAGGCATGATTAATTAAACTACATGTTTAATTATGTTTGGAATATTGAAAAGGAATTTTATTATGGTTCAAATAATTTTTATTGATGCTTTAAGCATGAGGAAGGAGCTATATAAGTGTCTATGTACACAAGGAATAAATTGTATGTTGGTGCCTTTGTGCACTTAAGGTGTTTTTAACACTGAGGGATAGGATTTTTGGCGCATTATGTGTTTAAGGTGTCTTTGACACTGAGGTAGAATTAAAAAGGGTTCAACATTAAATAATATGTGGTCACTAATTATTCAAGAATTAAATTGGTATGTTTGGTCGATTGAATAATTATTGTTGATTGACTTATTATGCTTTGAGAGTCATCACCAAGTCTAATAATATGTAAATAACGTAAAGTGAAAGAGATTACGCACCAAAACTCTTGGAACGTATATACCTTGAGTATGAACAATGGGGGGAGTTATGGGGTTTTATATTTAACCACAACTTCTAATGGAGTACAGGACGCTGTATATTCCTTATTTATTTATTTATTATTATGCGCAGGAATTCTGCCACCTTTGAGTGGTTTTGTCGCTAGCATGGTTAGCTCCCGTGTCAGTTAACCTCAAATTTATTTGGGGGAGGTTAGGAGGTGGAAACCCGTTCGATGCGTAATCAATGCAAAATGAATTAATTAGTGTCTAGTCATTGTGTCTTGTTGATTGGTGTGTGTGCTTGTGAACAGGTGCATTGAGGTAAGGGTGTGTTGATAGGTGAAAGCATGTTAGTGTGTTTTTTTACGCTTATGTACTCAGCTTTGCTGATTGTGTGTGTTTGTGTGTTTGGCCATGTCTTTACTTTGGCCCTACGACGACCCATTTTCTAATGGCGAGTAGTGGGGACAAGTAGAGAGGAGGTTTTCAGGTGATGAAGCATATTCATGAATGGGCATGAGTGAAGAGCGAATCATGCTAGTTTCTATAAGTATATGATGTGTTAAATTCTTTAATTATTTATGATATTATTATCATGCATGACTAACGCAAAAGTTTTAAAGTTGGTTTGGTTTTAATAAGGGCCTACAATGGTTCCATGTTGTAGGATGGTTTTATTTTACTTCGTTTAACTTTGGTTTGACTTTACTTTCGTTGGTTGACTTTTCAAGTTGACTTGTTTTGAATGGTTTTGAAATTAGTCTTCCGCTGTGTGTCTTTGATGGTTGCCTTAGCCGTTTTTACGGTGGCGGTAATATCTTAGATATTCCTATTTAAATTTTTAAACAGGGAAAAACAGGTATTTTAAAAGAAAGGAATTTCTAGGGTGTTACAGAAGTGGCTATGCTTTTTGATGCGGGAATTATTTACCAAATTGCCCAAGTAAGAAGGGATCACAAGGGAGGACATATTAGTAGAATTCACAATATTATAAGTTCATTCAATTAATCCAGCATCATAGACGATCTGCTCGCCTAGGCATTGGTCTAAATGCGGCATAACTAACAAGAATAAGGTAAAAGTGAATGAAAAAGAAAGTTTGATGAATGAGAAAGAAAGATAGAAAAGAATTTAGCCAATAGAAAAAAGAATCGAGTCAAGACTCAAGAAGCTAACTAAGCTAATTACACAACAAAAGAAGTGTCATGCATACCATTATACACAAGTACTTTATACTCTTACGAAAGAAGTGCTATTTTTTTTTAAAGAATGGGTGGACTAAAATTTATATGATCCCAAGAAATATATACTTGTTAGCTGATCGAGTGAGTAATAATAATGCCTTGTTCAGACATTCCTTTTGTCTTTACAACTTGGTCCCTTCTTACTTCTTAGCTTCGAGACTCGAGATTCTTATATGGTTTTTGTCTTCCCTTTTAGATTCATGTGCAAGCTTTCTTCTTCTAAAGCTTACATGCGTGTTATTTTTTTGTGAAACCATATTATTAAGGCGGACAAGCAACTAGATAAGGAGTTGAATATGACCACACCATCCCCACTATCAACATTTTCCCAAGCATCAACCACTCGTATCTATGTTGTTACCGACAAGGATTGTGAGAATGTAACGTCTACTTGATGCATGTTATGAGAAAAAAAAAGCTATGGGAATGCAAAAGACGGGTGATACCATCTCCATAACTATCCCGGAAAGCGTGTTTCTTAACGAAAATGGGTTGGATATTTCACTTGACTTTGAAGACTTGCTTGATTGGTGTTTCCAAAGGGAGGTTGGAAAATCGCAAATGAAGGTCTTCATGAAGTAAGTTTCCATATAATATAGGTTCTAATTTTAATATTGTTTTTTTTTTCCCATTAACTAATATTCATATGACTTGTCATGGGACAAGGCACCTAAAAGAGCGTTGTCAAAAAGAAGGTGTCTCAGGAATGTATGGGTTCTGTGACTGTAATGTTCTTTCACCATTGACATCGACAACGGATGAGCAAGTTCGATCTGACTACTTAGCCCATGTTTTTGGAACCAATGAGGGGGAAAATGTTAATAAATTATTCTTTGCTCCTTATAATGACAAGTAAGTGTAGTTTCTTTTTATTTATTTTTTTAGATCTGAGTTATGTTAAATCCTCAATTTTTAATTAATCCCATTACTAAGTATTTATTTTACAATATGTCTAGTCTGCATTGGATGTTAGCGGTGATTAGTCCATGGAATGGGTTGGTGTATTGGTTAGATCCACTTGGAGCAGAAAACAAAATCAACTCATTTGCACAAAAAATCATCAATGAGTATGTACTAATAAAATATTCACTTGGTTAACTTCTTGTGTTTTTCTTATTATCTAATAAAAATTAATGCAACCGTGCCATCTTGAAATGATTTTGTAGGGGAATAGTTAAATTCAGCATGAAGCATCGAAAAGATATCAAGAAAATAAAAAAGAATCCAAAAATAGGGTGGAAGCAACCACGTGTAAGTCATTATTATTTTTAGCATATTTCATACCTAGTAGTGTAAAATCATATCCAAAACTGTGTTAATGGTTATTTTTTTGTACCAGTGTCCTCTACAATCTACTTACACAAAGCACTGTGGTTACTTTGTATGTCGCTATATGCTGGACATTATACAGAACAGAGTATTATGTATTTCTGAGCAGGTATATTCAACATACATGTCATTTAACTTGGTATTATTTATGCATGCATATGCCAACCCCTCTGTCTGCCCCCTCTTCTTGCATTTCCTTTGGTATTGAAGGTTACTCCCATCTTTCGAATTTGAACTGAAATTCCATCTATTCTGTTTCAAATTGCTCAAATGCCATTCGTTCTGTTTCAACTCAGCAGTTTCCATGAAAAAATATTGCTTTTGCAATCTGTGATCATATATTTCACACTGTAATTGAGGTTAGAGACACAAATGCTCTTATTTATCCAGTTAGTTTTTTTTAAAAAAACCAACCAAGCTAGGTAGTTGCTTTGGACATGTAGTTGCTTTGGACCAATAGTCTTACTCAGTGAGGTAGGTTAAGCTGTAAAGGAACACTGGTGCACGACCATTCTGTTTTGTCTGAATTGCTTGCTAAACTTGCAATGCATCACCCTCAAGGAAAACCTCATAAAATCCCAGCCTTCGACCCATCTCCAAGCCATATCTAGCAACCCCTTCTTTTGCCATCAAGGGTGTCCAACTGACAGCCTTGTGCTTCGCTGCTGCCATCAGAATTTGCCCCTCAGACCCACGGATAACAACACCAAATTTAACCCCACCAATCTGCATTATATGGCCATCAACAATGATTTTCACCTTACCATCAGATGGAGGACGCCACAAAGCTCTCAATATAGGTCCTGTCCCCCTACCAGTAGCACACACCTTAGCATTATAAGTACAATAGTCAAAGAAAAGCTTCACAAACCCGACCCCCACACGCACAGCATCAACACTATTTTCATCCTTGAAAATATGGCTATTTTACAATGTCAAATTGCCCAAGTCAGAGAAGCAAACACACCCAAATGATCCTTGTTCACCTTGGATGCAATCCACCGTAGTCTCACATTAAAAGAACCTGAGGGAGCAGCAGCTAAGAGATCCCCAAATTCACTAGTTTCCTACCCTTTTTTGTTGCTTCTAATGTAGCATTTAGTTACCAAATGGTAAAATCTATGTATACCAAAAAGATTAACTCGGCAAACCCTGAATATATATTTCAAGGAAAAATAGAAGTGTGCCAAAAGATAACATTGTATTGATGATCCATGTCTATAAAAATAAAAATAAAAAATTAAAAAAAAAAAAACAACTTAATTAAAGGCCCTCGTTCATGTTGAAACTAATAACGGTGTTGAAACTAATTTTGTAATCTAATTTGTTGTTATTTCATAACTTTTATGTAATTATATATCTTTCTTTACTCATTTAGTAATGGCATATGTTGTAGATCTTAGCCAAAGATCCTTGCACATATTCTTCAGAAGATATTGACGAGATTAGAGACTTATGGATTCAATATGTTCTTGATCATGAGGAGCCGGAAGAACCTTAGTGATTGGTACGGTGATTACAGCATGATTACTGTTAGTCTTAATACTTGAAAAATCTCTACATTTTGTATTTTGATACATTGGCAATTAGCTAGTACTGTGTACATATATTAGTACTGCGTTGGATACATATATATACATATATATATATATATACATATATATATATATATATATATGTATACATATATATATATCTTGAATGCTATTTGTATATAATATATTAGCAGGTTCAAGGATTATTTTTGGTGCAATTTAATAATATTGAGCAGAATATATATACAAGATTATTTTTGGTGATTACAGATTATAGGTTGGATAAAAAAAAAGATTTTTACACGAACTATATCATCATTTGGCGCAAATATTTAATGCAGTAGGCCGGACTTAAAAATTTGATTATTCGAAAGAACAAAAAATTTAAAAAAAATACCCATTGTGAGACCGGTTATCATACATGCATGGTCTCTACACGTACGTTGTAATTTAAAAAAAAAAAAAAAAAACAGAGACCGCCTAACTATGAAAGTGGTCTTAGTTATTTCAAAAAGAGAGACCCCCTAAGTAAAAAAAGTGGTCTTAGTTTGGTATACGAAAGACCGCTTTTCTGACAAAAACGGTCTCTTATGCTTCTACAATTTCAAAATATCAACCAACAAAAGAGACCGTTTTTCTTAGATAGTAGCTCTTTGGTATATCAACTTAAGACCGCCTCTTTACAAGCAGTCTCTTAGCCAAAGAGACCGCTTAGCTAGAGACCGCCTCTAAGGCAGTCTCTTTGGCTAAATTGGACGGGTCTCTTTGGCCATTTTTGTACTAGTGGGAGAAGAACCATTATTAGCAAATAGTTTCAAGAGATAAGTAAAATAGAGAATGAAATACTTTTCTAACGATACCCTTAATACTCATTATTGTTTCAAAAGCTCTTAAATGAAAATAAGGGTTATCAGCTGCCTTGAATTTTGGGATGTCGTTGGCATTGAACTTGTGCAGAAGAAGCTCCTTGTCCACCGAGACCCCTTGTGAACTAATGCCCTGAAACTTGTAATCACTAGATAGCTTGCTCAAGCTTTCTTGCATAAGATCCATTTGTTGTTGCTTCACAGGGTCATTAATTTGGAGGGTTAAGGTCTTTAACAGTTCAGTAACACCAGCCATTTGCTTCTTGAGCTCATTAACTTCTTCTTGGCTCGCCATTATCTTCTTGGCTTTCTTGTTTCGTTCGATTGGTTTGTCAAAAATTTTTACTTGAACAAAAACGTTGTCTCTGATCAAACGCCCCTCTTTCTTGACCATGCGCTGTAAATTAAACCATTTTTAATTTAATGACTTGACTCAAATTGACTTTGACTTTATGTGTTTATAAAGAAAAAGAAAAAAGCAAAAATAGGGTGTATATTTTTGGGAATCAAGTATAGGGTTCAAACAAGAAAACTAGAGAGGATGCGAAAACTAGTTCCTATACTTAGCATATTTGTGTTTCAATCAACCTCGGGTATCTTTGAACGTGCACTCCCATACTTGTTTAGAAAGATTTGCATTCATTTGTGCTTGTACATTTGGAAAAGTCCTTTCATGATCATTTGTTTGCTTTTCTTGCATTTTGGTTTCTTTTTCATGCTTTTCCTTGTTTGTATTATTATGAGAGTTGTAGGTTAATCTCTTAGAAAACCCTTATGAGAGCATCAATCGCCCTCTAGGGCAATATAGGGGTTTAAATGGCTTGTCTTTAGTTCCTAAAATTGATCGTGATTCCTACGAAAGTGATTTAGTGTATATTCCCATCCTCTCTAGTTTTCTTGTTTTTTTCTTTGCTTGAATAATGTCATCATTTTTCCCTTGGGTTGGATTTTGTTTTGCTTGAGGACGAGCAAAAGTTTAGCTTGGTGGAATTGGATGCGTGCCATTTATGGCACTCTTAGGATAGGTTTTCTTCATATTTTTATTCTCGTTTTTAGTCTTTTATGTCATGTTTTTAGGTAATAATGCTTGATTTGCATGTTTGTGTGTTAGTTTAAAGAAATGCGTGCTTTTAATGGTTTTCTTATTATTTTATTCATTTCTCGGCTATCTCTCTCTCTCTTCTCCGTTTATTATACTTTATATGTAGGTATGTCGAGTTCCTCGGGATTTAATAATCAAGGAGGGAGTTCAAGTGCATTCAAGGAATTTAACGGAGCCAAGTTAGGGTAGCCAAGCACGCAAGTCAAGCAAATCCAAGCAAGCTTTGCAAGCACGAGTTCAAAGGTGACGATCCCGAGCATTACGGAGGCGACCCTGAGCCCCCTAGCCGCAGCAGCCCAAGCATTCTTGCGTGCAGCACGAGCAGCCACGCTCGCAGCAGCTCAGCCGCGCACCCAGCAGCACAACAGCACAGTCGCGGGGTTGTTGTAGCCTGAAAGCTACCAATTCGAGGCAGGAGCTTCCCGAGGGCTGGCCGAGGGCACCCTGAGGCTTGGGGGTTTTCTCCTCCACGAGCGAGGTCGATTTCTCCGCGGGCGCTGGTTTCTGGGTTTTCTTGTGATTTAATTTCTTTTCTCCTTTTTGTGTATATTTTGTAAGGCTTTCTTTATTCCACATACATGAAATTCTTTAGTTTTAGAATAGTTTCTCTCTCTTCTAAGGAGGATTAGGTTAGTTTAGGAGTTCCTCTCTCTAGATTAGGAGTAGTTTTTGAGAGAGAAAGTGAAGGATTTCAATCGTGATTGAGAGATTGAAGATACGAGGGTGACAATTGTGTTGAAGATCTTCTCTATTATTAATGAGCATTCTTAACTCTATCTCACCTTATTGCTTTGTTTAATTTCATGTTTGTTTGGATTAATTTTGATGTTTGATTCTTGATAGTATAATTGTTCTTGATATATTGTTGATCCTTTATTTCTTTAGTTATTAGTTGATAGATGATGATATTTGAGTAGTTGTTGGCTAGGAATTGGGTGTAACTTGTATGAATTATTAATTGTGATTAATATGGGAGTTGTGTTGATTGATTGTTAAGATTAAAGTGATTAATGAAGGTTTGCATGTTGTAATTCGATTAGGCTTTGAGAATTATGCTAGATTGCATTGTAATTGCTAATGACACGAACAATTGATTTAGGAATTGCAATTATCGATTAGATTTGATTGTGATTCTCTTAGTTTGTTATTCATAGTGAACCCTAGCTTAACAATTAGGAGATAGCTCTTTGATTCCAACTGATTGTTCTTATCATTAGTCTTCACAACCTTTAATTGGCATAATCTTCCCAAGTTGTTGCAATAGACATGATTACTTGTTGATCCCCGTTCCTAGTGTTTAATTTCCTTGATTACTTGTTTTTTTAGTTAATAGTATTCTCTCTTTACATTCGATTTCGACCTAGCTTAGGCGCATAATTGAAAGTGCTTGAACATTACCGTTCCTTTGGGTTCGACTAGGGATGGCAATGGATCTAGACCCGACTCGGATCCGTGGATCCAGAACCGTTTTTCACGAATCTGGTTCTTCAAATTTTGGACCCGACGGATCTGGGTCGGATCCGGGTCCTGCTGACAAAAACGGGTCTGGATCTGGGTCTGGGCCCTAGACCTAGATCCAGATCCGTGTACCCGTTTTTTAATTTTTCCTATTAAAAAACTAAAATTATTTGTTTCTTTATTAAAAATGTTGATAATAACAGTAATGATAAAGATTAACTCTTTCAAGAGATGAATTTTGGATGCTCATATTATATACATCATCGTTGTTTTTTCACTAGCTTATATGTAACATCATATATTTTTTTTTTTGTTTATAATTTTAATTCAAAATATGAGTGTATAAGTTGGTTAATTTGGGGTTGAACTTAGTAACCAACAACGTAAGTTTGAAATAAATTTTTTTGACCCGAACATTACATTTATTGCAAAAAATTATGCAGAATATATTAGACCCGTTTTGGACCCGGACCCGGATCCGTTGGTCCCGACGAATCTGGATCCGGGTCTTCATTTTCTAAACCCTACGGATCCGGGTCGGATCTGGATCCTATATACAAAAACGGATTTGGATCCGGGTCCATCCGGACCCGATCCGGATCCGACCCGTTGCCATCCCTAGGTTCGACCCTTGACTTGCCTCTATACTCGTATTTAGGTTTGTTAAGTGTTTATAAATTTAGTTTGACCGAGGGAAGATTATATAACAACCTAGTTTTCCACTCGTTAGGAGTCAAGTTCGATTTCATCACGAACTTGCGGAGCCACCTCATCACGAACTCGCGGAGCCACCCATTGTCATACACCCTCAAGGGAGGCTGGCTTGCTAACGCGTCCAAACTCTTAACCATGGTACCCTTTGACACCCAAATATGCTTGACCATAGTCAAACATAAAACTTGACTTTAGGTTGCGAACTTCATTGCATCATGGTTGACAGTGTGCTTATATGTGCATTTTTTATTGAAACTTTTTAAAAATATTATTTTTTCACTTACCAAACCCTTTTTATTTTTTTATAGTCCAGTCATAGATTTTTTTTTTTTTTTATTTGAGTCAACCCAGATTTTTATTCTTGTATCCCGCACAAGAGTCAACTTGTTTTGGTCATAGACGGAGTTCTAGAAAGGGTTACGTGTCGTGCAACCTATGGATCTGTAGCCCTGAGTTTTGTCTTTTATTTGGTGCTGGTTTCGTCCCAATCAGAGTCATAAATTAAAAGTTATAAACGATATACTACAGCATGTCCAGTTTAGGTGTCTTTTTAGCGTAAACTTTTTTTTTTTTAATATCTTTTCGTGTCAAGCTAGTCTTAGACAAGTCCTTTAATCCGTGTCAACTCGTATAACATAGGATTATAGATTTTATTTTTCTTTATTTATTTATTTTTTATTCCTATGAGTCCTAACTCTTCTGGAATTCTAGTCCTTTTCCTAGTTTCTTGTGATTTTTTGTGCTAATCTTAACATGTGTTCTTTGTCTTTGATTGCGGTTGATCTTATTTATGACTAACAATTTCCAATGGACCGTTTTTACCTAGTAAATAGTATAAACATTAAAATTGGACAAAATTAATCAAGTTAGTTTGTCTTTTAGACTTCTGTGCTATTTGGTCCTTGGGTCCTTTGTTTTTCACAACGTCCTCATGTATAGCCATGCGATCATACCACGAGTCTTATAAACTCTCCTAATCACACATGTTGAGTCATTGCACACACTTTGTCTTCGAGTAATGCACTATATTGTTTATGATCGTATACTAAGACCATGCATGTTTCATCTCCGTCGTAATAGGAATTAATAGAGTATTTCCCATTGGTTTTCAAAATTATTTCATACACTCTTCCTTTCCAATCCGAGTATTGAGTCCATGCATTAAGTGAGCTCATTTTGTTCCATAGTACTTGAGTTCAAGAATCACTAGGCAAGAGTTGGAAGAATAAGGGGAACGTCATTCCTTCCTTCTTTTCTTCCAATAAAAGCATCAACAATAACAAGCTTCTTGTCCTTCTTGGCTCTAACAAGTAATTCATAAGCAACCATGAAGACGAAACACAAGACAAGTTTTCATACAAGATTTCATGCTTTTTTTTTTCAACCCTTTTCCCCTAATAAGTCTAGCATAGGTTTTCCTTATCCTTATGGCTATATGACATGTTCCATGAATAAGCATTTCTTACCCAACCTAAACACAAGGTATACCAATGATAAGAGGTACCTTTGCAACCCATTCATTCCCCATTAACCAATCAATCACATATCCATTTTTTCATCAACCACTTTGAGCCTCGTCTAACGATTAACCTTTTTTATTCAGCCCACATTCACTTAACCCTAAGAGGGAAGGTGTGCAATTTGTGTAACAATCAGAAAGCAAGTTCAAATAAAAAAAAAAAAGGATAAGTATATAAAAAAAAACAATATCTAAGGGCAAGTGTTCCAATGTCTTTGATATGAACACGTCTCAAATTGCGTCTCTCATCGAGTGATTGGTACCACGCCTGAGAAACATGAATGCTATGTGATTAATGGATTGCATGGTCCAAGATTGCCCACATTGATTAAAAAGAAAGAAAAACATTCAAAATAAAAAATATATGAAAAATAAAACTTGCAAAGTCCAATACATAATCGCATATCTTGGGGGCTTCTCTTGGGTCTTGAGCCTTTTACCCCTTGCTTCCTTAAACCATCAGCTTAACCATTACAAACCTTATTACAACCCTTGAAAGACCTCTTTGAGGTGTACACAGATTTGTGCAAAGTTCGGATAAAGCTACGTTGGCCTGATTCCTAACGGATACATAGGCAACCTCACATATCGAGGTGCGGCCACATTCATATTCACATTTATATTCATATCCATGATTGATCGAGTCAAAGAATATCCAATGCTTATCCCTATGACCCTATCCATCTAGAGCTAGACTTGTGGGCTTGAACCCACATAATTAAGCCTACCTAGCCTAAAGGGTCACCATCTCGACTCTTCTCACATCTATTTCCCTCACCATAGCCTTTGCAGTCTAACCTTAGTATCACTTTCACACACTTCTTGCACACATACATAGCCATATCATCTTTCCCTTAGGAACCATTTTATCACTAGGTGAAAAGAGTGGTTTGACAGCGGTTCAAACCCGGTCTAAGGAACCGGTTTGAACCGTTGTCTATGTGGGGGGTGCCAAAACCCCCCCTTTTTGGCACTGGTTCAAAACCAGTGCCATATACCCAATTAGGCACTGGTTAACCGGTGCCTTTAACTGCTCTCTCGCCATTTTTTTTGGGTGGTAGCTATTTTAGGCACCGGTTAACCGGTGCCTATTCACCCAATATTTTTTTATTTTTTTTTTACAATTTTCGTGCAATAATATTTTAAAAAAAAAACCTGTTTCCAGCAATAATAATAACCTGTAATTATAGCAATTATATTAAGTAAAATAATTAATAATATAATTATTATAATTACTAATAATAATAATATTATTAATTATTACAATATGATACAAAAATAATATTAAAAACAAGAATTCAATTATATATATAGATATAAATATTCCCAAACGCAATACATTAAAAAAAATGCTTACATATACAAATAATAGTAAGTAAATATATAATGAATAATAAGTTATATAGTTCAAAAGTTAACATAAATAATTTACAATTACAATGCCATTTACATGTTGAAGGTGATAAAAGACGTCAACATGTCACGAACTTCATTAAGCTCCTTGATTGTCAACGGACCATCCTTTTGGACCTTGCAAAACTTGAAATACAAAAACATAATATTAAAATTAATTAATTTGGCAAAACAATATATATTTTATCAAATATTACCTATATGACTTCTATGTAGCCCATTTCCTACATTACTTATCAAATGAACTATTTCTTTCTCATAACAAGTCAATGTTGGGTAGTTGCATGTGTGTAAGCCCTAAAATTGTATAGGAGAGCATTTTATTAAGGTTTATGACGCTTTTTACTCAAAATGGCCCGAATATGGCCTATATGACTTTACTTTGCCCATTTCCTATATTTCTTATTAAATGAACTTTATTTATCTCATAACATGTCAATATTATGTAGTTATAGGTGTATAAGGAAAGAAATCACATAAAAAGAGCATATTAATACAAAATGGCCCAAATATGGCCCATATGACTTCAATTCAGCCCATTTTCTACCTTTCTTGTGAAATGGCCTTTTTGTTTCTCATAACATGTCATTGTTGGGTAATATTAGATGTCTAAGGCTAGAAATCACATCAATATAGCATTTCAATAAGTTTAACAACGCATTTTACTCAACATGGCCCAAATAGGGCCTATATGACTTTTATGTAGCCCATTTCCTACATTACTTATCAAATGAACTATTTCTTTCTCATAACATGTCAATGTTTGGTAGTTTTATGTGTGTAAGCCCTAAATTTGTATAGGAGAGCAATTTATTAAGGTTTATGACGCTTTTTACTCAAAATGGCCCGAAAATGGCCTATATGACTTTACTTTGCCCATTTCCTACATTTCTTATTAAATGAAATTTATTTATCTCATAACATGTCAATATTATCTAGTTATAGGTGTATAAGAAAAGAAATCACATAAAAAGAGCATATTAACACAAAATGGCCCAAATATGGCCCATATGACTTCTATTCAGCCCATTTTCTACCTTTCTTGTCAAATGGCTTTTTTGTTTCTCATAACATGTAATTGTTAGGTGATATTAGGTGTCTAAGGCTAGAAATCACATCAATATATCATTTCAATAAGTTTAACAACACATTTACTCAACATGGCCCAAATAGGGCCTATATGACTTCTATGTAGCCCATTTCCTACATTACTTATCAAATGAACTATTTCTTTCTCATAACATGTCAATGTTGGGTAGTTGTATGTGTGTAAGCCCTAAATTGTATAGGAGAGCATTTTATTAAGGTTTATGTCGCTTTTTACTCAAAATGGCCCGAAAATGGCCTATATGACTTTACTTTTCCCATTTCCTAAATTTCTTATTAAATGAACTTTATTTATCTCATAACATGTCAATATTATCTAGTTATAGGTGTATAAGGAAATAAATCATATCAAAAGAGCATATTAACACAAAATGGCCCAAATATGGCCCATATGACTTCTATTCAGCCCATTTTCTACCTTTCTTGTCAAATGGACTTTTTGTTTCTCATAACATGCCATTGTTGGGTAATATTAGGTGTCTAAGGCTAAAAATCACATCAATATAGAATTTTAATAAGTTTTAGGACTTACCTCATCAAGCTGTTGAGTGTTCGTACAATGAGTCACAATGTCAAGCATGAATCTCATCACGTACAAAGCACAATCAAGTCCATTCTCTTGTTGTGCGCACTAGCATATGACAAATAAATCACATCAGTGAAACATGCAAAGGAAATGATAAAATATTTACTAACATAGATTTTCAAGATAATCACAATATCATGTAAATTACCAACGGTGACTTCCATGTTAGACCCTTTGGAGCACGACAATGTAGCTTCTTCATAACACTGTAGTAAAAAAAAAGTACATTCAAATTTGATAGTCGTATGACTACTAAATTATTTATTATTAGCAATAATCATCACTAGGTTGCTATATATATTTACTTTTGCAATATAGACTTCACGAGCCACTTCTCCGATGATCGAGCTGAATCAAGGTGATAAATTGTGTTAGTGGAATTACAAATCACCATGAGGCTCCAATGCTCCCTACATAAGTTCACAATAGACAAGCAAATTAATATTTAGGAGTCAACATATAATGAGGCCAAATCAATTGAATTTGACATGGTTAGACTTACTCTTTATAACATGGGGCGAATATGAACTTGACTCCCTCACGCACTGATTCCCTGATACTCTGTTCAAAATAGTACAACACATCATGAGGGTTGCCTATGATTCTAGTAGTGGATAACTGCTCGGGGCATAACCACCCAAATTTACAAGGAGAATCAGTGTCAGTTAAGTGCTCCTGTAGTGCTCTGCGTGCATGAACATTGAATAATTAATCAGATGTAGGATAATCACCATCAATTTGAATAACTTGAAAAAAGTATAGATTATGTGGGCATTGAAGTACCTTATGAATGTTTGAATGAGGGAAATGTTAAGCTTTGCACCACGTAGAAATTCCTTCACATCTTCTTTGCTGATCCATGCAACTGCATCCTCATCATAGTGGAACATTGCCTTAGGAAGTGCAACTTCCATGGGATCGACCAAATGACAAGCACGATTGTGAAGAAAGGTCATGTCAGTAGAGAGCGATTGAAGAACAATGTCTTCAACAAGTGGAGTAGGTGGCATGGGTGAACCTTTCGAAGAGTGCAACTTCAACGCTTGTTCACTCTTGGACCGTTGTTCACTTAGCTTCTTCTTAGGTTGATCAATTCTTTTAGGCTTCTCCACCCTCTTTCTCTTTAAAGTTTTGCTTCCATGCGAAATCTGAAATAGTTTGAGAAAGAATAAGTTTATAAGTTGAGAAATGAAGAAAATGGCTTTATTTTGATGAAATGGGCCCAAAAACTTTAGAACTTTTCTTCTTTTATGTAATTTCAACACTCAATCACTAATAAATATGTAATTATGATATGGTTTGAGAATTTATAAGTTTATTAGTTGAGAAATGAAGAAAATAGGAAAGTGAGTAGCCATTTCGGCTCAAAATGGCTTTATTTTGATGAAATGCGCCAAAAAACTTAGAACTTTGCTTCTTTTATGCAATTTCAACTCACAATCACTTATACATATGTAATTATGATATGGTTTATAATGAATAAGTTTGCAAGTTGAGAAATGGCTTTATTTTGATGAATTGGACCCAAAACATTAGAACTTGGCGATAGGGATGGCAACGGGTCGGATTCGGATCGGGTGGAGCTTCACCCGCATCCATCCGCTACCTCCATCCACTCCACCCGATCCACCCACCACCCGCTAACCCCATCATCCACATCCGATCCACCCATCATCCGCGGGTGAAACGGGTGGATCGGATGATAAACGGGTGAAGATTAAACTTGTGTTATGAAATTAAACAAAAAAAAAAAATGATGCTAAGTAATTCCTACTGTGCCATCTAAATCGGCATTGCAAAAATTAAAAAAAAATATAGCACTAGCAATTTAGCATTACAAGATCAATTACTAGTACCACCAACTATGAAATACATGAACTATTGATATGATTAAGTTAAATAAGTGATCTGTGATGCCATTTTCCCTTCAAAAATTCATGAAATTAATGAACTTAATCGCGTAAGAGGAGTCGCCGCCTCGCCCAAGAGGAGTGTGAGACGTTCTGGTGAGAAGTTGCCGGTAAAAATGGAATATTTGGTGGTGAGTAGAGAGTGTGAGGAACTAAAGAAGGAGAGAGACTGTTAGGAGGACTTGAGAGTTGAGAATGAATATGTGCGGCTAGCTGTATGTAGTATGTACATTAGATTAGGGTTTTTTTTAAAAGTTTTGTATTTTTTTATATATATAAAAATAAATGGGTGGATGATAAGAGGGTGATGGATCGGGTGACGGATGACTTAAAGCTCCACCCGAATCCGATCCGATCCGTCACCCGTTTCATCCACCACCCGCCTTCCATCCATTTAAGTCGGGTTTTCATCCATTTAATTTAAGCGGGTGGAGCAGGTTAATGGATATCCATATAAAATTGCCATCCTTACTTGGCGATTTTTATGTAATTTCAAATGACAACCACTTATAAATATGTGATTATGAGTTTTTTTGAGATGCAAGGAGTTTATAAGTTAAGAAATGAAGAAAATAGGCTAGTGAGTAGCCATTTCGGCTCAAAATGGCTTTATTTTGATGAAATGTGCCAAAAAACTTAGAACTTTGCTTCTTTTATGCAATTTCAACTCACAATCACTTATACATATGTAATTATGATATGGTTTGAGAATGAATAAGTTTGCAAGTTGAGAAATAAGGAAAATAGGCAAGTGAGAAGCCATTTCAGCTCAAAATGGTTTTATTTTGATAAAATTGCTCAAATTTTTTTTTTAAAAAAATATGCAAGTTCCGCCAAATCGGAACACCCGAGGGAGCCGCCCCCGCTGCCGGAACAGCGAAGGCAGCCCACGCCGAGGCCACAACAGCCCCCGCAGCCGCATGCCAAGGCTGTAGCAGCCACGACAGGTGGCTGCCATGCCTGGTGCAGCCTCGACAGCAGCCTGCCTGGGCTGCTGCAGCCTCGATAGGTTGCTGCCATGGCTGTAGCAGCCCAGGAAGGTGCTGCCGATGCGTTGGTAAAGGCCTTTGCCACCCAGTTTGCGTTGATAAGCTAAAGCCCTATCGCAAAACTCTTGAACCCCATTCCAAAATTCCAATGTATCGCGTCTACCATACATCCAACCACGATCCTTCTCCATTTAGTAAATTGTCTCTAAACATATATAGCAACATATAATTTATAATATGTAAGTGCTACATATTTTATGTAAATCAAATTCAAGTACAAAACGTGAATATACCATTCATATAGTGAAAAAATGCATGTTTCCAAAGGGTCCTTATCACTCCAACCTAACCCATCCTTGAATGTCTACTCTCACTAGTGAATGTATGTCAACTTTCCAATTTTAAGGAAAATCCGGCAGCATTTCCTCCTAGTTCTCCAAGTACATGATTTAGATAATTAATTACCCACATATGTACCTAGAGAACATAGTGAGGAAATGGTAAGCCAAGATGTTCCTTAAAATCCAAAAGAAAACATACATTCACCACCTAAGTGAGAGTACACATTCAAGAACAGTCCCAACCGGGGACTATTCAAGACTTTCTCCTAATGAGAAAGCCTTGAACGGGTATCTAGGCATATGATGATGCAAGTATTCTATATATTGTTGTATTTATTTGCAATTAAACAATACACAAGTTGCAATTTCATGAATAACTTTTATTAAATGGATAAATAGAAAGAAATATAGCTAAGTAAAGTTTATAAGTCATACCAATATATCAACTACCTACTTGAGCTCAATATGTAATCCTCAAGCTAATTAAACTCGTGCTTCAATTCACATATAAATCTAAATATTAAAAAAACAAAAATTAGCAACGTCACTAATTCACTAATATATTCACAATTCTCTAATGTATTCACAATTCTCTAATTTGTTCACAACTAAATAAGTGGCAATATCACTATTTCTCTAAATTATGCACAATTCTCTAATTTAATCACAATTCTCTAAATTATTCACAAATCTCTAATGTAATCACAATTCTCTAATTTATTCACAATTTTCTAATTTATTCACAACTAATTAGTAGCAAGGTCACTAATTCTTTAATATATTCACAATTACCCATTAAAACAACCTAAAATTACACATTAAAACAAACAAAAATTCAACTAATTAAGTAACATTTTTATTAATCTCTATTATATTCATAATTACTCATTAAATCAACCTCAAAATAACCCATTAAAATATACAAATTTTTCAACTAAGGAACAAGGTAATGCAAAATTACTCTAATCTATAATATGTATTCAAAATTACTCTAAACATACAAAATTACTCTAATGTGTAATATGTATTCAAAATTTCTAAATAAACAACCAATGCAAAAATTAAAAAAATTAGGGTAAAATTATATATATTCCTTGACTTTAATTTTCATAACAATAATTGTTCAAAATGCTATTGAAAATAATAAAATTACATATTTCAAAATAATTGTTCAATTTTTAACAAAAAAATAAAAACTTACCCTAAATTAGTTGAAGGTGGAAGAAGCTAAGGGGATGAGAGATTGAGGACGACCCTCGCTGGTGGAGGTAGCAGCGGTGGTGCGCACTAGTGGAGGCATTGTGGAGGTGGAGGCGGTGCGCTGCTGTTTCGAACAATGCTGGTGGCCTGGAGGCCGGTGAAAGACAGAGAAGGGCAGGGCAGGGAAAAGACAAGGGCAAGTGAGAATTAAGGGCGGTGGTTTTCGACAATGTTGGTGGCCGGTGAAGGTGGCGGTTGTGGTTGAGGGAAAGGGGGAGGTTGTTCTTCGTCTCTAATGAAACAGTGAAGTCGGGGAAGTTATAAAGGAATGAAAGAGAAAGAGAGGAAGGAGAAGAAATTAAAGGCCGCGTTTTTTTTTGAAAAAGCCCTGGTTTAGTTGAACCGGTGCCCTTTTTATTTTTGGCACCGGTTTGAGTTGAACCGGTGCCTTTTCGCTTTGTTTAAAAACCCGCCCAATTTTGGGCCGATTTTTGGCACCGGTTTGGCCTGAACCGGTGCCATATGGGGGGTGCCTAATGCTATTTTTCTGCTAGCGTATCATGAAATCTTGTTTTCCTACCGCGCACGCTTCATCATCTTTCAAGAAAACATTCACTAGAAGAAACGTTGTATACTTTCTTAGCTTCTTGACCTGAGCAATATTTATTGTTTCATGCATCGCATAATGTGCTTAGTACCATTTATATATCAATGACTTGTAATCATACAAAGGATATCGTGCTTAGCTCCTTGACCTAAACAACGTTCGTTATGCAATAATAACTTCGTCTATATACGTGCTTCGCTTTCAGACCTAAGTGACGTTCAAGATTGTTTCTTTACACCATATATGATGCTTAGCTCCATGACTTAAGTTCATTCATCTATCGTGGCACATGATGTAATTGTCCTTAGCCTCTTGGCATAAGAACATGCATCATGCATACGTTATTTTCAAGACAACTAATTCAATCCATACAATTCATTTCGTCTTGCTCAAGAAGGAAGTTCAAAACTTCTTCGATTTTATGTCTTTTCTTTTGGGGAAGTTCAAAAACTTTTTCAAAATTTTCTCATAGAGGGAAAGTCAAAACCAAAACTTTTTTCTCACGTCTTTCTTTTCCGGGAGAAAGTCGGTACCCTCCACTCATGACAAAAATAACAGAAAATTTTTGCTTTGTCGATTGCTTGTGTCTGATCATAAACTCAAATCATACTTATACATACACAATCACAAGTCATACACATGTCATGTCATGTCAAGTTAAGCTTGGTCAAGTTAGTTGGTCAAGTCAATCATAGGCTATATGAGTCCCTTGGAAAATTTTATTTTGCAGGTCTCAATTATAGCCCACGTCCTAGGACAAGTGGACCATCTACAACTCACGTTTGGGGACAAGCGGACCATCTATAGCCCACGTTCGGGGATAAACGGACCATCTACATCCCACGTCCGAGGACAAGCGGACCATTTACACCCCACGTCGGGGGACAAGCGGATCATCTACAGCCCACGTTTGGGGACAAGCAAACCATCTACATACCACGTCAGGGGAAAAGTTGACCATCTACAGCCCATGTTCGGGGACAAGAGAACCAATTACATCCCACGTTCGGGGACAAGCGTACATTTTACAGCCCGCGTTCGGGGACAAGCGGACCATCTACAGCCCATGTTCGAGGACAAGCGGACCATTCTACAGCCCACGTTCGGGGAAAAGTGAAACATCTACAACCCACGATTGGGGACAAGCAAACCCATTACAGCCCACGTTCGGGGAGAAGAGAACCAACTTCAGCCCACGTCCGAGGACAAGCGGAGCATTTACTGCCCACGTTCGGGACAAGCGAACCATCTACAACCCACGTCCGGAGACAAGCGGACCATCTACAACCCACATTCGGGGACAAGCGAACCATTTACAACCCACGTTTGGGGACAATCGAACCACCATTATTTCATGGCGCAAGGTTCTTGATACATGGAGACTTGCAATCTTATTAGACAAGTTTTTCCTAAAGCATGGAAAATTATCAGTCGTTGTCATCTCTCAAAGCGAAGATGTCAGCGGTTACACCATATGTCGACTTTTCTCAAGCATGGAAAGTATCTCAACCGCTGGGTTTCTTCAAGCATAGAAAACCGCCAAATTCATATGTTTACTTTCCTCAAGCATGGAAAGTATCATTCGGTAGGTTTCTTCAAGCTTAGGAAGCTACCAAACTCATCAGTCAACTTTCCTCAAGTATGGAAAGTATTTCAACAAAACGTCATCTGATGGATTCCTTCAAGCATAAGAAGCTACCAAACTTATTTGTCACCGATACACTGGTGTCAGATACTCATTCTATCCCTTTACTCTTTTATCTGTAAAACTAACACTTTTCTGCAGGTATCGGCGTATATTAAGTGATTTAGGATCGCATAACGTCTTAAATAATTCTCCGTCCATATCGACCACTTTCACTATCGTTTTTAAAACTGACGTTTCTACAAACTTAGTCAAAGTTGGGGCTTTTGTAGACACCTAAAAATGTCTCCCCAAAACTAAACAAGATTATGAACAACCTTTCACCGCCATTATTGGTCGGGTTGAGTATTTAATCTTGGAGTGCTTAAATCCATATTTTCATTTCATAAACCAACCCAATTCTTAGCCCATTTCCCCAAACAATAACTTATTTTCCTCTTTTTTTTGCCTTTAACCCCAAAATAATTTATTTCGTGTCCGTTTTATAAAAATGTTTATTCCATTTTATTTTGGTCCATACTGGGTCCAATGATTGAATAGTTGGATGAGGTTTGAAAAGAGATTTCAAACGATATATTATAAGCCCAAATCCGAGTTATATCGAATAAGTTATGGCAAAAATAATAAACTGAGCCCAAATCGAACCTAAGCCCACCTTGCCTATGACCCAATGATTACGTGGAGGGTCCAAAGGATTTAATCCCATTCCTAAACAAATTAAGATTTATTGGATGCTTCTATAAGTTTCTAAAAGATCTTAATTATCCTTTTAGAAAAGATAAGATTAAAGAGTTTGAAATTGAATAAAACTTTTGTTTTTGAAAATCCAAATTCAATTGAATTGACATACCTTCAAAGTTTTTATCCAAATATTATATGGTTGATAGCCCTTAAAATTATATTTCCAATGATATATTATAATATCAATTCTGAGCTATAACGGAAATTATATGAATGAAATATCAAAGTCTATCAAAAACTGACACCGTCCCATTGTTTCGTGCATATCGTTTATTCTAAAAAGGATTTTAACCAGATTCTAATTGGGTTAGAAATTATACTTCAACAACTTTCCAACGACATATTATTTATCTTATTCCAATTTTTTGGACCAAAAGATATGATAAAAACAAAAATTGCAAAACCTGTTGTTGTAGGCGTCGTTCGAAGTGCGCCTACGTCAAAGCATGTGTGAATATGCTTGGCACTCATAGGAAATGGGAATAGACATTACGATTAGGGACAACAATTAGGGACAAAGAAAAGTAGGGAGCCGCCAACAAGTTTTTAAGGAACTTGTAAACTGTTCACGGATCATAAAAGGCAACCACGACTAAGGGACAACGATAGGCAACAACGATTGTCCCGTGAAGGTTACACCCCATTCATAATCCATGAGATTACTAAATCCATATGGTTCGGAATCACAAAAGGAGGACCGGGGATGATGGTACAAAGTGATTAATGGAGTCACATTCGCCCGTATCGGCCTCTACTCGATTCTTATAGTGAAAATTAATTCATGCGATCTCAAAGGAATACAAACAAAATATTCAATTTGCTCCAAATTATTATTAGGCTAAATTTGTTAAATATTAATGCAACACATAATTCTAAAATATTTGTGATCACTTGAATTAAATAACAAGATTAAAAAGGAACCTAAACCGGTTGTCCAAATTATCTTATTAGGCGTGATTTTCAATTATATATTTCCTTTAAACATGGAGTATGGTGATCAATAAATATAATAAAATAAACATTATTATTGGAAGAAATTTAACAATAATAGCGTTAGTCAAATCGAATAATAAATAAACCTAATTATGATACTAGTAATATAAAAAATAAGTAATTAAATTAATTAATTACTGACATTCCGCGTGTTCCTTAAAATTGCTACTTCCTTTGTTCTTTTTTACTTGACCCGCTTTGACTTTTACACTATTCACCATCCCTCCTTTGACCGTGTTTTGTGAATAATATGTAAGGAAAAAATATTCATGTTGGATCATTTTGAATTCGTCTAAATCAGTGCTATCATAATATATAACTTTTATATTTTTTAATAATGCAGAATTAAAGTTATTGACCTTTAAAGTTTTGCATTGGCAAGCGTGATAAAAGAAACAGGTCAAATAAAAAAGAACAGAGGAAGTATATCATGAAAAAATTGTTAGTAACTTCAATAAAAAAAATATAAATCAAATGAAATTAAATTAAATTAAATTAAAAGTAGAGTTGATTTGGTCCAAACCCTCAGTTATGTGTACCTTTCACGCCTTGGTTTAAGGACGGAACCTCGGGTTAAGTATGGACTCCTTGGAGTGCTTAAGGGAAGAATGGTGTAATTAGGAATATAGGTTTAAGGCTTAGAATATGGGAGAGAGAGAATAAAGTAATTTTTTGTGTAAAAGAGAGGAAGAGAGAAGGATTTGATGCCCCGTACATCGGAAATTAGGGGGTATTTATAGAAAAAATGTGCTGAGGGAACACACAAAACCCTAAAAAGATAAAAAAAAAACCCTAAAAAATAGCACCGCGACACGGCAGAAAACACCGTGACACGATGCTAGGCACCGTCAGACGGGGCACACTCCCGTGACACGGTGGACAACAGTGCGACGCAGGAAATATTTGACCTACGGGAAGTGAAAACGCGTTAAGAGTTTACGTAGAAAATACACGATAAAATTCCGTGACACGGCAGTGTCCACCATGGCACGATACAGTACACTGTGTCACGGTATGGGAAAACGTGGAAATTACATGGAAATAGCATTATGACATGGTGTTTAGTACCGTGTCACGGCACCAAGTACCGTGTCGCGGCAGCAGATACCGTGCCACGGTGGAATTTGACGCAAAAAAGCTTTGAAAATAGCATTAGGACACGATGTTCAATACCGTGACACGGTGCCAGGCACCGTCAGATGGGGCACACTCCTGTGACACGGTGCTTTTGCACTGTGCGCGGTGATTCCAGTTTTTTACCCGTTTTAAAAATCATCATAACTTTTGATCCATAGCTGAGAATAAGGCATGTAATATATCATTGGAAATATTATCAAGTCTGTTTTCTAACCCAGTTAAAATCAGGTCAAAATGATTTATATATTTACTGATATGGCCATTTTAGTGGAATGGTGTTGGTTTTGGGCCGAGTTTAGTGTTTTGCTCATATCTTTTTCGTTATAGCTCGGAATTGGGCTTATGATATATGGTTGGAAATATTATTTCAAGGCCTATCCAACAAAATAATAAATGGATCAAAATTATATAGCCATAAAATCAGTTCAGGTCGGTTTTGTGATGTGGACACGAAAAGTGGAAAATATGTTATGGTTTAGGGAAATGAGCTAGAAATTGGATTAGTTTATGAAATATATTGGATAGAAACATGGATCTAAGCAGTCCAAAGATTAAATACTCAACCCAACCAATAATGGCGGTGAAAGGTGTTCATCATCGGGTTTGGTTTTGGGGAGACATTTTTAGGTGTTTACCGAAGACCCCATTTTGACTGAGTTTGTAAAACGTTAGTTTTGAAAACGATAGTAAAAGTAGTCGATAGGGACCGACAATGATTTAAAATGTTCTGCGATCCTAAATCACTCTATATACGCCGATACCTGCAGAAAAATGTTAGTTCCACAGATAAAAGAGTTAAGGAATAGAATGTTTATCTTACACCAGTGTATCGGTGACAAATGAGTTTGGTATTTTCCTGTGCTTGAAGGAATCCACCGGATGACATTTGTTGAAATGCTTTCCATGCCTGAGTAAAGCCGACTGATGAGTTTGGTAGCTTTCTATGCTTGAAGAAATCTACCGGATGATACTTTCCATGCTTGAGGAAAGTCGACATATGAATTTTACGGTTTTCTATGCTTGAAGAAATCCACTGAGTAATATTTTCCATGCTTGAGGAAAGCCGACAAAGGAATTTTACGGTTTTCTATGCTTGAAGAAACCCACCGATAATACTTTCCATGCTTGAGGAAAGTCGACAGATGATGAGATTTCAAGTCTCTGTGTATCGAAAACCTTGCGCCGTGAAATGATAGTGGTTCGATTGTCCCCGAACGTGGGCTGTAGTTGGTTCGCTTGTCCCCGAACGTGGGCTGTAAATGGTTCGCTTGTCCCCGAACGTGGGCTATAGATGGTTCGCTTGTCCCCGAACGTGGGCTGTAGATGGTCTGCTTGTCCCCGAACGTGAGTTGTAGATGGTCCGCTTGTCCCCGGACGTGGGCTGTAATTGAGACCTGCAAAATAAAATTTGCCAAGGAACTCGTATAGACTATGATTGACTTGACCAACTGACTTGACAAAGTTTGACTTGACACGACATGACATGACATTAGTGTGACTTATGATTGTGTGTGTATAGTTTAAGTGTGTGTACAAACACATGCAATAAAAAATGCAAAAGCAAAAAAATTTCGTTATATTTGTCATGAGATGAGTGGAGGGTACAGACTGTCTTCCGAGAAAGATGTAAAAAAAAAAGTTTTATTTTTGTCATATTTTTTAATGTCCCCAAAAGAAAAGTTATGAGAAAGGGAAAAAGTTTTGAACTTAGCTTGTTTGTTGAGCAAGACGAAATGAATCACATGGATTAAATTTCTTGTCTTGAAAATAATTTATGCAGGTTCTTAGGCCAGGAGGCTAAGGACAGTTACATCACGTGCCACGATAGATGAATGAACTTAGATCATGCAGCTAAGCATCATATATGGTGTAAAGAAGCGACCTTGAACGTCAATTAGGTCTTGAAGCTAAGCACGTATATATATGAAGCGATTATTGCATAATGAACGTTGCTTAGGTCAAGGAGCTACGAACGATATGCTTTGTATGATTACAAATCATTGATATATAAATATTGCTCAGCACATTATGCGATGCATGAAACAATGAACATTGCTCATGTCAGGAAACTAAGCATGTATACAATGTTTCTTTTAATGAATGTTGTCTTGAAAGATGATGAAGCATGCACAGTGTTGAAACAAGATTTCATGATAAAGGGCTCTTAAAGGGAAGGATGATTGATATGGATATGGATGTGTGAGTAAAGTGTGTGAATGTGATACTAAGGTTGGCTGCAAAGTTTATGGTGATGGAAATATATATGAGAAGAGCCAAAGATGATGACTCTTTAGGCTGAGTAAGCTAAATGATGTGGGTTCAAGCCCCCAAGTCTAGCTCTAAATGGGTATGGGTAAGCATCGGATATTCTTTGACTCGATCAAGCATATGAATGTGAATATGAACGTGGATATGAATGTAGCCGCACCTCGATGTAAGGTTGCCTACGTATCCGTTAGGAATCAGGCCGAACGTAGCCCGAGCCGAACTTTGCACAAGTGTATGTAAACCTCAAAGAGGTCTTTCAAGGGTTGTAATATGGTTAAGTTGGAAGTTCAAAGAAGAAAAGGGTACAAGGCTCAAGACCCGATAGAATCCCCAACATGTGTAATTGTGAATTTGAATTTTTTTAATTTTGCAAGCTTATTTTCGTTTTTTTTTTTAATTCTTTTTTTATTATTCTTTTGAATCAATGTAGGCAATCTCAGATCATGCGGTCCATCACTCACTTAGCATTCATGTTTCTCGGGCACGGTCCCAAGCACTCAATGAGAGACGCAATTTGAGACATGTTCATATCAAAGACATTGGAACACTTGCGTTTAGACATTGTTTTATTGTTGCTTTGCTGCTTTTTTCTGTTTTTTTACTTGCTTTTTGAATGTTATACAATTACACATCTTCCAATCCCAAGTTTAAGTGAATGCGGGTTGAAGAAATGAAGGCCAAACGTTAGACGAGGCTCAAAGTGGTTGATGAAGAAATGGATTGTGATTGACCAACTCACAGGGAATGATAGGGTTGCAAAGGTGCCTCAAGTCATTGGTGTACCTTGTGTTTAATTAGTTTGGTAATTGATTTTTTTTTTTAGAATGAGTGAATGAAAAATTCTATGATCGAAACACATGAAACATATAAAAATTTCAAATGGAAAACCTATGCTAGACATGAATTGGGGAATGGAGATGAATGATAAAAAAAAAAAAAAAAATCATGAAATCATACATAAAGGATCTGTTATGCACCTTGTGTTCATTACTTCTTGCCGTCTGGAGGAATAGGAAGTTTGTTTGCATCCACCAAGTCTTGAATGACGTCCTTCAAATTCCAACATTGCTCCGTAGTGTGGCCCTTTCCTTGATGGTACTTGCAATGGGCATTGGGATTCCATTTGGCGCTCCTTTCTTCAGGTTTTGGCTCTGGAAATAGCGCAATAGGTGTGATCAAGCCTTCATCGTAAAGACGTGTAAGTTCTTTTCTTCTTGGACAATGGAGCATCAAGAGCTAACACTTCATTGAGATCAACTTGGCTTATTGTTGGTAGTATTTTCGTGCTTAGAAGACGAAGAAGAAGGATGGTCGTTTTTCTTGATTTTCCAAGTGTTATTATTGTTACTACCGGCACTCTTTATTAGATCATCCTCGATATTGATGCCAATGTCATATACAGCTTCAAAAGTGTTCAAAGGAAGAAATTTGAGATGTTGCTTGTACTTGTGAGTCAAATTTTGGATGAAGAGGCGAATCATCTATTTTTCTTTGGGAGGATCTACCAAGTGTTTTGGGTGTTTTTGTCCCTCGGGAGAGTTACAACACGAAGACTGATCCGGCGTGAGCTGTACCTGCAAAATAACGGAGACTCCGGGTGGGTGGAGCTCCGCCTCCGACGGTCAAATTAGTAACTTGAAAAGGAATAAAGAGAACGGAAATTTAGGTGGGTATTTGCTCAGATTCCAAGCTCAGGTCTTTCTCTGATGTGAGAGAAATGCAAGTGACGTGCCCTCAAAAAGAGGGACATCTCCCTATTTATAAGGTCTTTGGGATTTGTGCCCTTGATTAGGTCATTGAACCTTAATCATTGGTGGGTTGCGCCGTTTTGCGGCTTTCTCGGGATTTGGGCCTGAAGGCTGCCTTTTTCCCTTAATTTCTGGAGTGACATGTGTCAAGCAGGGATTGGTACACTTTTGGCCATCCGGAGGCTGACACGTGTCATCCACTGATTGGACCACGTGGCGGGGTAAAATTACCTTAAACATTTTCCCCTCAAAGATGTGACGTGGTACGCCACGTGGCATCTGTAACACGTGTCACGCTCCTATTGGCGGTAATTTTACCATTAAAGAGTAACCGTTCACCTTCCGAGTAAATTACGAGAATGCCCCCATATTTACCTTCTATATATAGCCGTTTACCCTCATAATTTTGTACGTTTACAAAAAATTTTCTAGAGAGAGAACTTTGAGAGAGCAGAAGTCATCCGTTTGAGTCAGGCGCAAGCAAGAAAGCTCGTTTTCCATCGACCCAGCCGGACCCGCCTAGTTCCAGATATTACATCAAAAGGTACCGTCTCTGCCTCTCTCAGCTCTTTTTCTTTTTTCACCGCTTGTACATATTTCTTGCAATAAATGGATGCATCACCAACACACACGGCACAGCCTAGGTTAGAGTCCAGCCGGTCACCAGGGACGGCTGAGTCTAGGACTGGGAGTGCCGTCTCGGGGTGTTGGGACCACCCTTTGCCTTGGATTCCGACCAGTTATGTGTCTGTGCAGGACACAATGGCTCGGACAATGCAGACGGCAACTGATCCAAATTACAGAAGCGAAGGCTCAGGCGGCCAAACGCCTGAGGGAGAAACGTCTGGTCATGGAGACCAGACGGCTCTAGAGAGATCCCCTCCACGCGCCCCCTCAACTCCCGCTGATTCCTTTTTGGAAGAATGTGACCAAGGCGGCGATGAGGCCGTCTTTTCCCCCTTGACCCAAAATGAGGAGGAGACGGAGAGTGACAGCTCCGCCTCTACCTTTGAGAGCAGTGACGATTTACCCCCGCTTCAGGATAGCGAGGAGGAAGAAAGGAAAAAATGGAACGAGAAGGACGATCCCTTCAACATTCATGTCTCCTCCAAGGACCGGATCCAAATGGAGGAAAACTTGAAGAATTTTACTCAAATGCACCCGCTAGGAGACGGGTATAGGATCCGGGTTCCGCCTGAGAATGGCACCATCGCCTGGGAGGACGATCAAGAGAACGCCAACAGCTATTTCGGCTGTTATGAGGCGGCGTTCAAGGCTAGTCTTCGCTTTCCCTTCACCAGGCGATGAAGGTAATTTTGAGAGGCTATGGCCTCGGAGTCTGGCAACTTACCCCCAACTCTTGGACAAATATTATGGGGTATGTTGCTGCCTGCGAGTTCCAGGGGCTTAACCCCGGCTGGGAGGCTTTTGCTAGTATGCATTATCTTAGCAGAAGCCCAGGCGGCTGGAGGGCGTGGTATACTCTAACCATGCATCCCCAATACATGATGACCTTGGACAAGGTCTCTAAATTCGACGGCTGGAAACACAGGTTCTACCTGATGTCAGCTCCAACCAGACGGGAGAATTATGAATTCCGTCTGTACAATAAGATGCCCGACTTGATGGGCCGAAAGTGTGCTCTTCCTCGGATCCCAGAGGAAGATTTTGACAAGATCATTGAGGCAGACTTTTTCGGCCTCACATACGCAACCTTGTCAACCGGGGAAACAATTAAGGTCCCCAAGAACTGGATCCCCAAAAGCGCCTGGTTCAGGGACGAGTGCTTCCTAGCCGCCTATGGGCTAGGGCACATGTTTACCAAACGTATGCGCCTGAGTTTATATCTGTCTGTAGTATCTTTCTATCGAAATTGATTTATGATATTGACCAATTTCTCTTTTTGCAGAAGAAGCATTAAAAATGTTGCAGACGGAGAAGACTCCCAAGCGGTCCTCTGCAGTCATCCTCAAGGAGCTTGCGGAGAAAGCTGCGGCTGAGGTCAAAGCCAAGGTAATAAACGCATGACCCTTTCGTAAATTAATCTCAAAAATTATTTTTCCCGGATGCTAACTTTAACTTGGTTATTTTCGCAGGGAGGAGAGGTTGGAAAGACGTTTGAGAAACAACTCAAACGGGCTAGGGAGGAGACCCCCTCCGTTCTCAACAAAATCAAAAAATCCACCTCCGCCTCAACTCTTGGCGCCTCAGCCGGGAATCAAAAGATGCGGATAGCGGGGAGAAACGAGAAGATAGGCGGCAGTCTTTGCCTTGATCTCGTCGACCCCTTATCAGCAGCCGGGGGATTCACCACGCCAGCAAGCGGTTCCTGCTTGGCCGGCTCTGAAGGTAAGAACCCTTTTGAATCCCCACTTGAGCTGGGGTGGCCTTTGCGGGTGAAATCCCAATCTCAACAGACGTCATCTTCAGACGGTCAACAACAAATAGGTGCTGCCTTAGTTTCGCACTCATCACGTATTGATTGTGGTGCAGATCAATCTCCCCGCTGGTCAGACGTCCAGAAGCATGCCAAGGCCATGCTTGACGCCGTCCGGAAGAGGGATAAAGACAACATCTCTGGGATAGAGACGTTCAATTTGGAACACATTCTATCCCTTCTGGCTGAGGTAAGAAACTTGTCAATTCAATTTTATTTTTTCCAAGTGTTTTATCCCGCCTGCAATACTCATACCGCTTGCTTTTTTGCAGGCTATGCTGCGGGTGGACGGGCTCAAACGTCTTTATTCCCGCAAACGGGAAGAGGTAAAAACGGCCAAGAATTCCGCCATAGACGCTGATAATATTGCTTTACACTCGACTATCGTAAATGAACTTGAAACTAAAGCAATCATAATGACACAGGCGTCTAGAATCCAGCAGCTGGAGGCGGATCTAGAGACGGCCAAACAGCGGGCGGATGATGCTGAGACGGCCCAGAAGAAGGCAGAGGAGGGCTGGAAGAAGGCGGATGAGAGCGCCAAAAAGGCTGATGAGGCGCTCAAGAAGGCCCAGACGGACCTTGGCAAACTTCAGGGTGTTTCTGAACAGAACACCAACCTGAAAACCAAGGTTGAGAAGCTAGAGAAGGAGGCTGCTCAGGCTCAAAAGAACTTTGCAGCAACCCTAGAGGCGGAGCAGAACCGCCTAGTTGCTGAAAGTGGCGCTGACAATGACGCCCGCATGAAGATCGCCTGGGCTGCCCTATACCCAAACGCGGATTACAGCATCTGGGCACTGGCTCACAGCTATGCCGAGTACGTGGTGTACTTAAGGGATAGAGGTGAGCCAGAGCCTGACTCTTTTGAAACCTGGGTCAACTCTAACAACGAGCCTTCCGCGCCTCAGCTACCTGGTCCGGGGAAGCACAAGATATACCCTCAGATGATGAGGAGGAGGACCAGGAGGCACCGTCTGCAGGCAAGAAGTGACCTTTCAGCGGCAGTATGCCAATCTCTGTTTTTTATCTTTTCTTTTATTTATTCAGCGACGGTATGCCAAAACTTGTTCTTCCGGCCTGCGTGCCGAGTATATTTGTATTTACCGGCTAAGGAGCCGGGTTACTTAACAATTTCTCTTTCTCCCGGACGGGGTCCGGTTAACATTTAATCCATCACAACCGTTTGGTTGGGTGGACTTTTATGAAATGCACCGACTGAGTCGGTTTTGATCATTTTGCGTTTGCGTTTGAATTTCAATTTTTGCGAGTTTTAATTTTTCGTTCTTGCCCAACTTATTAAAAGCATGGGGCGATTTGTTGCCTAACTTATCAAAAGCCTGGCTATCCTTGCCCCTGGACGGCTATGTGATTGGTTTCAAGTGGAGTTGGTTGATTGACTTGGTAACGTCTGATGCTGCAAAGAGCATGATGCGTTTGTAAGTTAATCAATCACAGTAGTGATTGCCCAAAATTAAGTGCACAGCCGTACATCAACAGGCGTTCTAGTCACTACTCAGACGGCGTTTGTCCGTCTTGGTACAGATTTCATAGCCATTGAACAACTCTTTTGCCCCAATTGGGATAGAGAGTGCAATTTCGGAATAAATAACCTAAGTGAGAACTTCAGCCGGTGACCGACTGATGCCCCAGAGCATCCGGTATTCGGTAACTTGATCGTTCTTCACAAACCATTCAGGTCAGACGGCTATGAGTTGACCGATTCAGTCATTCAATTTTTGCCGTCTACATAGGTACGTAGAATCGACAAATAGTTTGTTCTCTGCGACGATTGCACCCGGAGGGGTGTCGCCGGACGCCTTTGTCCATGTTGGGACAGGCGATTTTATAAAATAAGCAACCATTCGGCTATTTTAGCCTTTGGTCCTGTTTAGGACCGGTTGTATAGCCATTAAGCGTTTTTGTGCTTAGTTTTTAATCGGTGAATTTACACTAAGTGTCGAACTTAGTTGGTTAAACAAAAAAGCCTGTCTGGGTATTACCCAGACGGACGGGCAATTATTAAATAATACCAAGTATCAAACTTAAGTAAATAAACAAAGGATTGGCGGTCGAATGTAATCTTTACTAAGTATCAAACTTAGTTAGGTAAATGAAGGATCCGTCTGAGTATTACCCAGGCGGATAATAAAAAAACAACAAAACAATTTTGCAAACAAAGTCTGAATCTTTATTAATTGACTGACTGTTTACAAAAAACTTACATTCTCAGAAGTAGTACTTTTTCAAATTGTCTACATTCCAAGTTCTAGGCAGGCGCTTGCCGTCTGGAGTTTCCAAGCGGTAGTTGTCGTCTCTTACTTCCTCATAGATCCGGTAGGGGCCTTCCCAATTTGGAGTTAGCTTTCCCAGCTCGTTGGCCCTACCGGTTGCCTCCATTTTTCGTAACACTAAGGCGTCAACTTTCAAGGGACGCTTGTGTACTTTCTTATTGTAGGCTCTAGTCATTCTCAGACGGTAAATCTCATGACGCAAGGCGGCAATGCCCCTGCGTTCTGGGAGTGAATCCAATACCAGGCGCATTGCTTCCCAGTTTGCCTCTTTATCATATAGCATGACTCAGAGAGTCGGCTCGTAATGTTCGATTGGCAAGACGACTTCAGCACCGTAAACCATGAGAAATGGGGTTTCATCGGTTGCCCCCTTCGCTGTTGTCCGAATGGCCCATAGGACATGGATTAACTCATCTGCCCATAAGCCACCGGCTCTTTCAATTTTCTTCTTAATGCCGTCTGAGATGAGTTTGTTGAAGGCTTCAACTTGGCCGTTTGCTTGGGGCCGGCCAACAGATGCAAAATAGCTTGAGATCCCCTGATTTCCTAACTAGGTTTTTAGCTGAGGCGTCTCAAACTGGGGACTATTATCAAACACCATAGACATGGGTACCCCATACCGGGTGATAATGTTCTTCCAAATGAAGGAAATTACGTCTGAGGTCTTGATGTTCTTAACCGCCTCAGCCTCCACCCACTTGGTGAAATAATCCACAGCCACCAAGATGTAGCGCTTTCCGCTTGGAGCAGGCGTGTAAGGACCTAGAATGTCCATGCCCCATTTTGCAAACGGGATTAGGCTGTGGATGGCCGTCAGATCAGTAGCCGGACGGTGAATGAGTTTGCCAAATTTTTGGCACTTGTCACATTTCTTTACCAACTCCTTGGCGTCTGCCTCAAGAGTAGGCCAAAAATAATGTCGTCTGGCTCTGACAGCTAGGGACCTTCCGCCTATGTGGGAGGCGCAGAATCCCGAATGCAGGTCTTCGAGAACTTCCTTCCCCTTTTCAGGGGTAACACACTTCAACAGGGGCTTAAGAAACCCCGCCTTGAAGAGTTCTCCATTTTTCAACTCGAAGCTTGCAGCTCGCTTCTTCTGGACGGCTGCCTCCTGTGGCGAATCAGGAAGTGTACCGTCCGAAAGATAGGCCCGGATGCCATCCATCCAGGTAGAGCTTAGGTCTAGAATTCCAATGGGATCTTCATAGATGCTTCTCTTTTCAACAACTTCCCAAAAGACTGACCGAGGCGTGTCATGGCAGGCGGAAGACGCCAGTTTTGACAATGCATCCGCCTGGTTGTTTTCCGACCTAGGCACTTGATTCAGCCGGAATTCCTCAAGTGCGCTGGCCTCTTCTTTGACTGCCTGAAGATATTTGATCATAGCCGGATGAGTAGCCTCGTAGCTTCCCTCATACTGGCTAACAACTAATTGGGAATCAGAGTAGGCGTCAATTTTCATGGCCCCTGCCGCCTTACACATGCGAATGCCGGCTAGCAGGGCTTCATATTCCGCCTCATAGTTAGAGGCCTGAAACCTGAAGCGTAGTGCATACTCAAATCTGTCCCCTTCAGGAGACTCGTAGATTACGCGTGCACCACAACCGTTCTTTGTAGAGCTCCCGTCTACATACACTTTCCAAACCTGATCAAGATTATCCGGAGCCACCGGACGGGTCATTTCAACAATGAAGTCGGCAAACGCCTGAGCTTTCACTACCTTTCTTGGTTCGTAAGTGATTTCAAGACTTTGCATTTCAATAGCCCATTTCAACATTCTCCCGGATGAGTCCAAGGTAGACATTGGCCGCTTGAGTGGCTGGTCGGTGCAAATCACCACCGGATGTGCCAAAAAGTAAGGCTTCAGTTTTTTGAATGCCATATACAGAGCAAGGACAAATTTTTCAACCATGGGGTACCAGAGTTCAGCATTTTTAAGAACATGACTAATGAAGTAAACCAAGAGCTGCACGCCGTCTCGCTCAGCAAGGAGAACGACACTGAGGGCAAGATCTGAGACGGCTAAATACATGTACAACGTCTCTCTAGGCAAAGGACTAACCAACCTAGGTAGAGAATGTAAATTCTCTTTCAACCTCTGGAATGCCGCCTCAGCATCATCCCCCCATTCAAATCTGGTCTTCTTCGTGATTGCTTGGAAGAAGTAGAGGCACTTGTCGCCTGACGTTGGTATCATGGCCGTTGTATTTCAGCTTTTGTTAGCACCGGAGGCTGATGATGTCTGATGAGCTGCCGGTGTCAATAAGGATTCTTCCAACCAGTTGGTAGGCAACCTTACATTCAATGACAACCGGGTCATCATGCGGACGGCGGACGCTGCCCTTATCCTTCTCAGTGATCAAGACGTCTGGGAAGGTGGTGCTTGCAGACGCCTGCTCATCTTCATCCTTGTCCATCTTTCGAAGATGGCTCTTGGTGCCCCGGATGGTAGGGCCACCACAGGAGAACCCGCCTGCTATTGTGTAGACTGGCTCCTTGTCGGTATCCGAGCTACTAGCAGGCTGGGGGGTAGTCTTGGAGGACTGACCCTTGTTTTTATTTTTTGCCCCGGCTGGGGACTTAGAAATGTAAGACTTCAACAGCCCTTTGTCAGCCAGACGGTTCAACGCCCGCTGAAGACTGAAGCAGTCGTTGGTATCATGGCCGACCTCCTCATGAAACTGACAGAATTTATTTTTGTTCCGTGACTGAACAAAACTCTTCATTGGATTCGGCTTTTCAATGGACAACCGGTCCTTTACCTCCATGAGGATGGAGTTGCAGTCTTTATTAAACTCGTACTTGGGGACGTACGTTTTAAACTCTTTCTTTTTCTTTTGGGACGGCTGGTCAAAATAAGTAACCGCCCAGACTTCTTTTCTTTTCTTGCTCTCTTCTTTATTTTTGGCCGGCTGAGCAGACCGACTGTCTTTCTGCTTGTTGGACTTCTTTGAGTCCGACTAGCTACCAGGCGAGAAGAGGTCGGTAGCTTGAATGTAGCTTTTCGCCTCTCTCAGGGCCGCCTGTAAAGTGAAAGCCCCTTTTCTGACTAGGTCAAACTTAAAAGTCGACCTGTTTCTCAGACCCTTGAAGAAGTCTGTAAAAGCTACCTCGTCAGACAGTCCTTGAATCTGAATTCTGATCAGATTGAACCGCCTGACATATGAGCGCAATCCTTCTCTCTCTCCCTGCTTAACAGTGCTCAAGTCAAGGCTTATTTTCTTAGCAGGGATGTTCATTAAGAAGTTGGAAGCAAATAGGAAGGCAAGCTTCCTAAAATTGTCAATGGACCCGGCTGGCAAGTTGCCAAACCATTGTTGGGCAATGCCCTTCAATGTAGCCGGGAAGCATCCACACCAAGTGGCATCATCCAACCCCTGTAAATACATGAGGTTGGTGTACGCCATAAGGTGATCTTCCGGGTTGGTAGTACCATCATAGGTACCCACCAACACATTCTTAACCTTGGCCGGCTGTGCCGCCCCGGTTATCTCCTGGGTGAACGCAGAAGGTTGTTCACCCAGGCGTAGCAGACAGAGCTGCCAGTCCAGTGGCTGGACATTTTGATATGCCGCCTGACCTCCAAAGAGAGCCGGCTGCATGAAGTGAGGGGAATACTGTCCGTAAACCTGAGTAGGCACGTACGGTACAGCTCCAATCATGTGAGGGCCAGAATGGACGGTATTACCGCCTGTCTGGCTCTCATGCAAGGAGGGTGCACTCCCTGCAGAAATGTTGTTGAAGCTGTCTGGAAAGTTCGACGTTGAAGCCGACTCAGACAACGATTGGTTTTTCTTCCGGTTTATGATCTCTCGGGCATCGAGAGTTGATTTTTTGCTTCCCAGCGGCTGCTGAGTCCGGCGGTTGTTGTTGTTGTTGTTCCTCTTAGGAAGGAGAATTTTTGACCAATTAATGGTCCCGGCTGCCTTCTCCTTTGGATGAGGAGTGGGCTGCCGGTCTCTGACTGACTTCCCCTTCTCAAGAGGAGTCTTCTTCGCCGACTGACCTTTACTTGGGCCAGCCCGGCTTTGGCTGATCAGCTCTTTAATTTCACCCTTGAAACTTGTCATGAATCTCATGAGTTCGTCTCGGGTGACAGGGGCTGATCCTGCGGCCGTTTGGGTTTCCCCTTCCGGCTGCCCAGAGGGTCGACTTGTACCCGCCTGGGAGGCACTCCGCTCCAGAGTGTCTCTGGGCCGGATGCGCTTGATTCTGAGAGAGCCGTCTTCGGCTGTAAAGGTTTCGACTTGAGGATCTTCATCCTCATAGTCTGTAAAGACTTCTGGGTCTTCACCCAGACGGTTAGGGGGTGGTACAGACTCTTAAACCATCTTCGAGGTACTGTTCCCACAGACGGCGCCAAATGTTTTGGGTGTTTTTGTCCCTCGGGAGAGTTACAACACGAAGACTGATCCGGCGTGAGCTGTACCTGCAAAATAACGGAGACTTCGGCTGGGTGGAGCTCTGCCTCCGACGGTCAAATTAGTAAATTGAAAAGGAATAAAGAGAACGGAATTTTAGGTGGGTATCTGCTCGGATTCCAAGCTTAGGTCTTTCTCTGATGTGAGAGAATGCAAGTGTAATAAATGGTAAAACGTGCCCTCAAAAAGAGGGACATATCCCTATTTATAGGGTCTTTGGGATTTGTGCCCTTGATTAGGTCACTGAACCTTAATCATTGGTGGGCTGCGCCGTTTTGCGGCTTTCTCGGGATTTAGGCCTGAAGGCCGCCTTGTTCCCTTAATTTCTGGAGTGACACGTGTCAAGCAGGGATTGGTCCACTTTGGGCAATCCGGAGACTGACACGTGTCATCTGCTGATTGGACCACGTGGCGGGGTAAAATTACCCTAAACAACAAGAATGCAGCTGTCTTTCATATCCAAGGGAGTGGGATGTCGTTCCACATAAGTGAAATCCTCATAAATCTTGGTCATTTGCTCTTTGATCTTATCAGTGCAGCCGCGGTAACTTTGTTTTGCTCTACAGTGTTGACTCTGGTAGTGAGTGCTTGTAACATGGTAGACATTGTCTCAATGGACTGGTTAATGTTCTCAATATCTTCCTTAGTGGCCAATGGGACAAACTAAAAGTAGTTTGAAGGTGATGAGTGACGTGGAGATGGCAAATTTCTCTTTAAACGCCTTTTAGGTCTAAGAGGTTGATGTAGTAATGACTCGAACCGTACCAATCTACCCCTGCTCCTTGACCAAGTGCTGTGAAATAAAACAACTGCACTTAATTGTTTGACACATTGCTCAAGATAGGAAAAAAAATCATTTGAAAACAGGTGAGAATAACTCCGATCCACTCATCTTTTATTATGACGGAAATGGAGGTGCATGAACCTAGTATACGATCATAAACGACATGGTGTATGACTCGAGTAAAAAAAAATAAAGAAAGTGTGTGGACTATACTTTACTCGTGAGTGATTAAGTGATGTTATAATACTCGTGGTATGATTGTATGGCTAGACATGTGAACAGTAACCAAAATGACTGATGGGAGGACCACATTAACATGGAAGATTAAAAAAAGCTGACTGGACTTATTTCCTAGGCACCGTGACACGGAAAACTGTACCGTGTCACGGTACAAGCTGCCGTGACGCGATGATCCTTGTTTTTTTTTTTTTGGAATCCACCGTGCCACGGTGAAAATTGCCGTGACACGGTAAACATTCCCGCAGCGCGGTGGATGCGGACGTGGCACGATAATTGTTTGTTTTTTTTTCTGGAATTCCACCATGCCACGGTGGAAACTGCCATGACATGGTGAACTTTCTCGTGGCACGGTGGATGCTGACGTGACACGACAATATTTTTTTAATTATTACTTTGTGCTAATTACTAAGTGAGTACGGTCCATTGGCAATCGTTAGTCATAAAATAATCCACCATAGACAAAGAGAGATCGTTAAGGTTAGGATCAAAACGACCAAATATACACACATAAAACACGTAGGCACAATGATGCAAAGAATAGTTCGTAACCTAAGGTCAAGTTCTATGTTCGACTATGGTCAGGTTTATTTGGTGTCAGTAGGGTACCATGGTTAAGAGTTTGGATGCGTTAGCAAGGCAGCCTCCCTTGAGAGTGTATGCCAACGGGCGGCTCTGCGAGTTCGTGATGAAATCGAACTCGACTCCATAGTTTGGGTGGATTTAAAAACTCGGATGAACCCTTATTGCCATGAGCGTTTTTGGGTTGATAGATCTTAAACCCCCCCCCCCCCCGGGGCTATGACGGATTTAGAACACACATGTTTTTTCAGAAAAATCGAAGGAAGCTGACTGTGAGAAGAATATAAGCCACCAGACTGATTTAAGAACTGTCGTGACACGGCAAAGAGCATTGTGTCACGATGTTACACACCGCGTGACGGTGTACTGCACCGTGACACGGCAGAATCTGTCGTGGCGCGGCAGTTAGAAAATCTGATTGGTGCCCTGTTTTCCTTCGTAGGCAATCAAGTTATTCAATTTTTCCTATGTGATAGACCTAAATGCGACGTTAGAACGTCAAAGCTTATGCAAAAATACCAAATGAATCACAAGAATATTTTTCAAGAATCTTTCAAGTCTCATCCACTCATCTTAATTAAATATCGATCACTCAAATCAATAAATAACCAATAATCCTTCCCAGGTTGGAGTCGCCAAATTATAGGCGTCGTTCGAAGTGCGCCTACGTTAAAGCAGGTGTGAATATGCTTGGCACTCATAGGAAGTGGGAATTGACATTACGATTAGGGACAACAATTAGGGACAAAGCAAAGTAGGGAGCCGCCAACAAGTTTTTAAGGAACTTGTAAACCGTTCACGGATCATAAAAGGCAACCACGATTAAGGGACAACGATAGGCAACAATGATTGACCCGTGAAGGTTACACCCCATTCAAAATCCATGAGATTACTAACTCCATATGGTTCAGAACCACGAAAGGAGGATTGGGGATGAAAGTACGAAGTGAATCATGGAGTCATATTCGCCCATATTGGCCTCTACTAGTTTCTTACAGTGAAAAGTGAATCCTGCGATCTAAAAGGAATACAAACAAAATATTCAATTTTCTCCAAACTATTATTAGGCTAAATTGGTTAAATATTAATGCAACACATAATTCTAAAATATTTGTGATCACTTAAATTAAATAACAAGATTAAAAAGGAACCTAAACCAGTTGTCCAAATTATCTTATTAGGCGTGATTTTCAATTACTTATTTCCTTTAAACATGGAGTATGGTGATCAATAAATATAATAAAATAAACATTAATATTGGAAGCAATTTAACAATAATAGCGTTAGTCAAATCAAATAATAAATAAACCTAATCATGATACTAGCAATATAAAAAAAAAAATAAGTAATTAAACTAATTAATTACTCATATTCCGCGCGTTCCTTAAAATTGTTATATCGTGAATAAATTATTAGTAACTTCAATAAAAAATATAAATCAAATCAAATTAAATTAAATTAAATAAAAAGTAGAGTTGATTTGGTCCAAACGCTCAGTTATGTGTACCTTTCACGTACGCCTTTGTTTAAGGACGAAACCTCGGGTTAAGTGTGGACTCCTTGGAATGCTTAAGGGAAGAATGGTGTAATTAGGAATATAGGTTTAAGGCTTAGAATATGGGAGAGAGAGAATAGAATAATTTTTGGTGTAAAAGAGAGGAAGAGAGAAAAAATGTGCTGAGGGAACACACAGAACCCTAAAAAGATAAAAACCCTAAAAAATAGCACCACGACAGCGCAGAAAACTCCGTGACACGGCATACTCCCGTAACACGGTGGACAACAGTGCGACACGGGAAATATTTGACCTACGAGAAGAGAAAACGAGTGAAGGGTTTATGCGTAAAAGACACGAAAGAATTCCGTGACACGGCAGTGTCCACCGTGGCACGGTACAGTACACTGTGTCACGGTATGGGAAAACACGGAAAAAGCACCGTGACACGGTGTTTAGTATCGTGCCACGGTGGCATTTGACGTGAAAAAGCTTTGAAAAAATCACCGTGACACGATGTTCAATACCGTGACACGGTGTAAGGAATCGTCAAACGGGGCACACTCCCGTGACACGGTGCTTTTGCACTGTGCGCGGTGATTCCAGTTTTTTACCCGTTTTTAAAATCATTATAACTTTTGATCCGTAACTCAGAATAAGGCATATAATATATCATTGGAAATCTTATCAAGTATATTTTTCAAAAAAATTGGAATCATATCAAAAAGGATTTTTAGATTTTAAGATATGACCGTTTTAGTGGAAGGGTGTTGGTTTTGGGCCGAGTTTATTGTTTTTCTCATATCCTTTTCGTTATAGCTCGGAATTGGGCTAATGATATATGGTTGGAAAGCTTCTTTCAAGGCCTATCCAACCAAATAATAATTGGATCAAAATTATTAGCTATAAAATCAGTTCGGCTCGGTTTTGTGATGTGGACATGTAAAGTGGAAAATATGTTATGGTTTAGGGAAATGAGCTAGAAATTGGATTGGTTTATGAAATATATTGGATAGAAACATGGATTTAAGCACTTTAAAGATTAACTAATCAACCCAACCAATAATGGCGGTGAAAGTTGTTCATCATCGGGTTTGGTTTTGGGGAGACATTTTTAGGGATCTATAGCTGTCTATCGGGTTTTATTCTGATTTAATCGGATCTTATCTTAATTCTTCGACCCTTCTTTTTTATTATAAATAGAGGTCATATCACCCCTTTTTTCAATCATCAACAAGATTGATCATCAAATCATTCACTTCTCCCTCTTTAACCTAAACACTAGTCTCCCTCTTCTTCCATTATACTTCCCCTAAGCACTCCAAGGAGTCCATACAATACCGAAAGTTCTATACTTAAACCAAGGCGTGAAAGGTATAATTAACTTAGGGTTTGGACCAAATCAAATCTAATTTTTATTTAATTTATTTGATTCAATTTGATTTATTTTTATTGAAGCTACTAACATTTTATTCATGATGTAGCAATTCAAGGAAACGCAGAAAGTGAGTAATTAATCATTTAAATACTCTTAATTTTATTTTTGTTGCTAGTATAATGATTAGGTTCATTATTTGATTTGACTAACGCTATTATTGTTGAATTGCTTCCAGTATTAATGTTGATTTTAATTATATTTGTTGATCACCATATTGCATGTTTAAAGGGAATATGTAATTGAAAATCACGCCTAATAAGATAATTTGGACAACCGGTTTAGGTTCCTTTTTAATCTTATTGTTTAATCAAGTGATCACGATATTTTAGAATTATGTGTTGCATTAATATTCAACCAATTTAGTTTAATAATAGTTTGGAGCAAATTGAATCTTTATTTGCATGCCATTGAGATCGCAGAAATCACTTTTCACAATAAGAATTGAGTAGAGGCCAATACGGGCGAATGTGACTCCATGACCCATTTTGTACCATCATCCCCGATCCTCCTTTTGTGGTTCCGAACCACATGGAGTTATTAATCTCATGGATTATGAATGGGATGTAACCTTCACGGGTTAATCGTTGTTGCCTTTCATTGTCCCTTAATCGTGGGTGCCTTAAATAATTCGTGAATGATTTACAAGTTCCTTAAAAACTTGTTGGCAGCTCCCTACTTTCCTTGTCCCTAAACGTTGTCCCTAATCGTATATGTAGATTCCTACTTCCTAAGATTGCCAAGCATATTCACTCATGCTTTAACGTAGGTGCACTTCGAGCGACGCCTACAAAACCCTAAATATTATTCATTGTATTTAAATAAATTATGAAATCCCTATACATATTCCTACAAAAAAAAAATTTACAAATCAACATACCTTTGGTTTCCTTGAAGTAATGTGCAATAATTATAGGGTCCTTTATGAATTTGATTGTTTGTACTGCTAGTCTGCTATGACGATGAACTTTTGAACTTGCATTATCCTTGGGGTAAAATAAAACTGAATACAAGATGAAAATGCTAGGAATGAAATTACTATACACTGAAAAAAAAAAGAAAATAAAATGATCAAGTGTAACTCACGCACTGCATATAATGTAACCCAACTACAAAAATAGGCCTAATTGTCAAAGTTTTCTTTTTTAAATACCTTAAAGTTGTTAAAACGTTTTTTTATAGCAATGTGGTAAATATTGCTTTTTTTTTTTATACACTTTTGGTAATTTAGCCCCTTGATTAACCCTCAATCCTCACGATTTTTTGGTCCTGTTTACGGGTTAAACACTTTGAGAGGGGAAGGGTAAGGGATTCCCACCATCAAAGTATCTCTAGTGAAAATTGAACCCCTTAACTTTAAGGTTAGAAGGTACAAGTACAATCCTTATGACTAGATCAAGCTTAGCTTAGTAAGGTTTCCTACGACATCTACAAAGAGATTTAGATCTAACAAATACATAATAATTAAATCAAATAAAAATATTCCGGAAGCAAACTACGATTTGCACGATCGTTGTTGCAAATCGTACATTCTTCACACCCTCTTTCATGTCGATGTGATTTACAACCTTCTTTGGCGAGGGGGTCTATCGATCTGTTGTAGCAGTGCAGAAAATTTCCATCTGATTCATTAGATTGTAATCAAAATATTAGCCTCGTTGTTGACTCCGCACAAAATTTTACCTATGAAACAACTCTATAAAATCCATGAAATAAAAAAGCAAATCATTCCTGAAAAGAGAGAAGAAAAACCCGGTCTTTCGAATGAACCAAATCCTCGTAAAAAAGGAGAAAAACCCAGTCTTTCGAGGGAGAAATGTTCCTCTTAAAAGAGGAAGAGTTATTGTAAACGTTAAACAATAGAAAAAACATACAAAAACAAATTTCCACTAATAAAAATCGATGGAAATCCCTCCAAAATTCAACAATAGAGACTAAGATTTTAGAGACAGAAGAGAGGAAAGAGAGGCTAGGGTTTTTACTACCTATGTTATTTGCTTTCAACAAGAATTTTTATTTTTTAGACGGGTCATTTTTTTTTTAAAGAAGTCCCAAAGGACACTAAAGTTCATTAAAAGCCATATGACATCTATAATTGAAAATTAACAATAGTGAAAACGAATTTAACAAAATCAAACAAGAATTAATCGGGAAGGGCTAAGAATCCAAATACATGAATATAACAATTCGACACATTCTCGATTTGTTGTCTCATTTCGTCTTTTTTATTGGATCCGTCGTCGCTTCGTAGTTTTGGCAGAAAGTAAATTCTTGTGCTGGTTCCGTAACCCAGATCCGAGCCATAATCAATCGTAGCCCTGCACAACCGGAGACCAAACTAAACACAAATAAAACCTTGTCGTCTTTCGAATGTGTTCGAAAAACCTTAACTTTTGAAGGAAATCGAAAAACATTGTCTTTCGAAGGAGATAAACCCTTTCTTTTGAGACTTTGATGTAATTTAAGACACAAAAAACTTTACAAAAATAAAGATTGGAGCTTTCCACCGGTGAAATCCGATGGAAGCCTTTCAAAATTGACAATGGAGGCTAGAGTTTATGAGCGAGAAAAGAGAGAAGGCTAAGGTTTTTTTTTAGATAGGTCCTTTTTTATACTCCCTTCGTCCATTAGTTACAAGTCTGTATACATTAGGAATTCCCCTTGTGAGTAGGGCTTCCTAATGTTTATTTCTTATTACCTTCTCAAAAAAAAAAAAATAACAACTTTGTATTCCGTTTTTGGGTTTTCAAAATTAGATGTCTATTTTTATTTAATAAAATATATTTTTTGACAATATTTCACTCCTTTTGATGAGCTGTCATTATTTTTCTTTTATTTTTTTGTACTTTTGACATCATTTTCTAGCACTATATCTCTCCATTTCTTATTAATTACTAACTACCTTTTATTTCCCTCTATCTCTTTCTAACCTCGCATGCATATTTGTACTTTTCAATTATGATTTTAAGGAATCTCTAAATTGGAAATAGACTTGTAAATAAGGAACATAGAGAGTATGTAGTAAATGAAAGTTTTAATATAGATGTACCATAATTTTTTAAATTAAAAACAAAAATATGGAAAGAATATTTAATTTTTCACTCTTACTCGGCTCTAGAAATTGTTTAGAAGTTTATGAATTAAAAAATTATGTATTTTTCACTCTTTCTCGGCTCCAAAAATTGTTTAGGAGTTTATGAATAAAAAATTATGAATTCAAAATTAATGTATTTTTCACTTTTCTCTGCTCTAGAAATTGTTTAGGAGTTTATGAATTCAAAAATAATGTACTACCTTTGTTAAATTAAATATTAGTTGCAACTTTGGAGTATTATTTGTAAGATATAAAATAATCCAAAGTTGCAACTAAGGGCCTGTTCCCATTGACTGCAATGAGCTGAACTGAATTGAACTAAACTGAACTGAATATTTTATGAGAGAAGGAAGTTAGGAGCTAAACTGAACTGAACTTATTAGAGCTGAACCTAATTGAATTGAACTGAAATGAAATGAAAATAATCTTATGAGAACAGGGCCTAATATTTAACGAAGGTAGTATCTAAAAGAAAGGAGTAAGTATAAGTTTATCACATTGATAAACATTTTAAATGGCAAATTGATAAACATATCAAATAATGACAAAATTATAAATAAATCAACTTGTTATTTATGAGCATCCACAATGGTTACATAAAAGGAACTGCTTGCAATTTCTAAATCATGTAGAGCAACATTCTAGCCATTGTGGAGCTACATAGGTTGTAGCTAAACCAAACCTCATAGCTCTTTCACTCCACCCAATACACATATCTTGATTTGTTAAATATTTTTTATGCATTTATTTATTATAAAATGATGTAGCCTACTGTCATAGTCACTTTAAGTCAACCTAAGCCAGGTCGTCGATCACTCTGCATAGAGGCGCAAGGCTTTTTGGATCCCACTTGCATAGGCCGGCAAGTGCATGCTTGGTTCGAGAAGAACGAGCCAAGTGAGGATATAATAGCTCACTACCATGTCTAAGACTTGTGAGGTTATTAGGGATAACCCCAAAGTGATTAGGCAATGATACTAGCAAAGACTTGGTCATCTTGGCCTTGGGCCGCCTATGGCTAGTGTGTGCATGTGTGCATTAAAAGAAACTCGGAGTGTTTGGAAGAGCAAAACTCCATAACAATCTTTAATATATATTGAGGGGACTTATTAGTACCCTAATAGATCATTCATGGCAATACGGTTAAGGTTGGATTCAAGGATCAGGCTCGAGAGCCCATTATTGTGTTACTGTCAATTAGGTGTTCACTAGTACATGTTATAGCTACAACAAAATAAAGCTCTATAGGGAGCGAGTTTTCACGGGTCATATCCCTTGCCAACTAGGGCGTCATTTGTGTCACTAGGAAACATGGAATAATCGTTGATATGGGGCTTGCCCTAGGTGAGCACTTTCCCCTATAGAGCTTTATTTAGGCCAAGTAGTAAAATCCTAGTGAACACCCAAGTGACAATAACACAATAATGGGCTATTTGAAGGATCAAACAAAGTCCAAATGGGCCCAAATTTGGAGGTCCGCCGTATTTTGGCCCACAAAAGACCATGGTGATGTTCGTTTTCTGATAAAAGGTTTCAAAGTACAAATTTTGGCAGCAGGTAGTCCGAAAAATACGGGAAGCTTCTAGAAGGTTCTGGAGCTTTCTACAAGGTTCTTTGGGAGACTATTCTAGAGTGGATGACTCTAGAATAATCAAGGAAGGTCTGGTACATAGTACGAGTCTTCTAGGTTCTTCTACATATGTACATAACTCTTGTAACGTTTTAGAATGTTCTAGTCTAGTCTTTAGCATTTTAGGTAGAGATGACAATGGATCGGATTTGGCTCGGGTGGAGCTTCACCCGCATCCATCCATTATTCTAATTGTTCCATCCACATCCATCCATCATCCGCTTCACCCATCATCAATATTCGTCTGTCCATCATCCGCTGATGAAACAGGTGGAGAGGATGACAAATGGATGATTATTAAAGTAGTGAAAAAGTAAAACTCACATAAACTTTAATTTTCGGTTATTTATATAATATTTTTTTTATTTTATTAATAAAAAGGAAATAATAACAACATAGTATTTGAAAAATTAATTTTCAATAAAAAAGACAAGTAATTTACTTGCACATTTCATATTATATTATTAAAATTCTTAGATTAAAAATTTAATATGTGTTAAACGAGTAGGTGAATGGTTGGCGGGTGAAAAAAATATCATCCACATCCAATCCGATTCATCCGTCACCCGCTTCTCATACATTTAATTAGGGTTTTTGTACATTTATTTAAAGCGGGTGGAGCGGGTTAGCGGATATCAACTTAATATTGCCATCCCTAATTCTAGGTTTAGATGTGTGTAGAAACCTCCATGTATGTAAGTCCGAAGGAGGTGGGAACTCTCTAGATACTTGTAGTCTAGAACCCTCCATTTAAGGAGGTTAGGAATATTCTAGATGCAGCTTGTAGGTAGGATGAAGCACTATAAATAGGCTTCAAGGCTCATTTGTACATTCAAGTTGAGAGCAATACCAAAATTATTCCAAAAGTACTTGTGCTCTCTTGCAACTCAATCCTTTCCTTCAAACACTTAGAGAGTGTGAGGAAAACCATGGCACGAGGGTGCCAATTAAGTGATCAGGAATACTAGAAAGGGTGATAGCTCGTATGCTCAATCGTCTATGACACTTAGTCATAAATTCGGACTAATGCACAAAGTGTGAGTGCTTTTGTTCAATTAAGGGGGCTTGTTAGCACCAACGGGTCATGCTAGCAAACATATTCAAGTAGCACAAAGGGTTGTGCTACGTGGGCACAAGGAGTAGTGCCAAAGGAGGAAGCCTGACTTGTCTTACGACGGACTGTAAATGGGTGGCGCGTATTGCGTGACTAGGGTAAAGTAGTCGGTACATGACAGAGTGCACACTCAAGGGGTCAGTGGCTGACCTAAGGGTAGCCTTATGACATGGAGCCTTGGGTGTAACATCCCGACCCCAAACAAATTAGGGAGGCATATTGTCACGAAATAAGTATCAAGGGCCAACAAATGTCCCCACATACCAACACAAGTCCTTACGGCACATTTTGTCCTCACTCATGCGCACCCCGGGAAATCTTCCCAAGAGGTCACCCATCCCAAGACTACTCCCAGCCAAGCACGCTTAACTGTGGAGTTTCTTAGCATATGATCTGTCTAAAAAGAAGATGCATCTTGTTTATATGAGTAATATATTTAATCCCTTTAAAGAAATTATGAGGGGTATTACATTGGGTATATTCTTGGACATAAGATAGCCTATGGGGACTATAGCACACTTGGATGGCTATGGTTGACACTTGATAGGAAAAACCAACTTGGTAGCCCCAACTAGGGTGGATGTGAGTGACCAGCAAGGGCCTATTACTTAGTACGGTACATGCTATCTAATTGGTGTGTGGTTTGACTAAGGGATTTCCTTAGGATCATGTTAAGGTGTCTCTATGGTCTACTAATATGTTGAAGACCGTAGTGGCTCCGGCATGAAGGAACAAGTGCGGCCTGGGTCAACGATGACTATGGTGCCTTCAAGGGAACCATGGGCTTGCATGGCCATATGCTGGATGCTAAGGAAAGGCCTTGGCTAATAGATTTGTCTAACCAAATCTTCCTTTGGTGGAATAATTATATTAGGGACTCCTAGACGGTTATACTTAGTGATCGTGGCCGCATGCGGTTTCCTTAATTGTGGGGATTGGCTAAGTAGTGGGGTTAGTGGGCGGTTGAGGTAACCACCCACGTTGTACCACTCTCCCTAAAATATCGAGGCAATTATGCTGAGGTGGCACGCGGCTAAGTATGGTTCCTAAAATATAGGAGCGTGATCTTAGTGGGTTGACTAACGGTTATCTTCACCAGACCTTTGACTGAGGTGAAACAGGAACGCGGTAAGCCACCATGGAGGTGGTTCCTGCACCAGATTAGTGGGGTGTGACAAAAAATGTGGGTAGTTATTATAAGAGGATAATGCCACGTCATGTGGAAGTTACACCACTCACGTACTTAGTGGCCTTGTAATGGGAAAACTAAGGGAGTGTGTGGTTACAACTAATCAGGCGGTTGAGCGCTACATATGCACACTGATGCATGTATCCTAAAATCTAGGAGCTTGGAATTGTGGGACTTGGAGATTACCAATTAGTAAATAGGATAATGCTGGACGTGGTTAACTCCCCTAACACGTGGTGAAGGTCAGATGTATCCAAGTAAGCATGCAATTAGTGGGCGATTATTAATTCATGGGTGTAGTGGCGTAGTTGGAAGCCATCCTATCCGATTAGGATTTATTCAGTACCTATAAATAGGCTTAGGCATTCATTTGTTGGGCATCGAATTTGGGAGCTCTAGAGATAGATTCTAGAGAGAGAAACTCCTTGTAATTTTTTAGCCACAAAATTAGTAAAGTGTTTACATTGTTGGTGCTTTGTCTCTAGCTTGTGTGTATTTGTTATTTGTTGCTTGATTGTTAGGTTGGTTTAGACTTGGTCTAGGTGCCATCACGGGAACCTTCTAAGTGCTTAACTTAGAAAAAAAGAACTAGTATATAAAGTATCCTGTGACAATTTGGTCCGACTTGCCGGAAGTGCAAGTAAGTTAAGCAACAAGATGAGACCCCCTCCTCCTCGTTCTAGAAAACCATCATGGTCTGTTGAAATTCCTACGCTCAAGAAGTTCAACTTCACTAGGGACATCCCCGAGAGCATGTTGGTCAAGTCCAAGGATGTCAAGCCTCACCGTGCCATTGCTGGCGAGCCGAGCGGTTGTGTTCCTCCTCCAAGGACAAGCACCCCTCAGCCCATAAAGGAATTAGAAGATCTTCTTTATCAGGATCCCTTGTATGCTAGGGTAATTACTTACTTGGGAGACTTTGCGGGTGAGGTGATGTACTCTAGTGACCCGTGGTTTTCCCTTGTGAATGAGAATCGTGAAAGGCTCGGGTTCAACCTTCAAGATCCATGGTCCTCGTGATGGGACCAACTGAAGTTAGAGAAGATGTTCTCTATGGATGACCATCAAGCGGAAGTCATGGAGAAGTGATGAAGCCGTGTGTGGGATGTTAGCAGCAACTTCATCTCACACGCTCCTTCCCCGAAGTTAAAAGTGGCGTCCGTTACTAATTGCGTGCCTTGTAATGTTATTGTTTCCAATGTAGGTGGTTGGATCGAAGATCCACCAGTGCAGGTGAATAAGGAGAATGTGATGCCTAAGAAGAGGTCTAAGAAGCTGGCTCAGGCATCCAACCTCATCAAGGTTGCAACCAATGTGGTGGAAGTAATCAACCTCGATGACTCCGAGGATGAGGGAGTGGACGATGTTGCAACTAAGTCCGTGGGTTCACCTTGTTTGAAGGGGAACTACTTTAGCGACGATGAGGGAAACATGGTGATCCCATCACCATAGTAAAACCCTACTTGTGCATAGCCTGAGTACAACCCAAGGACCCTAGAGTACACTAAACTCAAGCTAGAGTTTGGTCTTTTTGGTCCAAGGTTGTAGAATATCCTTTGTCAGGATTTTCTATCTATTTACATTAGATGTTGCTTATAGTGTTGTATTTTTATTTCTGTTTGGTTTATGTTTACTTCATTATGTAAATATGCACTATGTAAATTACCATATTAATGAAAAGAATATTTTCTGTTTATTACATTGCTTACTTTCATGGTCAAAGTGCTTTATCAGATAACTCACTAGCTTAATTGACGGATTGATTTAAGCCAGATTTGGGCATTGGGTGCCACTCCACTCTATAAAAACTAACATGAAACTAAGCAAGTGTAATACTGCGTGACGTGGGTAATAAGTCTTTAAAAGCAACGAGGTCCCTTGCAAATCACACTTGAAACTTTGATAATTCTAACCAAAATGGGGGACACCCTACATTTCGGTTGGCAGTTAATCTTGGCGTTACACTCGATTCTTGAAGTGATCGGTGGGGATGTATAAGGAACGATTCTTATGATAAGGCAAGACCCTTCCCGACGCAACCCATACGCGAAGTTGTTTAACTTTGCAAGCTTAAATTGAAAAGATGAGCAAGCTAAGGAAAGCAACACAAGTCCCAAGTGGTTGGGCGCATGGTCGTTGAGTACCAAGAAATTTGGAATGTCAAAGTTCTTGTTTGAACTATGGGAACCTCTTGGTTTAGAGGGGAGATGGCATCGAGGCACCCCAACCTGAGCGTTGCACCCATGCTAGGCTTGAGGCTTAAGTCATAGTGAGAATGATTCTCATGCCGGACATTTTGGTTCACCCTTGAGAAGGGTTCTGCATATAGCAAATCCATGGATAGACCTTGGAGTCTAGCAAAGTAGTGCCATTTTCATGCTAAGGGCAATGCATGGAGGTGAATGTGGGCCGAGGACGATGTTCTTGTGGCCAGATATATGTTATCCTTGCATAAAAAGCCGGGATCAGGGGTGAGAGATCCCTTTAATGACCTCAAATGGTCATAGATGCCTTGGTTGAGCCTACGACTAGCCAAGGATACAAGCTAAACAACCTGTGTGCTCCATGCAAGGTTGATAGCATTGAGGCGAACAGAGTCTTAAACCTTCAGATTATGCTATGTGATAATCTTTGATCAGATAAGGGTAAATCTTAGATTGCGCAAACTTGGCAGACTATTGGAGTCAAACACTCGTGAGCTCGAAAACTCAAGCTCAAACTCGACTCATCTCGTTAGGTCAAAAGTAAGGCTCGAACTCAAATGAAGCTCGACTTGTGCTCAATTTGAGCTAGTCTCAAGCTCGATTTGATTTCAAGTTGGACTCAATAGCATGTCCCAATTTATAAAAGCCCACACTAATTATTGATTATAATATTGTATTACTTTATAACATTTCTTATTCATCTGGCCATATTCTTTTTCAAAACTTCAATGTGGAAATGCGGGCTTGTAATAAATCTAATACCATTAGTGTTCTCTTATATATCTCTCATTCTACTCTACCTCATTATAATTTTTTATATGGTACAAGTTGGGTAACATCATATTATTATACAATTAGTGTTCTCTTATATATCTCTCATTCTAATCTACCTCATTATAATTTTTCAATGAGGTACAAGTTGGGTAACATCATATTATTATGTGTAGGGAATAATTTCAAGATTTTAAATCCCACTATCTTGAACCCCACTGTGATCATACACTAAAGTACGGTGGCGTCCAAAAGGGAAGAAGATAGAGCAAAAGAGTCGCCAACAAGTTTTTTTAGGAACTTGTAAACCGTTCACGAGGTGAAGGTTACACCCCTTAACGATCCAAGAGATCGTCAACTCCATAAGGTCTTGAACCAAATAAGGGTTCGGGGATGAAGGTACAAATCCAACCTAAAAGAGATTGAACCTGCCCTAATAATAGGCCTCTACTTTATTCTGATCGTATTCATGTGCGCTTTCTAACTAAAATGCAATCAATAGAATTAACCCTAAACTTGTTTATCTATGTTGGTTGAATATTAATGCACAAATAAACTATTATTGGCGATCACTTGAAATTATAATCATATTAACCCTAAACAAGATTATTAATTATCTTATTAATCGTGATTACAGGTACCAATTTCCTTTAAACATGCATAAAAGGCGTGATCAAGCAATAACAATAAAATAATCAAGCAACATAATAAATTATCAATATCATGAATAATAAAATTATAATCATAACAATAATAATCATAAATAAAATAATCATCATCAAGATAATAATAATAATAATATTCATAATCATCATAAATTATAACAATTATAATCATAATCATGTTCATGTTAATATCAAAGCATAATAATAGCAAGATCCTAGGCATGATACTAACAAGTTAATAACAAACCCTAGCATGTCACTAAGCAATAAAAATCAAATCTTTAGCCCTAACATGATACTAACAATCATAAATATTAGGAAGAACATAGGAAGCATCACAACAATCATATTTAATATTAAAATTACCTAAGACATGATACTAGGAATATCATAATAACAACATAAACATGATTTCTACATCATAATATCAGTAAATCAATAAAGTACTTACTTTGATGCCTCGTACCTCTTTCTAATAACAAAATACACACGTTAGTAACTTCAAGGAAAATAATAAACAAACAATTAAACTAAATAATTGAAAGAGAGATTTGGGACCTAACCCTCAGAAATTAAAACCTTTCACGTCTAGGGCGAAGGCAACTTCGAATATGGCTAGGTGTTTCTAGATCTTGTGAATGCGGAATTTTGTATGAAAAAAGCAAAGAAAGAAAGAATTGAAAGAATGTTTAAGAGAGATGAATGAAATCAATTGGTGAATGATAGATGTAGATGATGATTGATGAATGAAATCCCTTGGTCCCTGAAAACGGAGTTTTTAATACGATATTTATAGAGAAAATCAGCCAAAAAGATAAATTAAACAAAACAGAGTCTGACACTCAGAAAACAGAGCTGGCGCCAACCCTGGCTAGCTGGCGCCAAGCACCAGCACTAGCGCCAGGCGCCAATGGCTAGCGTCAGGCGCCAGGCCTGGTTTCAGGCGCCAAGGCCTGGGGTTAGACGCCAAGCCTGATTCCAACGCGTTTTCGAAAATCTGATAAGTTTACCGTACTGGAGGATAAAATAATATAATTTCCTCGAAAATGATATTTGATTTTGATTAAAACTCTGAAATGTCAACAAAAGGCAATTTATCAATGCTAATTGAATTAGGAATGAAAAGAACCTTCTAGAAGAATCTGGAAGACTAAAACCATTCCTTATTGCATTAGGAATGATAAATCATATTAGGCCCTCCCCTAGATCATTGGGCGGTACATAAAGCTCAAACCGGGCCCAGTTTAGTAAATTGGCTATAAGTTCCTCAATATTCATCGGAATTGGGCTTATAATATATCGTTGGAAAGGTCTTTGCAAGCCCCATCCAACTACACTACTATTGGACCCATATCATGGAACAACCAAACTGGATTGGCTATTTTTTTTAAAACAAGTTTTCAAAAACAGAAAGAAGAGAAAAGAAATAAAAACTATTCGCAACACTAGACCTTTCCACACTTTCGTTTCATTCGATTATGATTCGATGTGAAAGGTACTCATCACTGGGTTTGGTTTTGGGGAGACACAAATCGGTGTCTACATTATGTTTATTACTTTGTACAATTATTGTATTATATATTAATACACATATACATACCATCAACATTCTGATACACATAATATTTAATAACCAACAACCCTAACATTATTTTATTACTTATACAATCTGAATTTGCTTTATTTTCTTAAAGAATTGTAATTTTTGAATTAAGTAAAGTAATAGTATGTTTTTAGTTAGTTTAGTATTCTTGTATATGATATTGTGAGTACAAAAAAAAATTATATGGTTATTAGTAAGCTAAGACTTAATTAAGAAATTAAGAGAATAAATTTTTAAAATTGTTTGAAGTATAAAAATATTTTAGAAACAAATGTTAATTATATCTTGCTTCTCGACTCGACTCACTCGACTCGGTAGAGTTCCGAGTCGAGAGTTGACCAATCCTAACCTAATATAAATTTTGAGAACTCCTAAAATGCGTCAAATAGGCGCTTAAACAGATAAATTTCTATAGAAAATCCGTAAAGCGTCAAAATCATATATTTTCCAAAAATTTGGATCTGGCGTGCCATGAGAGATATGGTACGACACGCCAGTGTTCATTGTGTGACGCTAGCTTGCGTTGCGTCAAGGTGATCTTTGCAATGTCACATCACTTTCTTGCATTACGTGGTGCACTTATTTATTACATGGCGTATGTTCAGAAATTCTATCCTATTTTCCGACTTCGATCCTATATATTTCGTGCGATGTCTAGGGTTAGATTCAAAGTTCATCACCATTTTTTTGGTTCTCACATTCTAAATTTCTCTCTTTTCTTGATCTAATTAATTATAATATTTCTCTACTCTTCCTACAATAATTGTTCCTAGACATTACTAAAATACTTGAAGCTCTGTCAGCAGTCCACAGTATGAAAGGTTGATCAAACTCGAGGGTTTCAAATCTAAAGTTTATTCTACAATTAATTCAGCAATTTTTTGTTATGCATCATGTTTAGGGATTGATTTTTAATTATTAATATCATGTTTAGGTGCTATATTTATCATGTTATTATTAGGCACAATGTCATATTAATAATTATATAGTATCATGTTTAGGATGTTGTTTATATACTAACTATACTTTATATTATAAAATTCACCTTTTGTTTCCCATCCTATTATTAAATTTCCTAAAACATTGCACAATACCTAGTGTTGTATTTATTACAAAACGTAGTGAGTACTAAGTATAAAAATGGCGCAATTAATGTGCAACTTTCTAAAAAGAAAAATAGTGCAATTTAAAAAATGGTGGCAATATGTGTTATGAAAATGGCTTAGCGATTAACAACTGTAGACACCTAATTGTGTCTCCCCAAAAACCAAACCCAGTGACGAATAACTTTCACGTCATTTGACTATCGAACAAGGTGAAATGTCAAAAGTCTTGTGATGCGGTTGTTTTAATAAAAATACTTCTTTTTGTTTTAGAAAAAATATTTCTTTTCTTACTCTATTTATGAAAAACGTCCAATATAGTTTAGTTTAATCTATGATAAGGGTCCAATAATGTTGTAGTTGGATGGGTTTTGAAAATACCTTTCCAACGATATATTATAAGCCCCGATGAATAATGAAGAAGTTATGGCAAAAATACTAAACTGGGCCCAAGCCGGATTTTACCTACGGCCCAATGATCATGTAGAGGGTCCAAAGGTTTAATCCCATTTCTAAAATAATTAGGATTAATTAGAAGCTTCTATGTGTTTCTAACATATCTTAATTATCATTTTTAGAAAAGATAAGATCAAAGAATTCGAAATTCAATCAAACTTCTATTTTTGAGAGTCCTTGTTTTGTGCTAAATGAAAGATGGTCAGAAATTATTTTCTTGCTTTATAATATTTTACCAAATTTTATATGGTTGAATAGATCTTGAAACTATCTTCCCAATGAAATATTATAATATTAATTCCGAGATAAAACGAAAAAGATATGAAAGAAATACGAAACTCTATCCAATACTAAAACTCTTCCACTATTTTGACAATAGCTTTAATTATATAAACGATTTTAATCTGATTTTAATTGGGTTGGAAAGTAGACTTCAAGAGCTTTCCAACGACATATTATAAGACTTATTTGAACTTCTGGATCAAAAGATATGATAAAAACAAAATCCACAAAAAAACTACCCCAACGCCAAATAACAACCTTGTCGCCAAACGACAGAGCTTGTCGCCATGCGTGATCCCTGTCATTTCCTGACAGACTCTGTCGCGCGCGACAGCTCTGCGACAGGAGCTAATTTTATTCCGATTCAAATTCTAACTCTTTTCTATCGTTTCCGGACTATTTTCTCTATAAATAGGAGTCATATTTCCCCGTTTTTAAGCATTTACAATCATCAACAGTCTCTTTTTTTTCAATATATAAAAGATAGAAGCTTATTCTCTCTCTATTCTTTTTCTAAACCTTTCCCTTTTACAAGATTCCACATTCACAAGTTCTAGACACACCAGCTAAGTTCGAAGTTGCCTTCGCCCTAGACGTGAAAGGTTGATAATTTCTGAGGGTTTGATCCAAATCTTATTTCAATTCTTTGATTAGATTTAATATTTAATATTTTCCTTAAAGTTACTAACGGGTGTATTGTTTCGGGGGTTTTTGTCCCTTGGGAGAGTTACAACACTGAGACTGGATTCAGCGAAGGACGCCTGTACCTGCAAAGCAAACGGACCGCCGGATGGTCGGTGCTCCGCCTCCGAAGATTAAGTTAGTAAGCGTTCGGTAAAAAACGTGCGGAAGTAAAGTTATCTGCTCGGATTCCAAGCTCAGGTCAAGTGCTGTCTGTTTTTTTAATATGACAGCTCTGTAGTAAGTGACGTATTGTCTCGTGTTGCGTGTATATTCTTGTCCCGTCATAAATGCGAGAATGTCCCTATTTATAGGGTCTTTTTGGAAGGTGTGCCCTCCCTAGGATCTGGTGACCTAGGGATTAGGTCACGCCGCAAAACGGCGCCTCAAGGTTTGGGCCCTTGAAGGCCGCCATTCCAGAGGCAATGCCTGAATGACATGTGTCACTGAGCCCAAAAGGCCTTTGGGCATCTTGTTGGGTGACACGCGTCGCCCTCTGATTGGTCCATGCTGGATCACCAGCCTTTTTAGGGCAGAGGAATGTCTGCCCTCCACGTGTCATCATCTCATAGGTCCAAATGACACCTTTACTGAGGACACGTGGCGTTTTCTGATTGGGCCACCTGGCCGGGTAAAAATACCCAAATCATTTGCCCCCCACAGGGGTCACGTGCATTGCACGTGGCACCTGTGACAGGTGTCTTCATATGACTGGGTGGATTTTAAAATTGCTTTTGGGGGGAAAAATTAGGGTTTCCCCTTTCTATAAATAGGAGGGTTTGACTTCATTTTCGTTTAGGTTAGCGATCAGCCGGTCACCGGGGACGGCTGAATCTAGAACTAGGAGTGCCGAATGCTCGTTTGAGAACTTTCCTTTAAGTACATCTCCAAATCCGACAGTCTCTGTGCATCTGTAGAACACGATGGCTTGAACAAAGCAGACAACAAGGAGATATAGGTCAGATGGTTCCTTTTACCATTCGGACAGTGAGACTCCAAATTCAGACGGCTCCATTAGGGTGCCAGCTAGTGAGATTTCTGAGCAGCCCCCAAACCCTTCTTCTGACCTTCCCCAAACTCCAACTTACTACTCTCCTTCCTCTTCAAGCGGGACCCCCAGTGATACTATACTGCGGGAAGCCGACAGTCAGTACCAGGCCGAGCCTTCAGAAGAGGCGTCGGAGGAGAGTCTAGGGGAGGACTCTGCTGGCCCTAGCCGGCAGTCCCCTAGCTCTGGGAAAAGTTCTGATGACGTTTCGGCCTCGTCATCTTCTGATAGCGCCTCTGTTAAGTTAGAGGAGGTCCGAGAAAAAATAGATACTGCAAGGGAGTCCTTGTCAGTAGAAAAGGGGGAAGGCTGGGCGGAGCCGAGTGCTTCCAGGCACTTGGAGCGCGCCCCCTACTATCACCATGTTCCGCAAAGCAAGCGGACCTCCATGACATCCGGTCTTGCCAATTTCAGGATCAAGACCGTAATGGGACATGGCTTCTCCTTGTCCGTCCCAACAAGGAGGATACTATAACCTGGCCCTCCCTGGCCAGTTATAAGGACAAAGCTTTCGGCTACTACGAGGCGGTCCTTCAGGCTGGTTTACGCTTCCCTCTCCATCCGGTCGTGGAGAGGATACTGGACGGATACCAACTGGGTATCTGGCAACTTGTCCCGAATTCATGGATAAATATCATCGGGTACGTTGCCTCCTGTGAAATGCTGGAGGTGGATCCCAGCTTTGAGGCATTCGCTCATATATACTATCTCAGCTGGAGGTGGCTTCTCCTTGTCTGTATTTTGTACAGGCGACACTAATAAAAAGACAAGTTGAAAATGAAGGCATATTCTCATTAGCAAAATTTGAAATGACAAAATTTGAGGTATTTACATTTGTACTTAGAAATAGTACTTTTTCAAGTTGTCTACATTCCAAGTTCCAGGCAGCTTCCTGTCGTCTGGTTCTTCCAGGCGGTAGGTGCCGTCTCTTACTTCCTCATATATTCGGTAGGGGCCTTCCCAATTTGGGGTTAACTTTCCCTGCTCATTCGCCCTACCGACTGCCTCCATTTTCCGTAGCACAAAGTCCCCCACTTTGAGAGGACGCTTGTGTACTCTTTTGTTGTAAGCCCATGTCATTCTCAGACGGTAAATCTCATGGCGCAAGGCAGCATTGCCCCTGCGCTCTAGAAGTGAGTCCAATGCCAGCCGCATGGCCTCCCAGTTAGCTTCTTCGTCATATAACATTACTCGAAGAGTCGGCTCATAGTGTTCAATGGGCAGGACAGCTTCTGCACCATACACCATGAGGAACAGGGTTTCTCCAATCGCCCCTTTAGCAGTCGTTCTGATGGACCAGAGGACGTGTGGTAATTCATCCGCCCAAAGACCACCAGCCCGTTCAATTTTCTTTTTTATCCCGTCTGAGATTAGCTTGTTGAAGGCTTCAACCTGGTCGTTTGCTTGGGGCCAGCCGACTGATGCAAAGAGGCTTGAGACCCCTTGTTCTCCCAGCCAAGTCTTGAGTTGAGGCGTCTCAAATTCAGGACCATTGTGAAAAACCATAGACATGGGCACCCCAAAGCGAGTGATAATATTCCTCCAGATGAAGGAAATGACGTCTTTTGTCTTGATGTTTTTGACCGCCTCTGCCTCTACCCACTTGGTAAAGTAATCCACAGCTACCAATATGTAGCGCTTGCCGCCTAGGGCCGCGGTGTAAGGCCCAAGTATGTCCATGCCCCATTTGGCAAAGGGTATTGGGCTGTGGATGGCCGTCAGGTCTGTGGCCGGACGATGGATGAGCTTGCCATAATTTTGACACTTGTCACACCTTTTGACCATTTCCATAGCATCCGACTCCAGAGTGGGCCAAAAATAGAGCCGCCTGGCCTTGGTAGCTAAAGACCTGTCGCCTATATGGGAGGCGCAGAAACCCGCATGTAAATCTTCGAGGACCTCTTTACCCTTTTCTGGTGTAACACACTTCAATAGGGGTTTCAAGAAACTAGCTTTGAAGTGTTCTCCTTGTCTCAGCTCGAAGTTTTCCGCTTTCTTCTTCAGAACAGCCGCCTCCTGAGGTGAATCAAGGAGCGTGTCGTCTGCAAGATAAGCCCGAATGCTGTCCATCCAGGTAAAGCTTCGGTCGAGAATTCCAATGGGGTCTTTATTAGATATACTTCTCTTTTCCATGACCTCCTAGAAGACCGACCGAGGCGTTTCACAATAGGCGGATGATGCTAGTTTTGACAGAGCATCCGCCTGATTATTTGAAGACCTGGGCACCTGAGTTAACTGAAACTCCTCAAGTGTACCAACTTCACTTTTGTCTGCCTACAAATATTTTATCATGGCCGGATGAGTGGCCTCGTACGTTCCATTAATCTGGGGTACGACTAGTTGAGAATCAGAGCAGGCGGCTATCTTCTTTGCCCCTACCGCCTTGCACTATCGAATGTCGGCCAGCAGGGCCTCATACTCGGCCTCATTGTTAGAGACCTGGAACTTGAACCGTAGTGCATATTCGTACTTATCTCCCTCAGGAGATTGACAGATAATCCCTGCACCACAGCCGTTCATAGTGGAGCTCCCATCCACATACACTTTCCAAACCTGGTCTGTATTGTCCGGTACAACCGGCCTTGTCATTTCGACAATAAAGTCGGCGAATGCTTGCCCCTTTATTGCCTTCCTTGGTTCGTAAGTAATTTCTAATCCTTGCATTTCAATAGCCCATTTAAGCATTCGTCCAAAAGACTCCAAGGTTGTGAGTGGTCGTTTGATCGGTTGGTCAGTATAGACTTCTACCGCATGCGCCAAGAAGTAGGGTTTTAGCTTCTTGATGGACATTTAAAGGGCAAGGCCAAATTTCTCAACCATGGGGTACCGAAGCTCTGCGTTCCTCAGAACATGGCTAATGAAATACACCGGGAGCTGGATGCCGTCTCTTTCAGCTAAGAGAACGACACTGAGGGCATGATCAGAGACGGCTAAGTACATGAAGAGCTTCTCTTTCGGCAAAGGGCTGACAAGCCTTGGCAAAGAGTGCAAATGAGTTTTCAGCTTTTGAAAGGCCGCCTCTACATCATCCCCCCATTCAAAGTTGGTGTTCTTTTTTATTGCCTAGAAGAAGTAGAGACACTTGTCGCCTGACCGACTGAGGAATCTCCCCAAAGCCACCAGGCAACCTGTTAATTTTTGCATTTCCTTCACAGTACGGGGCGACTGCATGTCGATTACCACCTGTATTTTCTCAGGGTTGGCCTCTATTCCCCTTTGGTCAATCAAAAATCCGAGAAACTTCCCAAACTCAACGCCAAAGACACACTTTTTTGGGTTTAGCATGACCTTGTGCCGCCTGAGTGTGGCAAATGTTTCTCGGAGATCAGCAAGATGATCCGCCTGTTGTTTGGATTTGACTATCATGTCATCAATGTATGCCTTTACATTCCTTCCGACTTGATTAATGAAGACCGTATTAATCGTTCGTTGGAAAGTAGCAGGCGCATTCTTCATTCAAACCAAACGGCATCACCGTATAACAGAACAACCCCTAATCAGTGGCGAATGTCGTCTTTTCATGATCTTTTTTCCACAGGGGGATCTGATGGAAACCTGAATAGGCGTCCATAAAACTCATCAAGGCATGTCCGGCTGTTGAGTCGACCAGACTGTCGATCTTAGGCAATGGATAACTATCCTTTGGACATGCCTTGTTGAGGTCTGTGTAGTCAACACACATCCGCCAAGTTCCATTCGGCTTTTTTACTAACACAACGTTAGCTACCCACTCAGGGAAATTGCACGGCCAGATGAACTTGGCATCTAACAGCTTTTTTACTTCGGCGGCTGCCGCCTGACTTCTTTCTTTGTCGTGGTTTCTTTTCTTTTGCCGGATGGGCTTCTTTTTAGGATCCACGGCGAGTTTGTGGACAACGAGATCCGGGTTGATGCCTGGCATCTCCTCCACTTCAAAGGCAAAGATGTCTTTGAATTCTCTCAGCAGCTGGTGAAGGCTTTCACCCAGCTTTGCAAATGCAACCGTCCCCACCTTAACCGTCCGCTCTGGACGGCTGTCGTCCAGAGGGATATCGATGTGTTCACCAACAGGCTGGGGACAGAGATCATCCGACCGTTCCCCGGTCAATGATTGCTATTGCTTTTCTTTTTTGACCACCACTGATCAGTCTTTCTTTTCTTTCCGACTGGTGGGGCCCGACTGGTGGGGCCGACTGTTCTTCCTCGACATCGTCGAGGTCGATCGTTTTCTTGCCCCGAGCGGATGCTACGGCCGCGGGCTTGACGTCCGAGAGGTAACACTCTCGAGCCGTCTTTTGGTCCCCATTAAGGGAACCGACTGTTCCATCATCCTTCTCATACTTGAGTAGCATGAGTGCAGGGATGATGACGGCCTTACACTCATTAAGAGTGGGACGGCCAAAGATGAGGTTGTAAGTTGTGAGCTCTTCAACCACTAGGAAACGGATGGTCATGTGTCGACCGTCTCCCCTGCTTCCCAGGCGGACTGGTAAGTCAATACGTCTGACTAGGTGCACAAGTCCTCCCCCAAACCCAACAAGGGTGTGGGAGACCTCCATCATGATATCCGGTTTGTACTTGAGATTGGATAAGCATTTGAGGCTGATGAGGTCAGAGGAACTTGCTGTGTCAATCAGAATTCGACCAACCAGCTGGTTGGCCACCTTGCATTCAATGACCACAGGGTCATCATGCGGCCGATGGACTTTGCCTTTGTCCTGCTCGGTGATGACAACTTTAGGGAAGGCGGATGTGCCTGCCGCATCCCCTTCCTCAACAGAGTTGACCATCATCCTCAGATGGTCCTTGGTGCCCCGAATGGTCGGGCCACCACCAGCAAAGCCGCCTGCTATGGTGTATATCGGCTCTTCATCAGTTTCGGCACTCACCGCAGGCTGATGAGTCTTTTTCTTGGACTGCCCTGGATTTGCCTTTGAAGTCACTTTGGACTTCACATAGGACTTCAGCTGTCCTTTGTTGGCCAGACGGTCGAGCTCCCGCTTGAGACTGAAGCAGTCGTTCGTGTCATGGCCAACATCCTCATGGAAATGGCAATGCTTGCTCTTATTCCGATTTTCAGCGGAACCTTTCATGGGAGTCGGCTTCTCAAGAGTAAGTCGATCCTTAATTTCCAAGAGGATGGAGCAGCAGTCCTTGTGGAATTCGTACCTTGGGACGTACGCTTTCCACTCTTTTTTCTTCTTCTGGGCCGGTTGATCAGAGTTATCAATGGCCCAGACTTGTTTTTTCTTTTTGCTCTCTTCTGGCTTAGGAGCCGGCTGAGCAGGCCGACTCTCTTTCTGTCGGTCGGACTTCTTATGGTCCGACTGGTTATTGGAGGAGCAGAGTTCGGTCGCCTGTATATAGGCTTCCGCCTCTCGCAAGGCTCCTTGCAGAGTAAAGATTTGTTTGCGGACGAGTTTGTACTTAAAAGTAGACCCGTCCTTCAGACCCTTAAAGAAGTCTATGAAAGAGACCTCATCAGACAGCCCATGAATCTGGATTCGGACCAGATTGAACCGCCTGACATAGGACCGCAAGCCTTCTCTATCTCCCTGCTGTACATTGCCCAAGTCAAGGCTTGTCTTTTTGGCAGGGATGTTCATAGAGAAGTTTGAGGCAAACAAGAACGCAAGCGTCTTGAAGCTGTTTATGCAACCAGCCGGTAGATTGCCAAACCACTGCTAGGCTATGCCCTTCAGGGTGGCTGGAAAGCAACGACACCATGCGGCATCATCCAACCCCTGTAGATACATGAGGTGGGTGTATGCTAGCAGGTGGTCTTCTAGGTTGAAGGTCCCGTCATAGGCTCCAACTAGAACATTTTTATCTTTAGTCGGCTGTACGACTTCAGTTATTTCCCTGGAGAAAGCAGAGGGTTGATCTCCAAGGTGTTGCAGCCTAAGCTGCCAGTCCATCGGCTGATAGCCGTATGCCGCCTGTCCTCCAAAGAGGGCATGCTTCATGTAAGGTAAAACCGGCGCCTGGTACAATGGTTGTGCCATGTACTGGGCCGACTGGATCATATGAGGACCAGACTAAACCCGTGGGCTGCTTGATGGGGTCTCATGTACAGACTAGGAACACTTCGCAGAGGTATTCCGAAAGCTATCATGATAAGTCGACGTTGAGGCCGACTCCGATAGCTGGGTCTTCTTCTGCTCAATGTATTGCCGAGCATCAGAGAATGTTTTCTTGCTACCATCCGGCTGTATGTGCCGGATGGCCTTTCTTGTGCCCGTTTATGGGAAACGGAGCCTGGTAAGATCAAATTGGGGCCGAATCTTCTCAGGGTGAGGAGTCGGCTGTCGGTCCCTGACCGACTTCTGTTTGCCAGCTGAGGCTGGCTTCTTGGCCGACTACTCCTTTCTAGGAGTAGGCGACTTCTTGGAGGCGAGTTGTTTAATTTCACCCTGAGACTGCTCAGGAGTCTCATTAGTTCATCTCGAGTGACGGGAGTCGATCCTGCCGCCTGGGAAGGATCACCCAGTCGCCCCGAGGGCTTCTTTGGCTGACCAGCAGTTTTGCTTGGCCCTGCCTGATCAGCGTGATGCTCCCGCTTTTTCTTACTGCGGATGCGTCTAGAGATGAGGGATCCGTTTGGGTCCACATAGGTTTCGACATCAGCGTCGTCACCCGAGTCATGGTCCGTCTGGACCAGTATGTCTTCTGGAGGCCGATTAGCCTCTGGATTCGGTACAGGGACTTGTGAAGCCATTTCAGAGGTACTCTCCCCACAGACGGCGCCAAATGTTTCGGGGGTTTTTTTCCCTTGGGAGAGTTACAACACTGAGACTGGATTCAGCAAAGGACGCCTGTACCTGCAAAGCAAACGGAGCGCCGGATGGTCGGTGGTCCGCCTCCGAAGATTAAGTTAGTAAGCGTTCGGTAAAAAACGTGCGGAAGTAAAGTTATCTGCTTGGATTCCAAGCTCGGGTCAAATGCTGTCTGTTTTTTGAATATGACAGCTCTGTAGTAAGTGACGTATTGTCTCGTGTTGCGTGTATATTCCTGTCCCGTCATAAATGCGAGAATGTCCCTATTTATAGGGTCTTTTTGGAAGGTGTGCCCTCCCTAAGATCTGGCGACCTAGGGATTAGGTCACGCCGCAGAACGGCGCCTCAAGGTTTGGGCCCTTGAAGGCCGCCATTCCAGAGGCAATGCCTGAATGACATGTGTCACTGAGCCCAAAAGGCCTTTGGGCATCTTGTTGGGTGACACGCGTCGCCCTCTGATTGGTCCATGCTGGATAACCAGTCTGTTTAGGGCAGAGGAATGTCTGCCCTCCACGTGTCATCATCTCATAGGTCCAAATGACACCTTTACTGAGGACACGTGGCGTTTTCTGATTCGGCCACCTGGCCGGGTAAAAATACCCAAATCATGTATTTTGTTATTAGAAAGATATACGAGGCATCGAAGTAAGTAATTACTTTAATTATTCTTTTGATGTAGAAAGCATGCTTAGATTATATTAATTCCTGGTATCATGTTAGAATGTTATTTATTGCTTTATAGTATCATGTTTAGGTTGCTTCTTATTCTATTTAATATCATGTTAGTATCATGTTAGGGATAAAGTTTTGATTTTAATTGCTTAGTGACATGTTAGGATTTGTTATTAATCTTGTTAGTATCATCCCTATGATCTTGCTAATATTATTATGCTTTGATGTTAATATGATGACGATGATTATTGCTTGATCACGCATTTTATGCATGTTTAGAGGGAATTTGTATTTGTAATCACGCTTAATAAGATAATTAATAATTTTGTTTAGGCTAATATGATTATAATTCAAGTGATCTCCAATAATTGATTTGTTTGTGCATTAATATTCAACCAACATAGATAAACTGGTTTAGGGTTATCTTATTGATTGTATGTTAGTCAAAAAGTGCACATGAATATGAGAAGAATAAAGTAGAGGGCTATATTTTTTGGCAAGTTCAATCTATTTTAGGTTGGATTTGTACCTTTATCCCCGAATATCCAGTCATGGTTCTAGACCACTATGGAGTTAGCAATCTAATGGATCGTGAAGGGGTGTAACCTTCACCCTGTGAACGGTTTACAAGTTCATAAAACTTGTTGGCAACTCTTTTGCTCTATCTTCCTTCCCTTTAGACGCCACCATGCTTAAGTGTTTTATCACAATGGGGCTCAAGTGTGGGATGCTTGAAATATTCCCTATAATTTTTTGGCGACTCCACTGGGGAGGATTTCTATTTTAATTCCTAAAATTTATTTTGGCAATAATTTAGAATGAGTGGATGAGACTCGAAAAGTTCTAAGTATTCATGTGCGTAATTTTGATTGACATTATTGACATATGCATAAAAAGGTCCGCATTAGATAGACCATCCGTAATGCGTCAAAAACATAGGATTTTTACACGTAGGAAATTTGGGAAATATCTTTCACAACTAGGATTGAAAAAACGCTACGAAAACTCTAAAAATTCAAAGAATAGAAAGCTGCTAAGGCATGTAGGCCGGAACCGACGCCGAGAAAACAATGTCAGCGCTATGCAATGGCTCTGTCACCGTGCGACAGCAATGTCATTTGGCGACAGGTTTATCCTCTGGCGATAGGCCCTTTTGTCTCGCGCCATGTTCTTCCAACACCGAGCAAGAAATCTACCTTCTTTTTTTCGATCGATTCTAGTACTGTTCGCTCGGTTCTGGTTCCTTATTGAGTTTTTCTAACTTTTTTGAACCCATATGTGTTCTACATATCGTCATAACCCTCTGAGAATTCACGCTCCATCTACCCAATCGATCGCTGATGGTAACAAAGGGTACATTCGAGTTTGTTGAATTCACCAAACCGTGGAAGCGAGATTAACTCGCGGGGTCCCATCCACTCGCTCCAACCCTTCCACAGGTAAGGCTTCTGCGCGGTGCATCTGGACTCATAACCATGGACCCTCTTTGACTAACCCTTATCCTTGAACGTTAGAGAACTAGAGCCATGGTTAGGTTGCAAACTCATTGCATCATATTGTGACTATTTGACTACTTGTGCATTATTTGCTTGTGCATACTTACATGTGATTAAACTAACCCTTTGGTTTGACTTGTGATCATAAATATGCTTAAATAAACTAACCAAGGTATAAAGGACTTTGCTTAATTAATATATTAATTAATTTGAGCTAATAAATATGTCTAAAATCGAGACATAGTTCCTTTGAGTCAACCCGGATTTTTATTCCTGTATACTGCACAAACGTCAACTTGTTTTGGTCATATCCGGAGTTATAGAAAGAGTTACGATTCTTACAGCCTATTAATATATACCCACGATTTTTATATTTCATTTGGCGTTGGTTTCGTCCAATTTGGAGTCACAGATCAAAAGTTATGACTAAAATACTACAGCCTGTCCAGTTTAGTGCACATACGTGAAGTCTTAGCTTAGTATTTGTTTCAGTCGAGTTACATGGTCATGACACGAGTCTTGAACATATCACTTACACTCACAAATATCCACACACTTTGTACATACTCTTTTCACACCATGACCATGTCTTAGGTTCATGCATGAGTCGTTCTTTCCGTCATTTGAATTGGGAGTCCGCTCGATTCCTAATTTTTTTCATATAGCTCCATCTACTTTACCTTTTTATACATATCTCACACTTTCCTTATTACACACTTTCTACATTCACGTTTATTCATCTTACATGCTTCGTCCATACATCATTCACGTCAGTACACTCTTTTCCCATCCATGCATGTTGAATCGAGTTTGAGTCATGTGATTGACAAAAAAAAAAAAAAAAAAAAAAAAAAAAAAAATGAGGGTAATGATGAAACAAATGCACAAGGCAAGCTTCTCACCAAGATTTCATGCTTTCTTCTTATTTTTTCAAACCCTTCCCCAATAAGTCTTGCATAAACACCTTTCCTTAGATTTTATTTTATAGGATTTTTCTTTTTTCTTTCCTTTTAATAAAATGAGCATTTATTTTCTTGCATATAATCATTGCATAAATAAATAAAATAAAAAAAAATTTCATGTCAAATTAAGCACAAAGTATACCTATGATTCAAGGCACTCGTGTAGCCTATCATATCACCTTCACCTTTTGAACATATAAATTCTTTCTTGGAAAGCCACTTTGAGCCTCATCTAACAATAGGCCTTTTTTTCTTCAACCCACATCTATCTAACCTTTAGGATGGGATGGTGTGCAACTTATGAAATTTCAAAAACTTGAGTGATTTCAAAAGATTAAAATAGGAATGGTAAAAACAATATAAAAGTGTGCAAAAGGGAAATTGTTCCAATGTCATTGACATAAACATGTCTTTGATAAGAACACGTCTCAGATTGCATCTCTTATCGAGTGCTCAGTACCGTGCCTGAAAAACATGAATGTCAAGTGAGTGATAGACCGCATGATCGGGATTGCCCACACTTATAAAAATAAAAAATGATAAAGCAAAAAAGAGAGAGAAAAAAATAATAAATGAAAAAGAGTTCAAAAGTGAGAAACCTCAAGCATAATAATACAAAGATTCAAAAGCAAGGTTGCACACCTTTGGGGGTTATCTAGGGTCTTAAGCCTTTATCCCATTTCTTCTTCAACCTTTAGCCTAACCACGTTACAACCCTTAAAAGACTTCTTTGAGGTATACACACACTTGTGCGAGGTTTGGTTAGAGCTACGTTCGGATTGATTCCCAACGGATACGTACGCAACCTCATAACGAGTTACGACCGTAATAAAAAAAATGCATTAATATTTACATTCATAATTGATCATATCAAGGGATCTCCGATGCTCATCCCTATCCATCTAGAGCTAGACTTGGGGGCTTGATCTCTACATCATTAGCTTATCTAGCCTAAGAGTCACCATCATTTGACTCTTCTCGAAATAATATTTTTCCACACACCTTAGCCTTTGCAGCCTAACTTTAGTATCACTTTCACACACTACACAGACACATAGATCAAGTAGCACTTCCATTAGGAATCTCTTGTCATGAAATCTTAACATAATTTTGAGGCATATCTTGGCATATTAAGGTCGTAATCATCATTGTGTCACAAAGTATGAAGTTATTAGCCTCCGTTACCTTAATACTTTCATCTAAAATCAATAATTGAGATGGACTAGGTTGTTACAATCTTCACACCCTAGGATACAACGTCGATGCATACACTTAACTAAGCTCATTCAACATACCCTCTAACACTTCATTTTTTCCTTTTTGTGTCTTTCATTTTCGGGAGAAAGTCAGTACCCTCCACAAAAAATGACAAAATTTTTTTGCTTTTTTGCATTTTTCGAGTTGCACAATCACATTATAATGTACACACGAGTCATGTCACCTCAAATTGAGTCTAAAACATGTGTCAAAACACATTAAGTCACACAAGAGTTACACACGTGTCAAAACACATTGAGTCAACCTCAAATCAGTTAAGCATTAGGTCAACCCTAAGAAAAAATAACAAGCAAAGTCTTTTGGTAATCTTTTGATTTTTACAGGATACAATCATTCAGCATAGCTCCTGTTCGCAGCCAACCGAAGGATCTCAACAAACATTCAAGTATCAAAGCTCCTTTGTTCAGCGACGCGTGGACATTTTTATCAAGCTCTTTTGCTCAGAGACGCGTGGGCATCTTATCAAAGCTCTTTTGTTCAGATACGCGTGGACATATCATGAAGCTCTTTTGCTCGGAGACGCGTGGGCATATCATTCAAAGCTCTTTATTCTGAGACGCATGGGCATCCTATCAAAGCTCGTTTTCTCAGAGACGCGTGGGCATCATATCAAATCTCTTATGTTCAGAGACGCGTGGACATATCATTAAGCTCTTTTTCTCGGAGATGCGTGGGCATATCATTCAAAGCTCTTTGTTCAGAGACGCGTGGACATTTCATTCAAATATCTTTTGCTCAAAGACGCGTGGGCATCCTATCGAAGCTCCATTATTCAGAGATGAGTGAACATTCCTAAAAAAGGAAGAAGCTCTTTTGTATAGAGACGAGTGAACATCAACAGCAGCGAAGCGCGACCACAACATCAACAACAGCGAAACTGAAGATGGCTACAAGCAGTCACCTTCAACGATGTTCTCTAGGATGTGGAGGATTGTCAGAAGCAGTTGAAGATGGTTATAAGAAACGGTCTTCGACGATGGAATTCATGAGGCACTATGGAGGTTGTTACAACACAAAAAGGCAGCAACAAAATTGGTTACTCTATAGGCGTGTACTCGACGATGCAAGATACGCATTTCTTAACTCTTTTATCTTTTTAACTAACGCTAATTTGCAGGTATTGGCCTTACAAGAATGATTTAGGATCACAGAACATTCTGAATCATTCTCCGTCCCTACCGTTACTTTACCTTTTGCTTTCGAAACATGCGTTTCTCCAAACATAGTCAAAGTCAGGGCTTTTGTAGACACCTTATTGTGTCTCCCCAAAAACCTAACCCATTGATGAATATGTTTCACTTCATTTGATTATCGAATGAGGTGAAATATGAAAAGTCTTATGATGTGGTTTTTTTAATAAAAATACATCTTTGTTTTTGAAAATATTTCTTTTCTTACTCTATTTATCAAAAACGTCCAATCTAGTTTAGTTTGGTCAATGATAAGGGTCCAATAATGGTGAAGTTTTATGGGGCTTGAAAATACCTTTCCAACGATATATTATAAGCCCAATTCTGATCCATAATGATGAACTTATGGCCAAAATACTAAATTGGGCCCAAGCCAGATTTTACCTCCGGCACAATGATCATGTGGAGGGTCCAAAGGTTCAATCCCATTCCTAAAATAATTAGGATTAATTATAATCTTCTATAAGTTTCTAAAAGATCTTTATTATCCTTTTTTGAAAAGATAAGATCAAAGAATTCGAAATTGAATAAAACTTCTCTTTTTGAAAGTCCTTTTGTGCAAAGGAGGATGGTCATATATTATTTTCGTGCCTCATAATATTTATCCAAAACTTATATGGTTAGATAGATCTTGAAATTATCTTCCCAATGATATTATATAATATTAATTTCGAGCTATAACGAAAAAGATATGAAAGAAATACGAAACTCTATCCAAAATTGAAACTCTTCCACTATTTCGGCCATATCTTTTAATCTACAAAATAGTTTAATCTAATTCTAATTGGGTTGGAACATAAACTTCAAGAGATTTCCAACGACATATTATATGACTTATTTTTACTTTTGGATAAAAAGATATGATAAAAACAAAATCCGCAAAGAACTGTCCCAGTGCCAAACGACAGCGCCTGTCGCCATGCGTGATCCCTGTCGTTTCGCGACAAACTCTGCCGCGCACAACAGCTTTGCGATAGGAGCTAGTTTTATTCCAATTCGAATTCTAACTCTTTTCTATCGTTTTCGGACTATTTTCTCTATAAATAGGGGTCGTATTTCCCGTTTTTAATCATTCACAATCATCAACAATCTCTATTTTTTCTCTATCTTAAAGTTAAAAGCTTATTCTCTCTCTATTCTTTTTCTGAACCTTTCCTTTTACAAGAATCCACATTCATAATTTCTAGACACACCTAGCAAAGTTCGAAGTTGCCTTTTCCCTAGACATGATAGGTTGATAATTTCTAAGTGTTTGGTCCCAAATCTTATTTTAATTTTTTGAATAGATTTACTGTTAAATATTTTCTGTGAAGTTACTAACGCGTGTATTTTGTTATTAGAAAGAGATACGAGGCATCAAAGTAAGCAATTAATTTAATTATTCTTTTTATGTAGAAAGCATGCTTAGATTATATTAATTCCTGGTATCATGTTAAAATGTTATTTATTACTTTCTAGTATCATGTTTAGGTTGCTTCCTATTCTCTTTAATATCATGTTAGTATCATGTTAGGGATAAAACTTTGATTTTTATTGCTTAGTGGCATGCTAGGATTTGTTATTAATCTTGTTAGTATCATGCCTAGTATCTTGCTAATATTATTATGCTTTGATGTTACTATGATGATGATGATGATTGTTATTATGTTGCTTGCTTATTATTTTTATTATTGTTATTGCTTGATCACGCCTTTTATGCATGTTTAAAGGGAATTTGTATTTGTAATCATGCTTAATAAGATAATTAATAATCTTGTTTAGGCTAATATGATTATAATTCAAGTGATCGCCAATAATAGATTTGTGTGTGCATTAATATTCAACCAACATAGATAAACAGGTTTAGGGTTAACCTGTTGATTGTATGTTAGTCAAAAAATGCACATGAATATGAGAAGAATAAAGTAGAGGCCTATTTTTAAGGCAGGTTCAATCTCTTTTAGGTTGGATTTGTACCTTAATCCCCGAATATCCAGTCATGGTTCCAGACCATTATGGAGTTAGCGATCTCTTGGATCGTGAAGGGGTGTAACCTTCACCCTGTAAACGGTTTACAAGTTCCTAAAACTTGTTGGCGACTTTTTTTCTTTAGCTTCCTTCCCTTTAGACGCCACCATACTTAAGTGTATGATCACAGTAGGGCCTTAAGTGTGGGATGCTTTAAATATTCCCTCCAACAACGTTTTTAAACTCTTTGCAAAAAAGCTCAATTATACTACGAAAGAAAAGAGTGACACGTAACACATAAGCATGTTTAGGAACATTTTTAAATACTTGTTCTATTTTCTTTAGAATGCGATATTACTCATTAAATTACACGCTTGTCAATGCATTAATTTATTTCAATCATAAATATTAATAATATATATGTAAAAATTATAAAAATATGATGTTAATCCAATACGTATATAACGAGATAAAACTCACAAGATTCCACATGTCTAAATTTTTCCTTAATTATAAATTATCTGATGGTTCTAACATAGTCGTCGACTACGGATGTCTGCAGACGACTATGGTCGACTACAATAATAGACTAAATTTAAACCATTGATATGGTTTATTGCTTAATCTTAGTCTTTGAATATTTTATTTTTAAAAAGTTAAAAACTATAAATTACACATTATTTAAGTCATGACAAGACAGTGACCAGTCAACAAAGTGTTGTTTGTTTTTCTTGTTTTAAAGGGTAAACTAGTATAGAACCTATGCACGGTTTTAAAATTTCAAATTCTACATGAGTAAATCTTATAAAGTTAAACTACAGTAGTTATTATTTTAATCTACAATAGTGACTCTCTATATTATTCATTATTTTGTAACAATTGTTATCGCAATAATGTGTATTAGTTTGTATTCATGTGTATGTTTGTCTGAATCATGCAGGTCAAACCTAACCCGCTGACCCGTTTTAATGGTTCATTAAGTTTATTGATTGAATTTGGTATTTGAAAATTAATATCTGCTTAATTAATTGAGTTTGACATTATTTGTTTATATCATTTATCCATCTCATATAACTCTTACACAAATCCATAACAACAAACTCTTACACCAACTATCGATCCACACTATTGCATGCATTCACATAACCCACATTATTGTCATGCATGCCACGTTAGGCTAGCCTAGCCCAGCCTCCTCCTTTAATTTTGTTTACAAGTTTTTTTTTTCCTATTATCATTTTTTATTAGTTAGGGATAGATGTGCTTTATGGCGATTTAAATTATGTAGCAAGCATATAATGGATGAAAATAATATTATTGAAAATATTCTATTCCAAAACTGAAAAAAAAAACAAATAATAGCAAAGTAAATTTGAAAATCATAAATTTTTAAACATTAACAAAAAATAAATTATATAATAAAATTGTTTTAAACCGTTAGATTGACCTAAAACTTTGGGTTAGAGGCGAACACATCTCAACCCGTGAAATGAAATGACCTGACCTGAAATGCCCATGGTTTGGAATGATCCGACTCAAACCCGACCCAATTGACAGGTTAACGAAATTGTTCTAAACCATTGGGTTGATCCAAAACTATGGGTTAGAGTTAAATATTTCTTGACCCGTGAAATGAAGTGACACGACCTAAAATGACCCGTGGTCCGGAACGACCCTACCCGACCTCGACCCGATTGACACGTCTATGTCCATCTTTTTGTCAAAACGTATATATGATTTTATTTTAAGTATATGTATATTCTTATATATAATTTTGTGTGAAATTTAACAACTGTGAAACAATGCAAGTTACATTTTTTTTTTCCAACAATTTGACATGAAATCAATATTTTGACAATTTATAAAATATATTACAAAGTATATTTACAATGTATATTGACATGATATGATGCAATTTTGTAAAACACTATAAACTTAAGGAATTTTTTCAATATGTAAGAGTTGTTAATAATAGTACGTTTTCAACTTATTTAGTTGATATTTGGTTAAGTATACGTAAATTAATATTATTTGATCAAATATTTTCGTTGATAAATTGTAACTTACTAAAAATCTAAAAAAACAGGATGTCTAAAATATTTACTAAAAAGTATCCATATATAAGATTTATAGAAGACATATAGGTTTTGAAAAATATTTTGACAATTTATAATTAAACTCTTTAATTTATTAAATTAGCGGAAATGGCCAGGATTGGAGAGTACCACATTCTAACAATTCTCAATTTGATATTTCAATTTCCTTTAAGAGAGGTGAAATCATTAATCATGTCATACGCCATTTACAAATAAATTATAAAGCTGTAAATTTAAGTTCTTTTGTCTTAGGGTGATATATTATGTCACTATGTGTATGTAAATATGTAATAAGATCAAATTTTTAAACTAGCTTAACGCCTATTGACTTCAGCTTAATTTCAGTTAAGTTCAGATCCAATCAGTTCAGTTCAGTTCGCCTCAGTTCAGTTCAGCTCCAATTAACTCTGCTCAGTTGAGTTTAGTTCTGTAAATATGAATAGAACCTTAGTCACTATTAATTGAATCACTATTATAGAAATATTATATCATAATTTAATTTATAATAAAAGATATTGTGCAATCTATATATACTGTGATAATATATTTTCTTATACTAATTGATCTTATTAGTATAAGAATATTTTTTTAATTGTATGGTTTATGAATATACAAATTTATAGTGATTAATAATATCATAATAACATTAAGTTAATATTTGTAAGGTAAGAAAAATAAGTAGAAAAATTTTTAACCGCGGAGTGACATGTATTAAGTTGTAGATTAAGTGTCCTCTGTTTTAGTGTATATATATAGATAATTTAATTTATAATAAAAAGATTTTGTGCAATCAATATATAATGTGATAATATATTTTGTTATACTAATTGATCTTATTAGTATAAGAATATATATTTTTTTAATTGCATGGTGTATGAATATACACATTATAGTGATTTAAATGGAGAGCGAGAGTGAGAGCGAACGAAAAGCAAGAGAACTCTCTTCTGAGGAAAATGATTTGCTTCGTCGATCGAATATTAAAATAAAGAGAAATGTCCAGGAAATTTCTTCTTCTACACAATCTCTTGATATTGAGATGGAAACCTTTGTGGAAGATTTTCTGGCAGAGATTCAGAGGAGGAATCAGGGTTGCCCTGTTTCATATATTCAAGCGAGGGCTAAGGCAATAGGTTACAAAGAAATGAAGAGGAATTAGAATGCTTTGAAGAGGAAGAGGTTTCTGGTGACGACATCCCTTTGGATTGTGATTCGGATGATGAGAGTTGCTCAACCATTATTTTAACCAAAGAGGAGAAGAAGCTGCTGCGAGCACCTTGGAGAAATGCCCTACTTATCAAGCTTTTTGATAAAAGAATTGGCTATGCAGTTTTGGTGAAAAGGATGAAATTGAAATGGCAACCAAAGGGGGATGTTGCTTTGACTGGTGTCGGACGTGACTACTATATGGCTAGATTCAATAACCTGGAGGATTATGATTGGGTCTTGTCTTAGGGACCTTGGATGATTGGGGATAGCTACTTGACAATCAGGAAGTGTGAACCGAATTTTGTTGGGGATGAACCCCCAATCAAGAAATTGAATGCGTGGGTACGTATACCTCAGCTATCGGTGGAATACTTCGACAAACAATTCTTGTACAAGATTGGCTTGAAAATTGGAAAATTTATAAAGATTGACCGAAATATTGAGTCTAGAGACCATAGCCAATATATCAAATGCTATATTGAACTTGACTTGATGAAACCCTTGCTGTCGAATTTTCATTTAAATGATCGAGTTTGGAAGATATAGTATGATGGGCTACGTCAGATATACTTTAAGTGTGGACACCTTGGACACAAGGAGGATGGCTGCAATATATTCAAGGCAATAGTTAATGCGAAGGAGGAGACTAATGCTCCTGGAGTTCCTACTCAGGTGGCAAATGATAGACAACAACAGAGAGTGTGCCCTGAAGAACTTGACAAGTATGGCACTTGCACTAATACAAAACTAACCTTAAGTAACACCCAAAAAGTGTTACATAATGTGGCAAAAGTAACACTTGTTACCTAAAACTTCCGCCCATGTTACCTTAGGTCTTATGTATCACTTTGGGTAACGTATGGTAACACTTTCAAAAGTGTTAATATAAACCCTCTTATGTAGCACTTGTTATATTATTAGCATCATTTTTAAAATGTTACACTTTATATCTTATGTAACACTTACTTATCATTGGTAACATTTTTCAATCATATAGTATCACTTATTCCGAATTATGTATCACTTTTTCGAATTAATATAACACTTTGTTGATTATTAGGTAACATTTTAAAATCATCTTTTGAAATACAGTATCACTTTATTAGACATTATGTATCACTTTTTGCAAACTAATGTAACACCATTATTATTTAAAATATTCAATTTTTTAGTTTAAAAATAAAAATTATATTAACATATACAACTACAAATGTGAAATTAATATATACAAGAGAATAATTTGAATTGGTATTATTTCATAGTTTCATTACAAAAAAAAAAAAAAAAAAAAAAAAAAAAAAAAAAAAGCATAAACACCAATTTTTTTTATTTGTCTAAATATTCTAAACAAAAAGATAGTTAAATTTGGTCTCTAAACAACCATATTCCAAAATACTCCGTAGAAAGAGAAAAATAATAGTCAGTCTAGTAGCAAGCAGTCACCAGTAGACCAGTAGTAATAGCAGCTAGCAACAGCTAGCGATAATAGCAAACAACAGCAACTAGCAGTAACATCGAACAACAGAAGCTAACAGTACTAGCAGCTAGCAGCAGACATCAGTACTAGTAGTTTACAGCAGCGGAAGCAGTTTACAGCAGCATATAGCAGCAGATGCAGTTTACAGCAACATACAACAACAGACAGTAGTAATAGCTGTATTAGTGACAGCAGTAACAGTGAGAGAACCAACACTACTAGATGTCTGCTACAAATTCTTTAAGGGAGGCTAATAATGTTGATTTGGAACTAAAGTCAACTTGCACAATAAGAAATAAAGAAACAGTTAGTGAGTCATTTGATCCATTCAAAGACTATAGCTTTAAAATGATCTAGGCTGCATAAAGTGTAGGATTTTTTTATTGAACTAAAAAAGGATAATGTATTGCAGGATTAATGAAAAGTAGACTATTAATGTTAATTTTGAGCTATTTGGCTTAATTTCTTAGAGCTTAAGCTTGCAAAAGCCATTCAAACCAAACCATTGAAACACATAACTCAAAAATGATATAAGGGTGTGTAACTTATTTATAGATTAAATTCTGATAAATTATTGCTGACGTATAGAGTGAAATTCCAATAATATAGCATATGAATGTTATTTTACTACTGCCACATTGCCAATATCTATCTAAAAAGGTGAAATTTTCTTTTAAATTAAGAAAAATTCTATCAAACTGACCAAGATTCGTAAGTGTATAGATGATAATATGAAGGGAGCTATTGTCAAAACAACAAATTAATGTCATACAATTAAACTTCTATAAATTAAGAACAACATACAATAGAAATATAACTAACAAAAAAAGACCTTGAGAATGGGGGAAAGTAGCAGTCACATTGGTGGCGTTACAAATTTGTTTAGCTAGGCAGGCCGTATAAGATAAATCACCCTCACCAACCGCAAGTATCCTCTGCTTACTCCTGTCATGCATTTTTGTTTATCAGTTTAATCACTGATAATAATTTGTTTTTTCCTAAGTATTCACTGCCCTTTTTCTATGCGCCCCTAAATTTGTTTTAGGCAATGGATATTTATTCTTATCAATCATAACCACTAATATATATAAGAGCTTTTGGCAGTTGTAAAGATCCGTTTTTCAATTTCCGCTCTAAAGTAGTGGAAGTTTTATTTATATAACTGTCAAATGAATTAGTCACCCTTAATTCTAGGAACATGGCTGTTAAGAGGACAGAGAAAATCTTTGAAATAGAGAAAGAAGTTCCTGTTATTGTGAATGTGACCATGGTGACAACAAAAATGATGTTGAAGAGGTGCTTGGGGTGCTTCAGATCTCCATCAGACAGAGTAAGATGAAAAGTTATGCCAGAGTAACTGATAGTTGTAGAAGTGAAAGAGGTAAATAAAGAAGTAAACTCATATCAGTCATATGATTTACACGTGAGGGTAAATACGTAAATAAACTTTTTGAGGGGTATTAAAGTCCTCACACTATTTCTTATATTGCTGAGGGGCTATTGATACTTAGTGTTTGGGATTTTGTTTCTGCATTTCACACCACCCTGCATCACATTATCTGATTTAGAGTACCTATATAGCTCTGAACTGTCAAGTTGTGATGTGCATTGAAACACAAGAGAGGTATTGATTAATTTAAGCATCACTCACCCAAAGACCAAATCTGAACAAGAATTTTCAATATAATAAGCCCAGATTTGTGTTTGATAATGCATATCCTTAGCTTGTAAATAACTTCCATATAGCTATTGTAAGTCACTAAGTTGTAACAAAAGAATTCTCACACCTACATAAACACAACAGTTCCAAGAATCAAGAGACACCTACCCGATCCATATAAAATCCACCCAAGTTTCTGAAATCATGAGATAACAGCCTTAGCAGTCCTAGATGCATCCTTTTTCGTTGGCTTGATGATACTCCATGACCATTAAAACACAACGTATCAGTCATAATTAGGAATTTTGCAGATAAACCATGCCATCTAACCCAAATTTATGACTCAAACTCATAATGGGCAGACAACAAAACCATATAAATAAAGAAGCACTGCTTGAATACGTTCAAATTGGTAATCACATAAGAATTTTACATATATCAATATATAACCAATTATTGTTCCACAATTATCAACATATATAATTATTCATAGCAATTAATAGAAGATGCAATAGCCCAAAGATAGATTGTATTAATATTCAGTGTGAACTCAACACAATTTCCTTTTTTCAAGAGGAAGGAATTCTCTTCCAAAACTTCTACTTACAACTTTTCTGAATGATCTTACATTCTTACTACCCTTCCCTCCCTTCAATTTATTACAATATTCCCTCATAATATATAACAAACTAATAGTGATAACAAAAATAACAAACTCCCCCATATTACTTAATTATTCTTCCTCTAACAAATCTAGTAACAGAACTCCACATCAGCTAACAAGTTTTGCTGCTGGTTTGGGATTTATCCCAATTAGTTAGAACACTTTTATTTAGGGATGAACATACTAATAACATAAACATTTTTTATTTATGCTTTTAAAGATTAAATTTAATCAATAATAGCCAAAGGTAAAAATAACTTAAAGCAATTGAAAGTGCAAATTAGTAAATATTCAATCATCTATTTCAGATTAACCATCAAAGTGCTAATTAAATGAAAACATAAATTTAAGAATCGAAATCAGAAAAATTTATCCAAAAAATAAGAAATATTTCCTCTTGGAGTCTGAAATCTACAGCAACAGTAACCCACATGCATATTTCGAACACTTAGGGCAGTAATCAAGTTTACAAGCAATAGTTCAATAGAAAATTAATTATAAGCAATATTTTAATATTATAATCGAGTTTATAAGAACTCTAAATTGAATATAATTACAATTAACTTAAGAATAAACCCTAGATTACGAAATTAAGATTTGATAATTGCATAAAGAATCAACTTGTTACCTGAGATTCATCTCAATGGATATCAGAATAGGCGTCAATTGATTTCAGAATTCGCCTCAAAGGAGAACGTTGAGTGCGCTTCAATGGGAAAGAATGAGAGACGAGGAAATGTATGTGTCAGAGGGGGACTTCGGTGGAGGAGGGCTCTGGTGGAAGAAGGTTACGGTGGAGCACCGTGAGGAGGGCGGTTGCGGTGGAGGGGGGCAATGGTGGAGGACGTAATGCTAAGAGGGAGCTAATGAAGAAAGGTCGAAATGCCAAAATAAGTTTAGGGAGGTAATGAACAAAGGTCGTTTTTTTTTTTTTTTTTTTTTTTTTTTTATGGTACCTTTATTCAGGGAGCAATAATTAGTAAAAGTGGTACAATAGAGTGTTACTTAATATCAAAATGTTAGTGTGTTACAATAAAGTGTTACTTAATATCAAAGTGTTACAATCAAGTGTTACCTAACGTTAAAGTGTTACAATAGTGTTACCTATAAAGTAGTTCAGTTTCTAGCTTTTAAAGTGATACCATGTGATGTTACCTTAGGTCACTTTTGTAGTAGTGTTGGATGTTGGTGCAACGTCCTCAACGAAAGCCAATAAACAAGAAAGTAGACCATGGGTGCAAGCAAAATATGGAAAGTAAAGTTAATAAACAGGGAAGTGGGAATCAGGGGAATGTAAAGGGAATTACTAAGGGACTGAAAAGTGGAAGTTCCTCAGAGAAGAGTGGGCATGGAAATAAAGGAAATAATCAAGGACCCAGATTCGATGTCTTGAATCAGGAAGGTGACGTGGAAGTAGATGAGTAGAATTTATAAAGAAATAATACTCGTGAGGTTGGAGATGAATTTATGGAAGACAATAATTCTGTTTTGGAAAAAAGTGTGGTTAATTTGGGAGATGAAGAAATCATAGTGCATAACAAGGGGGAGAGGGGAATTCTTTTATTCAAAAGAAAGTGGGAGGAAATATGGGAAATATTGATTTGAGGTGGGGTCTTCAATGGACTTAGGAAAGTCTTTAGAGGAAATCAACAAAAAGATTGAGAATAATATCTCAGAGGCGAATAAAGATAAAATTGGTTCAAAAGATATGGCAACTAAATCTTTGGAGCAAAATTCACTAGTAGAAAATATCAAAAAGGCACCCCCTAATTGGCACCGGTTCAGTCCAAACCGGTGCCAAAAATGGCCTACAAAATTGGTGGGAAGCTGAACCAGAGTAAAAGGCACAGGTTCACTTCAAACCGGTGCCAAAATCATAAAGGCCGCCGGTTTGAACCGGTGCCTTTGTGAACCGGGCCTTTAATTATTAAAAAAAAAAAAATCGGCCTCTTCTTATAACTCGGCCTCTTATAAACCTAACCCTAAAATCAGTTGTCCTCTTCTAACTCCTCTCACTCCGCCTCTTCTTTCTCCTCTAATCTCCCTTCTCCTCTGCTCTCCCTTCTCTCTCCTCTAGCTCTCCTTCATTCCCAATCTCTTTTCTTTCTCTTCGAACATCTCCGCAACAACAACAACAACACCACCGCAACAACAACAACAACACCACCGCAAAGCAGCCGCCGCCATCTTTTCTCTTTAATTTTTTATGGGTTTCATCAAAAAAATTTTGGTTTAATCCACCACGAACACATGCATGAGCAAGGTTAGGGTATAATTTCTTGATTTTAATTCGATTTTTTTGTTTTCGATTTCTGGGTTATTTTGTTTCCGAATTCAATTTTGATTTTTTTTTTTTTTCTGATTTTTGTTTCTTGTTATTTCAATTTTAATACATTGTGTTTTCGATTTTGATTTCTTGTTTTTCGATTTCTTGGTTATTTTTTTTCTGATTTCAATTTTGATTTTTTTTTCGATTTTTGTTTATTCGATTTTAATATATTTTGTTTTCGTTTTTGATTTTTTATTTTTCGATTTTTGGATTATATTTTTTCTTATGTTTGATTTTGAATTTTTTTCGATTTTTGCTTTTGTTTATTCAATTTTAATATATTTTGTTTTCGATTTTAATTTTTTCTTTTTCTGATTTTTGTTTCTTGTTTATTCGATTTTAATACATTTTTTCGATTTTGATTTTTTGTTTTTTTGATTTTTTGTTTTTCGATTTCTGGGTTTTTTTAATTTATATTTTTTATCTGGGTTTTTTTCGATTTCAATTTATTTCCATTTCAATTTTGATATTTTTTTTCGATTTCAATTTATTTCCCTTTCTGGGTATTTTTTATCTGGGTTTTTTTTTATTTCTGGGTATTTTTTGATTTAATTTTTTGGCGATTTCAAATTTTTTTGCGATTTCAAATTTTTTCTGGGTTTAATTTTTTTGGAAGCTTAATTATAGTAATCGTTTTTTTTTTTTGCTTTAATTGGTGCAGGTATCTTGAGTTAGATCTTAAATGGAAGAATCAAGACTCAAGAATATTGAGTTTATTTTTTTTATTTATATTGTAATTTTTTTTTTTATATGTTGTAATTGAACTACTTTTGTATTGATCTATATTGTAAAATTGTTTTGATTAAATATTGTAAATTTTTTATTATGTTGATTGAAATTCGATCTATATTTTGATGTTCTAAATAATTTAAGTCGATTTTTAATTGTTTGATGTTCTAAAAAAAAAAAATAATAATAATAATATTTGGCACTTTTGGCACCGGTTAACCGGTGCCAAAAACAATTCCAAAAATTTTTAAACCCATTTTTGGCACCGGTTAACCGGTGCCAATTTCAAGTTATGGCACCGGTTTGAACCGGTGCCTTTTTAAACCCCTTTTTGGCACCCCCCACATTGGCACCGGTTCAAACCAGTGCCTTAGGCCGGGTTTGAACCGGTGCCAAATTCATTTTTTCACGTAATGATTATATCGAGAGAAATCATAAAAACCCTTTACAAATCAATGATTCTATAAATAATTTAGATCCTCCTATAAGGTAAGGGATCTTGAATTCTTCCTCAGACTCGAGAGCAAATAGTGGGAAAGAGAATTGGTTTGAAGTTGCAACCTCGATACCCATTGAATTGAGGGGAGATAAACCAATTTCGAGTGAGTGGAATGATGAGTCCTTATCAAGTTCCAATAACTTTGGTCACAAGGATTCCCAAGGAGTACAAAATCTTCATCGACTATCCAATAAAGGGGCCGGCATTGATTTGCACGCATCCTCTAGTGGACATGATGGAGATGGAAGTGAACACATTACGTTCACCATAATTAAACCTGACAGAGATGTTGGCAAGGTTTCAAATTCATTTAAGAACAAAGGGGCCAATGAAGGCGTTGAGTGAGGCTTGTCTAAGCATGATGCCTAATGTGCCTTTAGAAGTTTATGATAGGTACCCAAATTTTCCAAGTTTTAATATGTCGGTAAATCTTTTAATTTGGAATGGGCAAGGTGTAGGGAACAAATTGAGTTCCATTAGAGAATTAGTGCGTATTAATGATCTTATGGTGTTGGCTCTTGTGGAGACCCACTTATGTGGTGATCAAGCAAATAATATTTGTGCTCGTAATGGTTTTTCGGGGAAAAGAAGGATAGAAGCACAGGGATTTAGTGGAGGTATTTGTAGGGATGGCAGTGGGTCGGGTTAAATGGGAGACCCGCTCCATCCCCGCCCAAGTGGGGTGGGTACGGAGGGAGGTTTGGCAGGTGATAGGGCGGGGATGGGTATAAAATGTGTACACGCCATGGGTGATGGGGCGGGTATGGATTTTAGAGTAGACCCGCCCCATATCCGCCCCACCCCGCACCTACCTTATACCTACACCGTATTTCTTTTAGAAGAGTTGAGAATTAATGAAGCTTGATACCCCCTAAGACCCAATACGCTTGAATAGTGAAAGTCTCAATTTTCTTAACCTAATTGGATATAATTGTCATTAATGCGATACAATAGAGAATCGTGGCAAAGGGTTTCAAACAAATTTGGGGTGGGTATGAGGTAGGTATGGGATATGTCCATTCTATATAGTGTTTTAGCCCCGTCCCATGGTCATAATTGGTAGTGATTTTGGCTCTTTAGAGCCACTTTTAGTACTGATTGGTGTTTTCTAGTGTTTTCGTAGTTTTGGTTTACTTCTGTAGGTATTTGCACTTTGGGAGCATTTTACCGAGATATTATGGAGTGACTACGAGCATTGGAGGAGCACGATAAGTTTTTATAGCCCAGGGCTGGTTTGAGTCATCGAACCGGTGATTAAGGGCTTAGTATTTGAGATTCCGAGGCCATTTGACCGAGTATTCAAGACCAAAGAGGAAATTTGGATTGGGCCTAAGAATCGAAGCCCAATCAAGAAGTCCAAGCTTGCCAAAGTGTCTAGGCCTGGCCAAAGTAGGCACCGCCCGAAGGCACGCCCGGCCGGGCGAGGAAGAGTAGTTCGCGCCTGGACAGGCGTGAGAAACGCTTATATTGGAAGTAAGGCCCTTCGCCTGATCGGGCGCGAGGTTTTTAAGAGCTGACTTCGGCGATTTATCTTAGTTTTTATTTAGGAGTAATTATTTTTGGTATAAATACGATTTTAATGTTTTCGATTAGGACCTCTCTTCTTAGACTTTCTCTCTCTACTTAGTTTTAGATTAGTTTCTCTCTCTACAACTTTGTTCTCTATTTTTGGTCTTAATTCAACTCTTTAATTCAGATTACTTTGGTAACTATTTCTTCTACTTTAATCTCAGTTATTTACTTTATTTCTTCCATCATGTCTCCTATAATTGCTTTGTTTAGTTTATATTTAATTATGTCTGAGTAGTTTTCATTCTAGGGTTTCTAGGGATCCACAAATAATATGAAGGGGTAATTTATTGTTGTTTATTGTCAATTCTAGATTAATTTCCTATTGATTGATTTAATTCTCTGTGACTAAATTAAGCCTGATCTTTTATGCATGAGTTTGACAATATAGATTCGAGATTCGAGAGATGAGAATTGATGTTTAGGTCTAGTTTCAATAGGTAGGTTAATTTATAAATGGTTAAGTCGAGATTCAAGAGATGAGATTTAATACAGGTAAATTAATTATGTGATTGTAATAAGTAGCGAGAGCCCTTTATGATCTGATTAATTGATGCATTGATGATTGATTGTTATGTTTTACCCTGGAATATTATTTATTGGTGAACCTATGCCCTAGGTCTTTTATCCCTTTATTTTCTTCCTACTTTTATTCCTTCCCACTTTTACTCCTAGTAGTTTAGTTCCACTTTTGAATAACAAATTGGTTACTTAATAATTTAGATTGCTTTAATTAATTAGGAATAGAAAGACCAATTTCTTTGTGGATTCGACCCTACTTCCTTATCTGCATTAGTTAGAGGATTTAGGAATTACTTTTGATTGGGTGATACGACTTTAGCCTGTCAAAATTTGGCGCCGTTGCCGGGGAAACAATTTTATTTTTATTTCTGATTGTTTTCTGTAGTCTAGCTTATTTCTTCTTGTCTCATAGAACGTTAGTTCTTTGAGGCAAGTCTCACATTTGCTTTTTAGTTCTTTGTTTATGCTTAGGTGTTCCAGATCAGGTTATATCCCATTCGATCCTGAGATCGAACGATCTTTCCATAGACAAAAGAATCTTTACAGGTAAATCCTGGCGGGTTCTGGTGATAACAATAATCGCCGAGACCCTCCAACTGATTCTAGTGATTCAGAGGTATCTTCTGATCTAGAATTAGATATGGCAATACCTAACAACAGTGATTATTCGCAGTCGACGCTTACAGATTCTCCAATCCTTACTCCCACTCCGGCTCTTGATGGGGTACAATTCGAGATTAAATCCCAATTTATCGCGATGATAGAAAGGAAGCAATTCGTTGGAGGTAAGGGTGAAGACCCAAATCTTCATATTGCAGACTACTGTCAATATTGTAATACCATCAGGCAAGCTAGGGTCACACAAGACAAAATCAGGGAGATTTTCTTTCCTTTCTCTTTATGTGAAAAAGTCAAATTATGGTATAATGGATTAAATAGAACTGCACTTGGTATAACTAACTGGGAGACTCTTGTTTTGAATTTCTATAATAAATATTACCTTGTAGAGAGGACAACTTTACTAAGAAGTGCAATTCAAAACTTTACCCAAGAGCCAGATGAGACTTTGTATGAGGCTTGGGAAAGATTTAAAGATCTGCAGAGGGAGTGTCTTCACCATAATTTAGCACAGTGCAGTTAATCCAAGCCTTTTACAATGAGATTGGAAATTCATCTAGATTAATATTGGATTCTGCAGCTAGTGGGAGGTTTATGAACCTTAATGTTGATGATGCAGGTCAAGTTATTGAATATTTGACAATTCATAATTCCCAATATGGGAATCCTAACGGCTTTCCTAACAAGGGGAAACATAGTGTCGACTCTGTATCCTTTTTACAAGCTCAATTAACCTCTATTTGCCAAAAATTAGATAATCTTAGTACTGCAAATATAGCTAATGTTTCAGCAATTAATAATAATTCTAATGAGGCTTTCTGTGAAAATTGTAGAATTGTAGGTCATTGGGAGCAAGATTGCAGGAGTTCCGTGGAGCAAGTCAATGCCTTTCAAGCTTATATGCAGAATGACCCATACTCCAACACCTACAATCTTGGGTTCCGGAATCGTCCATGTCTTTCCTTCCGGAGCACTAATGTACAAAATCTGCCACCTCCATAACAATCATATGCGCCACAACAACCACAACAGAAATATTACCACCCCAATGCTGGCTGATAAATCACATTTATATAGAGTGTATAGGCACAATTATGCTAGTTTTATAGTTGCTTTTTGAGTCTTTTATCGCTTTTAAGGTCGCAATTGCATAAAATGTCCTTTTTGTGCTCTACTACATTTCGTTTGTGTTTTTCTTAATGTTTAAGGTAGTTTCTATAACTATTTGGACGTTTTCAAAGTGGTTTTGGAAGAATCGGACAATGAAAGGGTGAAAAGTCGATGAATTGAGCTTGTTCAATGAAGGAAATATGTTTATGCAATATTAATTTGAGATTTATATGCATGAGAAATGAATATAGCATCCATAAGGGTCGCTATGCACTTTTCGGAAATGAATTTGAGCTAGAAACGAAGGAAAACGATGGTAAACAAACTGGCAAAATAGAACTTTGATCATAACTTGAGGTCTACATGTCGGAATGAATCAATTCAAATTGAATTAAAAACTGGACTTGAAGATATTTCCATTGATAGGTCGCACGCCCCTATAGAATTCTTATATCTCGAGATACAAGCCTTTGAAGTTGACCATGCGAAGCTGCCAATCCATCACCCAGCCATCGGGTGATGGACGTGCTGTGCGATCAGCCGTGAGCTGCTGGTTGGGGCAATGGAAAACCAGCGGCCGCCGGTTGAACTCTCCTTGTGCAGTTCATCCAATCATTGGCCACCCATCGCCCGACGGGTGGTGCTCGCATTTGATGATCGAGGAGTCCTATGTGGACTACAACTCTTAAATTCGACCAATCATTAAACTTCTTTTGTTATTTTTATTTTTCTTTTTTATTGAGGTTTAAGATAATATAAATACTCAAGGGATATTATTTTTCCCTTATGCCTTTTATATCTTTTATTATTTTACGTTCTTTTTAGAATTCTCTCGAACCCTAGTTTCTCATGGCATCTCCATTGATTCTTCTAGGGATGATTCTAGGGTTTATTATTTCAATTCATTGAGGTATTTTATTTCTATTTCGTGTTTTTAATTATGTTTTATTTCTTAGATCTAGTTTTAATTATTTCTTCCATGTTTGAGTAGTTTATTTCTAGGGTTTGGGAATCCATAATTATATGATGAATCTTGATTGGTATTTTTAATATTTTGATTATTCATTTCTCTAATTGATAGTGTTATATTGTTAGTCTTGCAACCTGATCAATTGTTAGATTAATTCATGTTAATAAGAGTTTGAATCGAAAGATCTTACTTTTAGAGGCTTCCCTACAATTAGCAATTATGATAATGTTAGCGACCGTACTGCATATGTTGAATTGAGAGCATTAAGACCCGACCGTAGGCTTAGCAATTTCTCTAGATAATTGATTGATTGAATTGTTATTGATATTTGATATATTTAGAGCTATAAACATGGTGAACCATAACCCTAGGTCTTTTTATTAATTGTTTTATTTCTATTTTAATTTAGACTATTTTTCTATCCCAATTTCGTGAAATAGTTTAGTTTTTCCATACCTTAGAAGTTAGATTTAATAACCATCTCTATGTGGATTCGACCTTACTTACCCTACTACATTGTTAGTTGGTTTTGTTAGGAATTTATTTTTGACAGGTTTACGACAACCTATCAAAATTTGGCGTCGTTGCCGGGGAGACGACTCTATTTTATTTTACTTTTATTTTTGGTTGAACTAAACTTGTATATATTTCTATTTTTTTTTTTGTATATACCTCCTTTTTATTTTACTCTGATTTTTTCATCATGGAGTGGTATGATTATAATTCGTTTAGGATGAATGATCATAATTGTCGGGGGCAATATGATTATAATTCCGGGTACTGACAGAGTAAAGTCGTATCCCCTAATCAAAAGTAGTTACCTAAGTCCTCTAACTAAAGTAGATAGGGAAGTAGGGTCGAACTCCACAGGGAAACAAGTCTTTCTATTCCTAATTAATCAATTATAATCTAAATTATTAAAGCAACCATTTTGTTGTTGTTAAAGGAATTATACTACGAAGAATAAGTTTAGGGAGAAAAACAATAATAAGAAGGCCTAGGGTCACAGGTTCACCAATAACTAATATTTCGGGATAAAACATAATAATTAATAATTAACAGTGCACAAATAACATGATTAACAGGCTCTCGCAATTTATTAATCAACATAGATCTAACAGGCTCTCGCAATTTACTAGATCTCAGTTCCTATTAAAAATAGCCTTTAATATTAAATTAACATCTGCTCGATTCATCAATTCAATATTGCTAAACATTCACAATCAAATTACATCTGCTCGATTCATAATCTAATTGCAAAGAATTAAAACAATTCAATAAGAAATTATATCATGAAATACCAATAATCAATAATAACAAATTATCCCTTCATATTAATTATGGATCCCCATAAACCCTAGAATTAAACTACTCACACATAATAGAAACTAAACTAATCAAAGCAATAGAGCAAGACATGATTAAAGGAATGAAAATAAACAACTAAGATTAAGAGAAGAGAAATCGTTACCAAAATAAATCTGGAATTAAGAGTAGATTAAGAACAAAGGTTTTAGATTAAGAAATCTAAGAAAACAATTAAGAGAGTAAAAAAGAGAGAGAGAGAGAGAGAGTAAAATCGTATTACGGAGGAGTATTTATACTCCGTTCAAATCCTAAACTAAAACAAACTAAAACGACGCTAATCGTCTCCTAACAATAACACGCGCTCGATCGGGCGCGCCTTTTTGCTCTTTAGTACCAATCTTGCGCCCGGCCGGGCGCGTCACCGGGCGCCGACCTTAGCTTCTCCCGCCCGGCCAGGCGCGCCTCCTGGCGCCAGCCTCTTTGGCCTGGCGGATCTCTTGGGCCACTATTTAGACTACGATTGGGCTCCAATTCTTCGGGCCAATCTGGGTTTCCTCTTCGGGTCTTGAATACTCGGTCCAAATGCCCCGGTATCACCTATACCGATCCCTTAATCACCGGTTTGATGACTCTAATCGGCCCTGGGCTATAAAATCTGGTCGTGCTTTTCTAGTGCTCGTAATTGCTCTATAATATCTTGGGAAAATACTCCAAAAGTGTAAATCCCTGCAAAAGTCAACCAAATCTACGAAAACACTAGAAAACACCAATTAGTAATAAAAGTGGCTCTAAAGAGCCAAAAACACTACTAATTATTACCAAGGGACGGGAGTAAAATACTATATAAAATAGACACATCAAACTCCCCCAATCCAAACCTTTGCTTGTCCCTAAGCAAAGATCTCATCAATGAAGCAATAAATATGCTTCGCCCCAAAGGTAAAAATCAAGCACAAATGATTCAGGGTAAATCAAATAAACATGCATCAAAATCAACCAATCAAATCCATCTAACTACCAATCTTCCCTAACAATTGTCAAATAGAGCAAACCACAAGAGCATATAGAATTCAAGACTAGTGCTCACACACTCAACTCTCATTTATGTGGCGAGTAAAAGATGTACCCGATCGCTCTCCAACCAACCCTTTATATGAACAATGACCTCCCAACTCACACTCTCGTGTGTATAAAACAATGAACGCTCATCCTACTACACGACTCGAAATATGTCAAATCATAACTTGCATTGATAAACAACACTTTCACATTCATACAATTCTATGCACAAAGGTCGGAAGGTCTTTAAAGTTTTTAATGTAAGGCTAGGGTAAAGGGTAGGATAAATTTGGGAATAAGTGAGAGTAAAGCTATGCTTAAGGGAGCAAATACTAATAAAGCCCATGATCAAAATAAATAATGATCAACATCTCCTACATAACCAATTCCAACAAAAACCCACCAAATATACTCCCAACAATATAAACAATCCCAACTCTTACAAATTCACTCATAGAAATATAATAATGAAGAAGTGGAGTGAATAAACAAACTTTCTTTCCAAACTTAAATTTTTCATTGAAGCTCTTATTTTTTCCCTTTTGATCAACCTCCAACTAGAACATTTGAACACCTTTTTTTTCTTTTTTTTTTCTATTGAAGTTCACTTATTTTTTTACATTTTTTTTTTCTTGAACTTCTCTTTTTTTTCATAACATCATGCTTTATTTTTCAAGAAAATATAACTCTCAAACTCATCAAAAATAAACATGATAAAAAACAAAACTACTTCTCAAAAACCCACCCAGATTGTGCAAAAAATAAGCACACTACAAACTCCCTCACCTCACTCACTAATAGATCCCCCAAGCCAAGCTTAGGACTAGTAACTAATGGAGCAAAATAGGCTTGTAATGTGGCTAATAAACAACAAAAAGTCAAGGCAACAACATGGGTAGCAAGAAGGGAACAAATGTATCTACAATCATCTGGAGGCTACCTAGAAGAATGAACGCCTTCGTCCTCCACAATGTGCATAATAATGAATCATATAAACATTACTAATAGTTGCAAATCAATACTCAAATTCATTGACATACCAGGAACTAACACACATTCCTAATCAAATCAACTAGTCAAGCACTATATTCACAAGTAGTTGGGCAAAATTGACGCATGTTAAGGTTTCAAGGCAATCAAACATCAAATCATGATCAACTAATTCACAATGCTTATCATCAAATACCAAGAATCAAAACAATTTTCTCAAGTAAGGGGCACAAGGAAGCATAATTTACAAATCATTGGAACGTATTTTTGGATTTTTTATTTTTCAATTTTTTGTATTTTTCATAAATAAGAAAGCAATAAAACAAACCTAGAAAGCAATAAATCGAACCTAAGAAAACACACCAAAAATAAAAGAAAAGAGAAAAACAAATATACGAAATCCAAAAACTCCCCCAAGCCAGAATTAGACAATGTCCTCATTGGCTCGGGAACTAGCCCAGCATAGCTAGTCCTGATCATCCTCATCCATGGAGCCGAAACCTGCACCTCCACTGCCACCTGCACCAGAAGAGCTACCACCAAAATAATCAACATGAAAACTCCCCCCCCCGCCAATCCCCCGAAAGGAATGTCCTGGCCGTACCCATGGAAGGAAGAATAGTCAGTGTAAATACCATGGGCAGTGGGATCCCTATCGTATCCCTGGGGTGGAGGTTGAAACCAGTCAGGGTGAATAGCGTCGTCGGGAATGTTGCCCCGACGAGCATAATCATCGTACATAGGGTAGAGAGCTCTACCCTAGTTCCTCTCTAGGTACCCTAACCTATGGTCTATGGATCCTACCATCCTCCTAAGGTCAGTATGGGAATGCTCGAGACGTCCTAAGGCTTGACCTATACTCTGAAGGTCCCAAACTGGGTCAGAGTCAACATGAGGGACGGAGTGAGACATGGGAGGTGGAGAGAAAGCCACCTCGGGCTGAGGCTGAGGCTGAGGTTGTGGGACTGGTGGTGGTGGTGCTTGCCCCCTAGCTTTGGCAACCAGAAGATCATATGTATAGGATGGTTGCCCAGGGGGAAAGGCGGTCAAGTCAAGACTGGGTAGGTGAAAGATGGGCAAAGGTTGCTCGCTCCCAGTCCTAATACACCAAAAGGTTGTCTGCTCGCTATCCGGTCGTACCCACCCCAACTCCTCAAAATACCTAGCAGTCATATAAGTATCTGGTCCATAGTTGGTCAGTTGGTGGGGTCCATCCACTACAAAACCGACCTTTTTCACTGCTATTCAGGTGATAAGGCCTCCTAAACGAATGGGGTGCGAGATGTGGTGCTGGCCGTGGCATGCCTGCTCAAATGGTGAATAATAAACCTACCTATGTTTAGTTTCCCGAACCCATACACATAGTGTCCTATGACAGCTAGTTCGTTAGATTGGGCATTATGGTACTAGCATGTTGGGGGTCAGGAGTAGGCAAACCAGTCAAAGCATGATATATGTCACCCATTTTATAGTCTGCATGCCATTGGTGAGGTAATTTAGAATTTAATTCAAATAATTTACAAAATTCTACATAAGTTAAATTAATATTCCTATTGTTCAACCTAAAAATTAAATTCGGCCCATTTCAACTACTAACTACTAGTAAAGAAGAAAAGAATTCATAAGTAATTTCTCGAAATTTAGGATAGTGCATATCAACAAATTTTCTCATGCCAATGTCATTTAAAAATCTTTTTACAAAATCATACAAACCAAATGATTCTAGAGTAGGGCGGTGTAACCACCGAGAAGGAATTACCTCACGCCCGATTAAGTGTTCTAGCCGCTCCTTTTGCTCTCAGCTAGCAATACGGATCGTCGACCAGTACGGGAGTTGCAAATCCGGGTCGTATTCCTCCCTCGAACTAGAGCTCCTACCGAAAATAGACCTAGCCCTCTTTGAAGCCATGGTAGAAATGGGTTTGAAAATTTATTTGAATAAAATCTGAAAATTTTTAAATGGAAATGTAGAGGATGAAGAGGGGATTACAAATATGTAACAAGTTTTGAATTTGGTTGAGGAATGAAGGAGAAATCTTAGAGAGAAGGTAGAGAGAATTTGAGTTTAGAGAGAGAAAGTTATGGAAGAAGGAAGAAAGAATGAGAAAAAGGGACGAAGAAAGAAGAAGAAGGGGAAGTCGGGGCGTCGCGCCCGGTCGGGCGGGGGCTCGCCTGGTCGGGCGATCTAATTTGTGAAATTTGCTCAGCTCTCGCGCCCGATCGGGCGATCTAAATGCCCGATTTTCTCAACTCTCACGCCCGGTCGGGCGCCCTTCGCCCGATCGGGCGATCTAACGTCTAATTTTTCGCCACTTCTCGCGCCCGGTCGGGCGAGGCTTGCCCGATCGGGCGGACAATTTTGTCCGTATACGACGAATTTCGCGCCCGGTCGGGCGAACATACTCGAATAAAAATCCTATCTCTCGCGCCCGATCGGGCGAGCTTCGCCCGGTCGGGCCCGAGGCTAATTATCAACTTTTGAATTTTCTTATTTTCTTCAAAATTGGCTAACTCATTTCCTACAAACCTGTATAAGCACTCATAAAACTCATTAAATTCCCTCATCTCTCCTCTCATAAGAAAAAAAGGAAAACTAGTCTAAAAAGCATTAAAAATACGGATTGCCTCCCGCAAAGCGCTGGTTTATCTAGGTCCCGAACGACCTTCTTACCAAGTACAACAATTAGGATCCTTGGCCTAACGCTTGATCGGGCAGTTTCTCACCCGGTCTAGCGGTGTTTTGGCTGCGACGCGGCTTCTTGACATGCCCTGTGGGACGCCAATTCACTTTGTCTGGTGGATCCTCCTTGACTTGGACTGGGAGGTCTTCAATGCTTTGCACCAAAGATCCTCCTTCGATCGAGGGTTGCTTCAAATTGTTATTGGATTCAACACTTGCAACTCGATCTGGCGGAACACTTACCGTAGGCTCAAATCGCACAACTTGCTTGATTGATTCCACCTTTTCGTCCTCAAAACCAAGACCAACGGTGTAGAGGGCTCTTTCTATTGCATCGACTTCCTTCTGCCATTTGTTTATCTCATCTGAAAAGGATGCAACACAAGATACCGCCTCCAAGGGATCTTTTTCAAGAGCTTGGGGCTTGTTATAATAATTCTCAACCACATTAACACTAAAACATTTCACCTCAGTCATGGGGCTTTTAGGGGTATTATTAAGATTGAAAACAATTTTATCAACCCCTACTAATAGTGTTAACTTACCACTTCTCACATCTATGATTGCTCCTGCAGTGTTAAGGAATGGTCTACCCAAAATAATTGGGGTTTGCATATCCTCAGCCATATCAAGAACAACAAAATCCACAGGTATATAAAATTTACCTACTCTAACGGGGACATCCTCTAAAACACCTAAGGGGTATTTGAAAGAACAGTCGGCCATTTGTAGAGTTATATTGGTAGCTTTTAATTTATCCATATTCAACTTGGAACACACAAATAATGGCATGACACTAACGCTAGCACCCAAATCACACAATGCATTATCAATCATTAGATTGCCTATATGACAAGGGATAGAAAAACTACCCGGATCTTTTAGTTTAGGTGGAGACTTATTTTGAAGTACGACACTACACTCTGCAGTGAAAGCTACTTTCTCTACCTCACTAATAGACCTTTTCCTTGTCAGTATTTCTTTCATAAATTTTGCATATGAAGGAATTTGTGTGATTAATTTAGTGAAGGGAACTGTTACCTTCAAATCTTTTACCATCTCCAAGAACTTACCAAACTGCTTATCCAAATTTGTCTTCAAGTGACGATTGGGGAATGGAAGTTTGATAATTGGCTTTGGAGAATTGTTGCTCTTATCTGGAGTAGCCACCTTCTCTGGAGTCGTACCCTGCAATGTAGAATTAGATATGTTAGTACTATCCTTTAGCCCTGCAGGGCTATTAACTACATTGTTTGGTTTAACGGAATCAAGATTAGCATTATTTAATAAATCAGGTTCATCAACTCTGGGCATAGGGGGCCCTTCATAGTTTGAACCACTCCTTAGAGTAATTGCGTAGGCTTGATCCGTAGGCCTGGTCGGCTGTGCCGGCAGAGCTCCCTGTTGGCGGGCTTGTAGAGTAGCGGAAAGTTGCGCAATTTGATTGTCTACAATTTTATTGTGCGCTAGAATTGAATCAATTGTCGCATCTCTACTCTCCATGTGCTTCTTCATGTTAACCAACATCGCTCTAATTTCCACCAAAGAAGGGTCGGAAGATGAGGAGGGTTGTTGTGGTTGGTTCTTCTTGCCAGCATTGGGATGGTAATATTTCTGCTCCTGTTGTTGTGGTGCCTATGGTTCTTGTGGTGGTGGATTTTGAACATTATTACTCCGGTGGGAAAGATACGGATGATTCCGATACCTTGGATTGTAGGTGTTGGAGTATGGGTTATTCTGCCTATAAGCTTGAAAGGCATTAACTTGCTCCACGGAACTCCTGCAATCTTGTTCCCAATGACCTAAAATACCACAATTTTCACAGAAAGCCTCATTAGAATTATTATTATTAATCACAGAAACATTAGCTACATTGGCGGTGCTAAGATTATCTAATTTTTGGCATATAGAGGTCAGTTGAGCTTGCAAAAAGGATACAGAGTCAACACTATGTTTCCCCTTGTTAGCAAATCCTCTAGGATTCCCATATTGGGAATTATGTATTGCCATATCTTCAATAACCTGACCTGCATCATCAACATTAAGATTCATAAATCTCCCACTAGCTGCAGAATCAAAAATTATTCTAGAAGAATTTCCAATGCCATTATAGATGGCTTGGATTAACTGTCATTGTGCTAAATTATTGTGGGGGAATTCTCTTTGTAGGTCTTTGAACCTCTCCCAAGCCTCATATAAAGATTCATCGGCTTCCTGGGCAAAGTTCTGAATCGCACTCCGTAGTACGGATGTTCTCTCTGCAGGATAGTACTTGTTATAAAAATTCAAAACCAGAGTTTCCCAGTCAGTTATACCAAGTGCATTTCTATTTAAGCCATTAAACCACAATTTAGCTTTTTCAGTTAAAGAAAAGGGAAAAAGAATCTCCCTGATTTGGTCTTGAGTGACCCCGGCTTGCCTGATGGTATTGCAATATTGACAATAGTCGGCAATGTGAAGATTTAGGTCTTCACCCTTGGCTCCACTAAATTGCTTCCTCTCTGTCATCGTTATAAATTGAGGTTTAATTTCGATTTGAGCCCCATCAAGAGCTGGAGTGGGAGTGAGATGTGGAAAATCTGAAAGCTTTGGTTGTGAGTAACCACTAAGCTTCTTTGGAACCGCCATCTCTGATTCTACGTCTGATGATACCTCTGAATCACTAGAACTAGTTGGAGGATCACGGTGATTATTATTATTATCACCGGAATCCGGCAGGATTTGCTTGTAGAGATTTTTCTCTCTATGGAAGGAACTTTCGATCTCAGGATCAAATGGGATGTACCCTGATCTGGAACACCTGGGCATAAACAAAAAACTAGAAGAAAATGTGAGATTTGCCTCAAATAATCTAGACTACAAAAATAATCAGAAATAAAAATAAAACCGTTTCCCCGGCAACGGCGCCAAATTTTGACAAGGTAAAGTCGTATCCCCTAATCAAAAGTAATTACCTAAGTCCTCTAACTAAATTAGATAGGGTAGTAGGGTCGAACTTCACAGGGAAACAAGTCTTTCTATTCCTAATTAATCAATTATAATCTAAATTATTAAAGTAACCAATTTGTTGTTGTTAAAGGAATTATACTACGAAGAATAAGTTTAGGGAGAAAAACAATAATAAGAAGGCCTAGGGTCACAGGGTCACCAATAACTAATATTCCGGGATAAAACATAATAATTAATAATTAACATTGCACAAATAACATGATTAACAGGCTCTCGCAATTTATTAATCAACATAGATCTAACAGGCTCTCGCAATTTACTAGATCTAAGTTCCTATTAAAAATAGCCTTTAATATTAAATTAACATCTGCTCGATTCATCAATTCAATATTGCTAAACATTCACAATCAAATTACATCTGCTCGATTCGTAATCTAATTGCAAAGAATTAAACAATTCAATAAGAAATTATCATGCAATACCAATAATCAATAATAACAAATTATCCCTTCATATTAATTATGGATCCCCATAGACCCTAGAATTAAACTACTCACACATAATAGAAACTAAACTAATCAAAGCAATAGAGCAAGACATGATTAAAGGAATGAAAATAAACAAATAAGATTAAGAGAAGAGAAATCGTTACCAAAATAAATCTGGAATTAAGAGTAGATTAAGAACAAAGGTTTTAGAGAAAGAAATCTAAGAAAACAATTAAGAGAGTAAAAAAAAGAGAGAGAGAGAGAGAGAGAGAGTAAAATCGTATTACGGAGGAGTATTTATACTCCGTACAAATCCTAAACTAAAACAAACTAAAACGACGCTAATCGTCTCCTAACAATAACACGCGCCCGATCCGGCGAGGCACCGCCCGATCAGGCGCGCTTTTTTGCTCTTTAGTACCAATCTCGCGCCCGGCTGAGCGCGTCACCGGGCGCCGACCTTAGCTTTTCCTGCCCGCCCGGGCGCGCTTCCGGGCGCCAGCCTCTTTGGCCGGGCGGCTCTCTTGGGCCACTATTTGGACTACGATTGGGCTCCAATTCTTCGGGCCAATCTGGGTTTCCTCTTCGGGTCTTGAATACTCGGTCCAAATGCCCCGGTATCACCTATACCGAGCCCTTAATCACCGGTTTGATGACTCTAACCGGCCCTAGGCTATAAAATCTGGTCGTGCTTCTCCAGTGCTCGTAATTTCTCTATAATATCTCGGGAAAATACTCCAAAAGTGTAAATCCCTGCAAAAGTCAACCAAATCTACGAAAACACTAGAAAACACCAATTAGTAATAAAAGTGGCTCTAAAGAGCCAAAAACACTACTAATTATGACTAAGGGACGGGGGTAAAATACTATATAAAATAGACACATCAGGTACTGTAATGCTAATGTTTCTATGTTTGATACATCATATGATTATCAAAATTCACATAATATATGCAAGAATTCCTGTGAAATTTCTTATTACCATAGTGAGTCTTATATGCCTGATTTTAATTCCTTTTACCAACCTCAAGTGGATAATTATGCTCAACCCAATTCACCGGAGTGTAGGGAACTTTTTAATATGATGAATGAGTTTATTGTTTATCAGCATGGAGAGCTTAATGAATTAATGCATGATTGTCAACGTATTTCTAAATCTATTGAATTACTTGTTGTGCAACAATATACTAACCAACAGGTGATACATGATGATAATGATATTGGTTTTGAGGATTGGATTCCAGTGGAGGAAAGTGCTAATTTAACTCATGATATTTACTCCCCGTCAAATGAAATTATAATAGAGGAGAATAATTTCCCATCTATTAATGATTCTAATGGTGAAATTTTTTGGAATGACGATATAGAGGTAGTGGAGAAGGAAGAACAACCAATTATCGTGAAGTCATTGGTTGAGAAACCAATGGTTTTGGATCTTTTGGTAGTCGAAGATCTTTTTGACAAGAATATTCATGAGGATGAAGTTGAAGGTAAAAACATTTATATTAAGCCTAACCCATCTCCCCTCGATATCCCGTTTTCCCATAGGCTTGATCTAGTTCCTTCATTCAATATGTCCAATCCTCCATACTTTCTCAAAATGTCTCCATTTCATGATACACTTGGTCATGTGGACCTTGATGATTATTCAAAAAGGTCTACATTGCCTAAGGGGCAAGCAGGGGTAAGATGTATACATTCTTTTTCTTTTTATTTTAACTTTTCTTTTTCCGATTATTTTTCTCTTATTTTTTCTAACCCCTTGTATTTCAAGAGTAGTGTAATTTCTATCAAGACATATGGGGTACTCAATGATATGTTTGCAGGGGCATATGATAAGTTACTCAAGGCATTGGATTCTTCCAATTGACGAATTGAGTAGGGTCGTGCGGGACTTTAAAAACCAGTGCTAATTGGGAGGCAACCCAATTTTCTTTTTTTTTTTTCTACTTCCTTTTTTTATTTCATTTTTACACTATTTAAATAATAATGCTAATGTGTGTTCAAGTGATGAACTTTGTTGCTAGGTACAAACATAGCTAAGTTACTTGGTTATGTCGGCTACCGTATTACAACAACCGATTGTGGTGGAGGTGCCTATACCTTTTGACGCTCCCTTCGCTTACCCACCCCTTTGTGAGTTGTACCTCTCCCTAATTTATGCTTTAGTTCCTCTTTGTTCACATTGAGGACAATGTGATGTTTAGCTTGGGAGAGGATGTTATAATCATCACTTTGTGCATGTTAGTTGTGTTTAGTTTTTTTTTTATTGCTTTTTAGGTGTTATATGGTTTGTACCATTCATTAGGAGTGGGAGTTTACATAAAACGAAAAACAATGTATTGCTTTCTTATTTTTTTTTAGTTGTTTTGATAGAGCATACTTGTCTCTATTTTTCATATTTTTGACTTCGAACCGTGTGCGGATTTGTTTGACTCTCTTGATCTTCTTTTGATCTTAGTTATAATTCTAAAATTCATTCGGTCTGTGCTATACATTGCTAACCGCTCGACATTATGGTTTGTGGAAGATTGGTTTTCCCATATCAAGTATAGCTAGCTAATTCTCTTGCTAGGTCACCTTACTTTGTGTTTGTGTGATTGATGCAATTTGTTATTTCAATAACTTTGGCTTGAGATTTATTAGTAATTTGATTATGATTCACGCATGCCGCATATGATAAAGGCCATGTTCTTTAGGTAGCCTTCAGATGATATTTAGATAAATATATTCCCTTTATGCTCACCCATGTTGTTGCCTTGACCATTCATTGATATATAGCTACATTACAAGCCTTTTTAGCCCCATTGGTTACTATTCCCAAGTCTAGCTAGCTTGGGGAGCTTATTGATGTGATGTCGTTGTTTAAGTGTTAAGATTTAATTTATGCAAAACATGGTGGGATAAAGATTGAAAAAAAAAAGTTGTATTTATAGTTAAAAAGTGTTACTTGAAGATGTGACGAAAAAAAAAGAAAGAAAAAAAAATAAAAAGCTTGTTATGTGTACTTCATGGAAAAAGCCAAAAAATTGAAAAAAAAGGCAAAGAAAAAGGAAAAAGAAAGAAAAATAATTGTTCATGACGTTGTATAATTAATTCCAGTCTTGGTTCAATATAATGTTTTGGAGAAAGTCGGTGATATCAATCGGAGTTAGATCATTATTTGATCGCGTTTATGTTCTTGCTCCCAAGTTGGCTTTTTACTCACATTTTCCTAAAATATTATCCTACCTCTTTACCTTAGCCCCATTACAAGCTTATAAAGTCCTTTTGATCGGCATGTATGTTTTGTGATTGAGTGAACATTATCTCTTGCTATTGTCAAATTACCCTATGTTGCATCAAATATTTATATTCTACAAGGTGTGCAGCGAAGACTAGCTTATTGGGAAATCGTTTGTGGCCAAGTTTTGTTTCAATTGTGGATCGTGATGTTAAGTGGTTCTATTTGTATCCGAGCTAGATTTTGGTCTTAATAACTTTGGTTTGATTGTTTGCTCGAGAGTCAGGTCGGGCTTATTCAGGTTCCCTGGAAGTCTTATTTGTCTTGTTTCTCCTTCTTGAGTCTAGTGTTGCTTGGGGATAAGCAACAGTTTAGCTTGGGGGAATTTGATAAATCACATTTATATAGAATTTATAGGCACAATTATGCTAGTTTTATAGTTGCTTTTTGAGTCTTTTATCGCTTTTTAGGCCACAATTGCATATAATGTACTTTTTGTGCTCTACTACATTTCGTTTGTGTTTTTCTTAATGTTTCAGGTAGTTTCTATAACAATTTGGACGCTTTCAAAGTGGTTTTGGAAGAACCGGACAATAAAAGGATGAAGTCGATGAATTGAGGTTCTTCAATGAAGGATATATGTTTGTGCAATATTATTTTGATATTTATATGCATGAGGAATGAATATAGCATCCATAAGGGTCGCTATGCACTTTTCGGAACTGAATTTGAGCTAAAAACGAAGGAAAACGATGGTCTACAAAGTGGCAAAACAGACCTTAGATCACTCTTTTGATCATAACTTCAGTTCTACAGATCTAAAAAATCAATTAAAAGTGCATTAAAAACTTGACTTGAAGATCTTTCCCTTAATAGGTTGCACGCCCCTATATTATTCCTAGATCTTGAGATACAAGCCTTTGAAGTTGACCCTGTGAAGCTGCCAATCCATCGCCCAGCCATCGGGCGATGGACGTACTGTGCAATTGGCCGTGAGCTGCTGGTTGGGGCAATGGAAAACCAGCGGCCACTGGTCGAACTCCCCCTTGTGCAGCTCGTCCAACCGTCGGCCACCCATCGCCCGAAGGGTGGTGCGCGCATTTGATGATCGAGGAGTCCTATATGGACTACAACTCTTTAATTCGACCAGTCATTAAAACTTCTTTTGTTATTTTTATTTTCCTTTTTTTTAGGTTTAGGATAATATAAATACACAAGGGATATTAATTTTTCCCTTATGCCTTTTATATCTTTTATTATTTTACGTTCTTTTTAGTATTCTCTCGAACCCTAGTTTCTCATGGCATCTCCATGGATTCTTCTATAGATGATTCTTGGGTTTATTATTTCAAATCATTGAGGTATTTTATTTCTATTTCTTGTTTTTAATTATGTTTTATTTCTTATATCTAGTTTTAATTATTTCTTCCATGTTTGAGTAGTTTATTTCTAGGGTTTGGGAATCCATGGTTATATGATGAATCTTGATTGGTATTTTTAATATTATGATTATTCATTTCTCTAATTGATAGTGTTATATTGTTAATCTTGCAACCCAATCAATTGTTTGATTAATTCATGTTAATAAGAGTTTGAATCGAAAGATCTTACTTTTAGAGGCTTCTCTACAATTAGCAATTCTGATTATGTTAGCAACGTACTGCATATGTTGAATTGAGAGCGTTAAGACCCGACCGTAGGCTTAGCAATTGCTCTAGATAATTGATTGATTGAATTGTTATTGATATTTGATAGATTTAGAGCTATAAACATGGTGAACCATAACCCTAGGTCCTTTTATTAATTGTTTTATTTCTATTTTAATTTAGACTATTTTTCTATCCCAATTTCGTGACATAGTTTAGTTTCTCCATACCTGAGAAGTTAGATTGAATAACCATCTCTCTGTGGATTCGACCCTAATTACCCTACTACATTGTTAGTTTGTTTTGTTAGGAATTTATTTTTGACAGGTTTACGACAACCTATCACTGGCCAGAAGAACCAACCATAACAACCCTCCTCATCTTCTGACCCTGCTTTAGAAGAAATTAGAGCGATGCTGGCTAGTATGCAAAAGCACATGGAGAGTATAGATGCTCAAATTGATTCGATCATAACACATAATAAAATTGTAGATAATCAAATTACGCAGATTTCTTCTACTCTACAAGCCCGTCAACAGGGATCCCTGCCAGCACAGCCAACCAGGCCTGCGGATCAAGCTTTTGCAATTACTTTAAGGAGTGGTTCACACTATGAAGGGCCTCCTATGCCTAGAGATGATGAACCTGTTTCAATGAATAATGTTAATCTTGATTCCATTAAACCTGAAAATGTTGCTAATATCCCTACAGGGCTAAAGAGTAGTACTAATATTTCTGACAAGAGCATTAATGCTTCAAAGCCGGTTATCTAACTTCCATTCCCCAATCGTCACCTAAAAACAAATTTGGAATAGCAGTTTGGTAAGTTTCTAGAGATGGTTAAAGATTTGCAAGTAACAATTCCCTTCACAGAATTAATTACACAAATTCCTGCATATGCAAAATTCATGAAGGAAATATTGACAAGAAAGAGATCTATTAGTGAGGTAGAGACAGTCGCTTTTACTGCAGAATGTAGTGCTGTACTACAAAATAAATCTCCACCTAAACTGAAAGATCTAGGTAGTTTTTCTATTCCTTGTCATATTAGCAATCTAATGATTGATAATGCATTATGTCATTTGGGTGGTAGTGTTAGTGTCATGCCATTGTCTGTGTGTTCCAAGCTAAATATGGGTAAATTATAAGCTACTAATATTACTCTACAAATGGCGGACCGTTCTTTTAAATACCCCTTAGGTATTTTAGAGGATGTCCCTGTTAGAGTAGGTAAATTTTATATACCTGTGGATTTTGTTGTTTTGATATGGCTGAGGATATGAAAACCCCAATTATTTTGGGTAGACCATTCCTTAACACTGCAGGAGCAATTATAGATGTGAAATGTGGAAAATTGACACTATCAGTAGGGGACGATAAAATTACTTTCAATTTGAATAATACTCCTTAAAGCCCCATGATAGAGGAGAAGTGTTTTAGTGTTCTAATAAGCCCCAAGCTCTTGTAAAAGATCCGTTGGAGGCGGTATCTTGTGTTGCATCTTCTACAGATTAAATAGACAAATGGCAAAAGGAAGTTGATGCAATATAAATAGCTCTCTACACTGTCGGTCTTGGCTTTGAAGATGAGAAGGTGGAAATAAACAAGCAAGTTGTGGAAACTAAGCTTACAGTAAGTGTTCCACCAGATCGTGTTGCAATTGCTCAATCTAGTGATAATTTGAAGCAGACATCAGTCAACCGGGGGGGGGGGGGGGTCTCTAGTATGTAGTAGTAAAGAACCCCCAATTCATGACGAGGATCCACCAGATAAGGTGAATTGGTGTCCCACAGGGTATGTCAGGAAGCCGCGTCATTGTCTAAACACCGCTCGACCGGGTGAGAAACCACTTGATCAAGCGGTAGGCCAAGGGTTCTAATTTTTAAACTTGGTAAGAAGGTCGTGCGGGACCTAGATAAACTAGCGCTTTGCGGGAGGCAACCCGTATTTTCTTGCTTTTTAGTCTAGCTATCTTTATTTTTCTTGTGAGAGGAGAAATGAGGGAGTTTAATGAGTTTATTGAGTTTTTGTACAAGTTTAAAGGAAAAGAGTTGTTCAAAATTTGAAGAAAGGAGAAAAAAAGTTCCTCATACTATTATGTCTCGGGCCCGATCGGGCAAAGCACCGCCCGATCGGGCGAGAGAATTGACGAAGTATGGAACTTTTAATTGCCCGATCGGACGAAGGGCACCCGACCGGGCGCGAGGGTCGAAGAAAATTCGAGCGTTTTGTCGCCCGACCAGGCGCAAGAGCTATACATTTTCTTAAATTTTAGTCGCCCTAAAAGGCGTGAGCCCGCCCGACCGGGCGTGAATATGTCTGCTTAGCATTTCTTCTTCTTCCTTCTTTCTTTTCTCATTTCTTTCTCTTTCCACCATTCTTTCTCTCTCTAAAAACCTTAAACTCTCTAACTTCTCTCTAAGATCTCTTCTCCATTTCTCATCCAAATTCAAAAAATTTTACATATTTCTAACCCTCTCTTAATCCTATACTTTTCCATACCAAAATCCCCAAATTCCAATCAGAAGAAAAATCATACCCATTTTTTAAATATGGCATCAAAGAGGTCAAGGACGATTCTAGGGAGGAGTTCTAACTCAAGTCAACAATATGATCCGGAATTGCAACTTCCGCAATGGCCAACCATCAGAATTGCTACCCCGGAGAAAAGAGAACGACTTGAGCAACTCTACGGACATGAGGTAATCCCTTCACGGTGGTTACACCGCCCTACTCTTGAATCCTATGGTTTATTTGATTATGTGAAACGTTTTTTGAACGATATAGGAATGAGAAAATTTGTAGATATGCACTACCCTACTTATCGTGAATTAAGGTGTGAATTCCTTTCTTCGTCTATTGTTAATAGCAAAAATGGTCTTAAATTGATGGTTAGGTTAAATAATAGAAATATTGTTTTAACCTTTGTTGATTTTTGTAAGATTTTTTATTTGAATTCTGAACTACCCATTCAATAGCATGAGCAATATAAAATGGAAGATATATATCATGTTTTGACTAGTTTACCGACGCCTAACGCCCAACATGCTAGTGCCAAACCTATCCATCACCCTGTACCTAAAATCTAGCAAAGATTTGCAGGTGTTTGTTTGTTAGGTAGGAATGAGTTGCACAACGCCCAAACCAATGAACTAGCTGTAATTGGACATTATGTGTTTGGGTACGGTAAACTAAACCATTGCTAGATACATCATCTTTCACCTTGGTAGACATGCCTCGGCTAGTAACCATACTGGCACCCCGATTCGTTAGGAGGCCTCATTACCAGGATAGTAGTTAAGAAGGCTAATTTATAGAGAGTGGACCTCACGGTCTCACTAATTGCGGACCAGACACTTACATGAATGCTAGGTACCTAGAGGATTTGGGTTGGGTACGTTTGGATAGCCAGAGAGTCCCCCACTGGTGCATTAGGACAGGGCCGAAACAACCATTACCTATCTTTCCCCTGCCTAATCCCGAGTTGACCGCTTTTCCCTTTGGGCAAGAGTCTTACAGATATGACCTTTTAGTTGCCCACTCTAGGGGGCAAGCACCACCAGTTCCGCCACCACCCCAGCCTGAGCCCGAGGTAGTGCTTTCACCACCTCGCATGTCTCATACAACCCCACCTCCTCCCCATAGCGACTCTGATACAGTTTGGGATATTCATAGTATAGGTCAGGCCATAGGACGCATAGAGTATTCACATAACGACCTTAGGAGGATGGTAGGCTCCCTTGACCAGCGATTAGGGTACCTTGAGAGGAACCAGGGTAGAGCCCTGTATCCTATGTATGATGATTATGCTCGTCGGGGCAATATTCCCGACGATGCTAATTACCTTGATTGGTTTTAGCCCCCACCCCAGGGATACGATAGAGATCCCACTGCCCGTGGTATTTATACTGACTATTCTTCTTTCCACGGGTACGGCCAGGACATACCTTTTGGGAGACCGGTTGGGGGGGTTTTCAACCTAACTATTTTGGTGGTAGCTCTTCTGGTGCAGGTGGTAGCGGTGGAGGATTCGGCTCCATGGATGAGGATGATGAGGATTAACAAGTTGGGCTAGTTCCCGAGCCAATTAGGACATTGTCTGATTCTGGCTTGATGGAGATTTTTGGATTTGGTTTCTTTTTCCCTTTTCTTTTATTTTTGGTGTGTTTTCTTAGATTAGATTTATTGCTTTCTAGTATACTTTTATTGCTTTCTTATATGAAAAATACAAATAAAAATAAAAAAAAAATCCAAAAATATGTTCCACTGAATTGTAAATCATGTTTCCCTGTTCCCCATACTTGGAAAATATTGTTTTGATTCTAGGTATATGATGATGAGCATTGTGGATTTGTTGATCATGATTTGAAGTTTGATTGCTTGGATGCCCTAACATGCGTCAGATTTGTCCAACTACTTGTGAATATAGTGCTTGACTAGTTAATTTGGTTAGGAATTGTGTGATAGTTCTTAGTATGTCAATGAATTTGAGTATTGATTTGCAACTATGATTAATGTTTGTATGACTCATTATTATGCACATTGAGGAGGACGAAGGCATTTATTGTTTTAGGTAGCATTTAGATGATTTTAGATACATTTGTTCCCTTCTTGCTACCCATGTTGTTGCCTTGACCTTTTTGTTATTTATTAGCCACATTACAAGCCTATTTTTCCCCATTGGTTACTAGTCCCAAGCTTGGCTTGAGGGAGCTATTAGTGAGTGAGGTGAGGGAGTTTGTAGTGTGCTTATTATTCGAACAATTTGGGTGGGTTTTAAGAAGTTATTTTGTTCTTGATCGTAGTTTATTTTTGATGAGCTTGATTGTTTAATCTTCTTGAGAAAAAATAAAGTATGATGTTATGAAAAAAAAAGAGAGAGAAGTTCAAGAAAAAAAAAAAGTAAAAAAAAAAGAGCAAAAGAAAATAATTGTTTAATGTTCAAATGTTCTAGATGGAGGTTGATCAAAATAAAAAAAGAAAAAAAAAATAAAAAAAAATGATGAGTTGCAATGAAAAAATCAGAGTTTGGAAAATAAAGTTTGTTTATTCACTCAAGTTCTATATTATTATATTTTTTTGAGTGATATTGTAAGTGTTGGGATTGTTAGTTATGTTTGGAGTTATTTGGTGAATTTTTGGTGGAGTTGAGTATGTTGGAGATGTTTGGTCATCATTTATTTTTGATCATGGGTTTTATTAGGATTTGGGTCCCTTTTAGCATGGCTTTTCTCTCACATTTTCCCAAATATTTCCTACCCTTTTACCCTAGCCTAACATTACAAAATTTAAAGACCTTCCGACCTTGTGCATAGCGTTGTGTGAATGTGAAAGTGTTGCTTAGCTTATCAATGCCAGTTATGACTTGACATATTTCGAGTCGACTATTAGGTTGAGTGCTAGTCTTTTTAAACACACGAGAGTTGTGAGTTTGGGAGGGCATTGTTCACATAAAGGGTTTGGGATGGAGAGCGATCAAGTACATCTTCTACTCGCCACATAAATGAAAGTTGAGTGTGTGAGCACTAGTCTTGAATTCTATATGCTCTTGTGGCTTGCTCTATTTGACAATTGTTAGGGAGGATGAGTGATTAGATAGATGAGATTGGTTGATGTTGAAACATGTTTATTAGATTTTCCATGAATTTTTTGTGCTTGATTTTGACTATTTGGGGTGAGACATGTATTTATTTATTTATTCATTGATGAGATATTTGCTTAGGGACAAGCAAAGGTTTGGCTTGGGGGAGTTTGATATGTCCATTCTATATAGTGTTTTACCCCCTCCCTTGGTCATACTTGGTGGTGTTTTGGCTCTTTAGAGCCACTTTTATTACTAATCGGTGTTTTCTAGTGTTTTTGTAGTTTTGGTTTACTTTTGTAGGGATTTGCACTTTTGAAGCATTTTCCCGCGATATTATGGAGTGACTACGAGCATTGGAGGAGCACGACCAGTTTTTATAGCACAGGGCCAGTTAGAGTCATCGAACCGATGATTAAGGGCTTAGTATTAGAGATTACAAGGCCTTTGGACCGAGTATTCAATACCCGAAGAGGAAATCCAGATTGGGCCTAAGAATCGGAGCCCAATAAAGAAGTCCAAGCTTTCCCAAGTGTCCGGGCCCGGCCAAAATCCAACTAGCTTTAACCCCACTGTGATCATACACTAAAGTACGGTGGCGTCCAAAAGGGAAGAAGATAGAGCAAAAGAGTCGCCAACAAGTTTTTAAGGAACTTGTAAACCATCACGAGGTGAAGGTTACACCCCTTAACGATCCAAGAGATCGTCAACTCCATAAGGTCATGAACCAAATAAGGGTTCGGGGATGATGGTACAAATCCAACCTAAAAGAGATTGAACCTGCCCTAATAATAGGCCTCTACTTTATTCTGCTCGTATTCATGTGCGCTTTCTGACTAACATGCAATCAATAGGTTAACCCTAAACATGTTTAATCTATGTTGGTTGAATATAATGCACATATAACCCATCCAACCTTTCCAATCATAGCAAAAGTCGTCGAAGACTGCCCATCTCGTGCTGTCTTCTCAAATCTTGGGTGACAACCTCCACAATCTTAGCGAATGCCGTCGAAGACCGCCCATCTCGTGCTATCTTCTCAAATCTTTGGGTGACAACCTCCACAATCTTAGCGAATTCCATCGAAGACCGCCCATCTCGTGCTATCTTCTCAAATCTTTGGTAACAACCTCCACAATCTTAGCGAATGCCGTCGAAGACCGCCCATCTCGTGCTATCTTCTCAAATCTTTGGTGACAACCTCCACAATCTTAACGAACGCCGTCGAAGACCGCCCATCTCGTGCTATCTTCTCAAATCTTTGGTGACAACCTCCAAAATCTTAGCGAACGCTGTCGAAAATAAATTTACTTGAAGTCATCCTCAATTGTTGCGATAATATTCCAAAGAAAATTACCGAAGACCAACACTTGTCGATCTTTAAAGCTCGCTCGAACTTTGCTTCCGCTATGCTTGTACGTCGGCGCTTTCGTTGCTTTAAACCTATACGTCGGTACCTTTTCTGTTTTTGAGCCAATGCCTAGGCGCTTTAAGCTAAGTGAGACGATCTTTCATCAGGTCGATCACTTATTGCAATTGTAATCCAACTGACTACTTAATCATGTCAAATTGCTTATAGGGGCTAACAGACGTACCAAGGAACCCGAAATTGCTGTATGAAGTCGAAATCACCTTTCTGGGAGGCTTCGAGCTCTGTCGTTGCTGAAATATTTCTGGAGCCAAGAATTGACTCTGTCGCCGAATGCTGTGATAAGGTCTTCCATGTTCTGCTGCACCTGTGTTTATTTTTGACTATAGAACTTTGCCAATCTTTTTAATCATCTTAGGGTTGACCTAAGGCTTAACGTTGCTTGACTCATCGACTTAACACGACTCAAGCTATAAACTTGACTCGATATGTTGACTGACTCGAGGTGAAATGACATGTGTTAGACTCAAATCAAAGTTATATGACACGACATGACTCAATGTGTACATGACTCGTGTGTGCATTGTAATGTGATCGTGCGACTCGAAAATGCAAAAAAGCAAAAATTTTCCGTCAATTGTGGAGGGTACCGACTTTCTCCCGAAAAAGAAAGACGTGAAAAAGAAAATCAAAAGTTTGAAGATGCATGTTGAATGAGCTTAGTCAAATGTTGTTTGATACTATTTCTCAAGGTGCAAGGATTAATCCATCCTAGGCTATCTCAACTGTTGACTCCATGATGAAAGTATTTGGGTAACTTAGGCACGGAGGCTAAGCACTTCATACTTCGTGATGCAATGATGATTACGATTGATGAGCGATTTTGATATGATAAGGCATGCTTCAGCGTTGTATTAAGATTTCATGACAAAGGGTTCCTAAGGGAAGTATATTTGGTCATGTATCTGTGCAGTGTGTGAAAGTGACACTAAAGTTAGGCCACAAGAGCTAAGTGTGTGGAAAAATATATTATTGAAAAGAGTCAAATGGTGGTGACTCTTAGGCTAGGTAAGCTAATGATGTAGGGATCAAGCCCCCAAGTATAGCTCTAAATGAATAGGGATGAGCATTGGAGATCCCTTGATATGATCATGGTGCAAGTGTGTGAATGTTAATATGAATGCATGTTTATTACGGCCGCACCTCGATGTGAGGTTACCTACATATCCGTTAGGAATCAGGCCGAACGTAGCTCTAGCCAAACCTCGCACAAGTGTGTGTATACCTCAAAAAGGTCTTTTAAGGGTTGTAACGTGGTTAGGCTAAAGGTTTAAAGAAGAAGGGGATAAAGGCTCAAGACCCTAGATAAGCCCCCAGGGTGTGCAACTTTGCTTTTGAATCTTTGTATTTTCATGCTTGAATTTCTATTCTTTTTTTAGCTCTTTTTGCTTTAGCATTTATTTTACTTTTGCAAGTGTGGGCAATCCCGATCATGCGGTCTATCACTCACTTGGCATTCATGTTTCTCAGGCACGGTACCGAGCACTCGATAAGAGACGCAATCTGAGACGTGTTCTTATCGAAGATATTTTCATATCAAAGACATTGGAACACTTGCCCTTTCGTACACTTTTATTTATTATTTTGCTTTTGCTTATTTTTGCTATTTTGATTTTCTGAAATCACTCAAGCTTTGTTCTTTGAAAAATTGCATAAGTTGCACACCATCCCATCCCAAGGTTAGGTAGATGTAGGTTGAAAAAAGAAGGGTCTATTGTTAGACGAGGCTCAAAGTGGTTTATGAAGAAAGTATAATTGAAGGGCGAAGGGAGATATGATGTGGCTACAAGAGGTGCCTCAAATCATTAGTATACCTTGTGCTTAATTCGACATGGTTTTTTTTTTTATTTTATTTTTTTGATGCAATGTAATGTGATGATCATGTGAAAGGACATAGATGCTCATTTTATTAAAGGAAAATAAAGAATCTACAAAGTTAATCTAAGGGAAAAGAAAAGATGCTTATGCTAGACTTATTGTGGAAAGAGTAAAAATGAAAAAGAAATAGAAAAAGAGGTCATGAAATCTTTTCGTTGGAGCTCGCCTCTTGTCTTGTGTTGTTTCCTTTATCATCACTCGCTCTTCTTGTTAACTGGAGGCATGGGAAGCTTGTTATTATCAATCAAATGTTGGATAGCCTCCTTTAGCTTCCAACAGCTCTCAGTAGTATGACCCCTACCTTGATGATACTTGCAGTGTTCGTCTGGATTCCAACTAGGCAATCTCTTTTCAGGTGCGGGATCTTGAATAGGTCCAATGGGAGTAATGAGTCCTTTGGCATGGAGTCGATCGAAGGCAGTATCGTAGCTCATCCCAATGGGGGTGAAGTCTTTCCTTAGTTGCTTCTTAGATCGTTGGTTATCTAAGGCTAAAACTTCATTGAGATCAAAGGTACTAACATTGTTACTAGAGTAGACGTTTTCGGAAGAAGAAGGATTGTCGCTCTTCTTTCCTTTCCAGCCACCGTGGTTGCTATTATTAGTAGCTTTTTGCTTTGCGAGGTCATCTTCGATTTCAATTCCGATGTCATAAACGGCCTTGAAAGTATTCAAATTGTGTTGATATTTTAGGTTCTTCGAATACTTTTCTTGGAGATTCTTGATAAACATCCTCACAGATTCCTTTTCGGTGGGGACTTCAATCATCTTGGCGGAAGTTTCCCTCCATTTATTAAAGAAAGAAGTAAAGCCTTCATTCTCTTTTTGTCTTAGTATCTCAAGTTGTCTATGATCGGTTTCAACTTGAATATTGCACTTGTACCTATCAACGAAAGCGTTTACTATCGATTCCCAGGTAGAGGTTTTCTCCTTGTCAAGGGAGAAGAACCATTGTTGGCAAACGGTTTCAAGAGATAGTGGGAACAGAGAGGGGAACACCTTCTTATCAATACCCTTAATGGTCATTATAGTTTCAAAAGCTTTTAGATGGAAGTAAGGATTATCTGTTGCCTTGAATTTTGGGATGTCGTTGGCATTGAACTTATGCGGAAGAAGTTCTTTATCCAGCGAGACCCCTTGCGAGCTCATGCCCTAAAATTTATAGTCACTAGATAACTTGCTCAGACTCTCTTGCATGAGGTCCATCCGTTGTTGCTTCACGGGATCATCGACCTTAAGTGTGAGGAGTTTCAGTGTCTCAGTCATGGTAACCAATTGATTCCTAAGCTCATTGACTTCTTCTTGAGTTGCCATTATCTTCTTAGCCTTTCTCTTTTGACGAATCGGTTTATCAAAAAGTAAGACTTGAACAAAGGTGTTGTCCTTGATTAATCGCCCTTCTCTCCTCGACCAAGTACTGTGGGAAAGGAATTTGGGGATACTTATCATTAATTATTTAACTCAAACTTTATTCAACATGCAATGGATGGAGGAATGAAGGAAAATTGAAATAAAATGTGAAAGAAGATTTAGATGGAGGGATATGAAGAATTAGGAATAGAATGTACCCCCCAACTCAAATGACGGAAAGATCGACTCATGCATGGACCTACGACATGGTCATGGTGACGTGTACTCAAAGTGTGTGCTAAGATTAGTGAGTGTAGATGACATGTTAAGGCTCGTGTCATGACCATGTGGCTAGACTATGTGACTAGACTCAAGCAAAGACTAAGTTAAGACTTCACGTATATGCATTAAACTGGACAGACTGTGGTATTTTAGTCATAACTTTTGATCTGCGACTCAGATTGGGATGAAACCAACGCCAAATTAAAGATAAAACTCGGGACTACAGATCCATAGGTTTTACGACTCGTATTTCTTTCTAGAACTCCATCTATGACCAAAACAAGTTGACGTTTGTGCAGTATACGGGAATAAAAATCCGGGTTGACTTAAAGGAGCTTTGACTCGATTTTATGTTTATTTATTAGCTCAAATTAATTAATTAATTAATTAAACAAAGTCCTTTTGTCATTAATCAGTTTATTTAGTCTTAACACAAGTCAAACAAACGGTTAGGAAAAATCACATAGAGTATGCACAACAAATAATGCACAATTAGTCAAGTAGGCACAATATGATGCAATGAGTTTGCAACCTAACCATGGCTCTAGTTCTCTAAAGTTCGGGATATGGTTTAGTCAAATAGGGTCCATGGTTAATTGTCCATATGAACCGCGTAGAAGCCTAACCGTGAAGGGTTAACGCGTGTGGATAGGACACCGCAAGTTTTTAGAAAAAACTCACTTCCATGGTTTGGTGAATTCAACCTCTCAGATGTACCCTTTGTTGCCAGGAGCGTTCAATCGGGTAGATAGAGCATGAATTCCCAGAGGGTTATGTCCATATGTAGAACACATATGAGTTTCAGAAAAGTGAGAAAAAATTCAATCAGGAAGTAGGATCGAGCAAACAATACGAAAAACCGGTCGAAATTAGAACGCATATTTCTGGCTCGGTATTGGGGGAAATTGGCGCCAGCAAACAGAGACTGGCGCCAACTTTTAACTGTAGCGCCTGGCGCCAATATTGGCGTCTGGCGCTACGGCTAAAAGTGTGGCGCCAAGTTCTGGCCCCTGACGCTACTTCCCACATGCCTCAGCAGCTTTCTGTGCTCAATAAAATCATCCAGTTTCGCGTGGTGTTATTTCAGTCCTAGTTGTGAAAGACATTTCTCAAATTTCCTACGTGTAAAATCCTATGTTTTTTACTCATTACGGATGGTATTTCCAATGAGAACCTTTTTATGCATATGACAATAATGTTAATCAAAATTACGCACATGAAATACTTAGAACTTTTCGAGTCTCATCCACTCATTCTAAATCATTGCCGAAACAAATTCAGGAATTAAAATAGAAATCCTCCCCAGTGGAGTTGCCAAAAACTGTAGGGAATAATTTCAAGCCTTTAAAATCCCACTAGCTTGAACCCCACTGTGATCATACACTAAAGTACGGTGGCGTCCAAAAGGGAAGAAGATAGAGCAAAAGAGTCGCCAACAAGTTTTTAAGGAACTTGTAAACCATCACGAGGTGAAGGTTACACCCCTTAACGATCCAAGAGATCGTCAACTCCATAAGGTCATGAACCAAATAAGGGTTCGGGGATGATGGTACAAATCCAACCTAAAAGAGATTGAACCTGCCCTAATAATAGGCCTCTACTTTATTCTGTTCGTATTCATGTGCGCTTTCTGACTAACATGCAATCAATAGGTTAACCCTAAACCTGTTTAATCTATGTTGGTTGAATATAATGCACATATAAACTATTATTGGCGATCACTTGAATTTATAATCACAATTAACCCTAACAAGATTATTAATTATCTTATTAAGCGTGATTGCAAATACCAATTCTCTTTAAATATACAATAAAGGTGATCAAGCAATAAAGAGTAAATATCAAGCAACATAATAAATAATCAACATCATTAATAATAATATTAATCATAATAATATCAATCATAATCATGTTAAAGCATAGCAAGATCCTAGGCATGATACTAACAAGATTAATAATAAATCCTAGCATGTCGCTAAGCAATAAAAATCAAATCTTTAACCCTAACATGATACTAACATGAATTAATATTAAGAAGAAAATAAAAGGCATCATAGCAATCATATTTAATATTAAAATTACTCTAGACATGATACTAGGAATATCATAATAACAATATAGACATGATATCTACATCATAATATCAATTAATCAATTAAAGTACTTACTTGGATGCCTCGTACCTCTTTCTAATAACAAAATACACGCGTTAGTAACTTCAAGGAAAAATAATAATCAAAGCAATTAAATTAAATAATTGAAAGAGAGATTTGGGACCAAACCCTCAGAAATTAAAACCTTTCACGTCTAGGGCGAAGGCTACCTCAAATATGGCTAGGTGTTTCTAGATCTTGCGAATGCGGAATTTTGTATTAAAAAGCAAAGAAGAAAGAATGCATGAATGTTATTGAAAATTGATGAATGATAATTGTAGATGAATGAATATGGACAATCCGTGAATCTTGATCCATGAAACCGGAGTTTTTGATACGATATTTATAGAGAAAATCATCCAAAAAAGATAATTTATCAAAACAGAGTCTGAAGACCACAAAAACACCTTGGCGCCAGCCCTGGCTCATTGGCACCAGGATCAATGGCTAGCGCCAGGCGCCAATGCTGGCGTCTGGCGCCAATCCTGATTCCAGGCGCCAAGGCCTGGGGTTGGACGCCAAACCGGCTTTCAACGCGTTTTCGAAAATCTAATAAATTTCCCGTACTGGAAGATAAAATAATATAATTTCAGTCGAAAACGCTATTTGATCTAATTAAAACTCTGAAGAATCCTAATTGAATTAAGAATGATAAAACCTTCTAGAATGTTCTAGAATACCAAAACCATTCCTAATTACATTAGGAATGATAAATCATATTAGGCCCTCCCCTAGATTATTGGGCCGTACTTAAAGCTCAAACCGGGCCCAGTTTAGTAAATTAGCCATAACTTCCTCAATATTCATCGGAATTGGGCTTATAATATATCGTTAGAAAGGTCTTTGCAAACCCCATCCAACTACACCACTATTGGACCCATATCATGGACCAACCAAACTGGATTGGCTGTTTTCTTAAAATAAAGTTTTCAAAAACAGGGAGAAGAGAAAAGAAAAGAAATAAAACTTCCCGCAACACTAGACCTTTCCACACTTTCGTTTCATTCGATTATGATTCGACGTGAAAGGCACTCATCACTGGGTTTGGTTTTGGGGAGACACATTTGGGTGTCTACAGTGAGCGGAATGGGAATAATAATTCGGAGATGCAGCATCGATGTTTAGAGTTATTAAATTGGGTGGAAAATAATGGCCTTATTGACTTAGGTTGCTCTGGTCCAGCACATACGTGGTTTTGTGGTCTAACTCTGACAACTTTCAAGTTTGCTCGGTTGGATAGGGGTTTAGCAAATGAAGAAGGGAGGATGTTATTCGAGGGGGGAGCTATTCAAAATTTGCTTAAAATTAAATCGGATCATTGCCCGGTATTAATTAATACTAATGGTTTTGCGCTAATCTCGATGGTTAATAGACCCTTTCGTTTTCAAGTGGCCTGGATTCATCACAAAAAATTTGAGAGCTTTGTCCATTCGACATGGAATAGGGCAACCCTTATGTAGACACCTAAAAATGTCTCCCCAAAACCAAACCCGATGATAAATAACCTTTCACCGCCACTGTTGGTCGGGTTTAGTATTTAATCCCGAGAGTGCTTAAAAAATCGTATTTTATTAAATTCATATTTTTGAAAGGTCCATGGATTAGTCTTGATGTTTGGTAAAAGCATAGTTTTAATTTTAGCCCAAGCTTATTAATTAATTTTAAGCCCAAACCTTTTTATTTTATTATTTTATTATTTATTTTTGGCCCAAACATTTCATTATTTTAGCCCGAATAATAAAAGTCAGAAAAAAAGCCCGAAATTATCAATCGGCACTTAAAAAGCCGAAAGAAATTAGGGTTAAAAATGAATTTAGACGGAAAAATGGACTGGAAGTGACCGTGTCACGGTACAGTCTGATCGTGTCACGGGAACCCTTCCCGTCTGACGGTGGGACTTCCTGTGACACGGGAGGTCTGCCGAGACACTCCAAAACTGTACCGCGTCACGGGAAAGTGTACCGTCTGACGGTACAGTCTGACCGTGTCACGGTACAGTCTAACCGTGTCACGGGATACTTTTTTAGGGTTTTTATCATTTTAGGGTTCCGTGTGCTCCCTCAGCACATTTCCCTGTAAATACCCCCAAATTTCTGATGAACGGGGCAACCAGAATTTTATTATTCTTGATTTCTCTCTTCTATGCTATTAACCTAAACACTAGCCTCCCCTTTTCACTTAAAAATTCCTTCTTCAAGCACTCAAAGGAGTCCATATTTCACTCGAGGTTCTGTCCTTAAGCCAAGGCGTGAAAGGTAGAATCGTTTGAGGGTTTGGCCCCAAATCAACCTTATTTTATTTAATTTAATTTAGTTATTGTTTTATTATTTCCTTGAAGTTACTAACTCGATATTATTTTGTAGTTGCAAGCAAACAGATTCAAAGTAAGGATCATGCTCTTTTATTATTATTATTATTATTTTTCTAACAATTTTGTGTTGTTGGAATTGTGATTAAATTGGTTTTAATATTAATGTTGTTCTATTATTTTTATGATCACCATATTTCATGTCTAAAGGGAATATGTAATTGAAAATCACGACTAATAAGATAATTTGGACAACCGGTTTAGGATCCCTTTTAATCTTGTTATTAATTGAAGTGATCATCAAATTTTTAGAATTATGTGTGCATTAATCTTAAACCAATTTAGTTAAATAATAGTTTGGAGCAAATTGAATATTTTGTTTGTATGCCTTTGAGATCGCAGAAATGCTTTTCAATATAAGAATCGAGTAGAGGCCAATACGGGCGAATGTGACTCCATGACTCACTTCGTACCATCATCCCCGATCCTCCTTTCGTGGTTCCGAACCATATGGAGTTAGTAATCTCATGGATTATGAATGGGGTGTAACCTTCACGGGTCAATCGTTGTTGCCTATCGTTGTCCCTTATCGTGGTTGCCTTTTTGTGATCCGTGGATGGTTTACAAGTTCCTTAAAAACTTGTTGGCGGCTCCCTACTTTATTTGTCCCTAATCGTATTGTGTCAATTCCCACTTCCTATGAGTGCCAAGCATATTCACACATGCTTAACGTAGGCGCACTTCGAGCGACGCCTACAATTTGGCGACTCCACTGGGGAGGATTCTTAATTATTTATCGATTTGAGTGATCGGTATTTAATTAAGATGAGTGGATGAGACTTGAAAGATTCTTGAAAAAATATTCCTGTGATTAATTTGGCATTTTTGCATCTGCATAGACGTTTTAACGTCGCATTCAGGTCTGTCCCGTAGGAAAAATTGGATAACTTGGTTGCGCGCAAAAGCAAACAGGGCACCAGTCAGATTTTCTGACTGCCGTGTCACGGCAGTCCTAAAATCAGTCCGGTGGCCTATTTTTCTTTTCTCACAGTCGACTTCCTTCGATTTTTCTGAAAAAAAGTATGTGTTCTACATGCGTCTTAGCCCCGGGGGATTTAAGCTCTATCAACCCAAAAACGCTCATGGCAATAAGGGTCCATCCGAGTTATTAAATCCACCTAAATCATGGAGTCGAGTTCGATTTCATCACGAACTCGCGTAGCCGCCCGTTGGCATACACCCTCAAGGGAGGCTGCCTTGCTAACGCGTCCAAACTCTTAACCATGGTACCCTTTTGACACCCAAAGCTTGACCAATAGTTGAACATAGATCTTGACTTTAGGTTGTGAACTTTTTTTATATCATCGTGCCTAAATGCTATGTGTTTGTTTGGTGCTAACCCTCACGCGTTTGCTCTTTTTGTTTAACCCATGACCGAGGGTTTTTATTCTCATATAGTAATTAGTACGGACTTAAAATCGATTAAAATCTGAAAAATCACAAAACTGACCTGGAATTGCGCACCGTGTCACGGCATATTCTGCCGTGTCACGGTGAACAGTGCCGTGACACGGGAAAGACTACCGTCTGACGGTAGACTGCACCGTGTCACGACAGTCTTCACCATGACACGGTGCCCAAGAAAGTGTCCTGTCAGTCTTTTTTCTCGATTTTTGTGTCTAGTATTGAGTCGTGTCTAGCTATACGGTCAAAACACGCGTCTATAACCTCAACTAATCACTCATATGTTATGTCCACACACTTTTTTAGTCGTGCACCACTTTTGACTGTATTTTAGGGAAGTCTCGTTTTTGTGTCGTGTTTTTTTCGAAGTAAGTCGGATGGTATCCTCCCATGTTTTTCTTTTTTTTTTTTTTTTAAAAATATTTCTTTTTTAATCCGGATAGGTTAAGGTCAAGTTTGGTCATTAAAAGTGTGTTTGTTTCGGTGTCACAGCGCTTGGGCAAGAAGCAAGGGTAGATTGTTACGGTTCGAGTCCATACCTCAACAACCTCTTGTACCAAAGAGGCGTACAAGGAAACCAAGCATGTCGCGACCTGGGAAGATGTTGCTGAAAGCTTTATGAACCGGTACAAGTGTAACATCCAAGCCAAGACTTCTGAACGTGAACTCTCCATTCTCAAACAGAAAGAGAATGAAGGCTTCACCACTTACTTAAGCAGGTGGAGAGAAACAGCTGCGCTCTTGGTGGATCCTCCCATGGAGAAGGAAATGGTTTGCTTGTTCATTGCCAATCTGACTCATAAGTACAAGCAACACCTGAAGTTTCTGCCTCTAAGTACCTTTTAAGCTGTATACAATATTGGAATCAATATCGAAGACGAACTGATGAAGTCTGTTGGTAGCAACAATAACAACAGCACTTGGAAAAACAAGAAGAACGACACTCCTTCTTCTTCGTCTTCTAAGCTCAATAATGCTACCAACAATATCAACATCAATGATGTGCTGGCCCTTAATGCTCCTCCTCAAAGATTCCAAAGGCAAAGGAGGGTTTATACGCCTTTGGGAATGACTTATGATGCTGCTTATGACCGTCTTCATGGTCAGGGACTGATTATGCCAATCAGACCATTTCCAGAACCTCGACCTGAGAATAGGACCGCTAACTATGACCCCAATGCTTATTGCAAGTATCATCAAGGCAAGGGTCATAACACTGAGAAGTGTTGGAGGCTGAAAGACGCAATCCAAGACCTGATTGATGCTAACCAACTTCCTGTCCCTCCAGGGGGCAAGAAGCCTAACATTCAAACAGGTCCTCTTTCTGATGCTCTGGCTATCATGGGAGATGAAGTCTCCTTTGTTCCGTCGATACTCATTCAATCTGTGAATGAACCTCTGCTGGAAGTTGTGTTTAACTCAAGCACTGAAGAAGTGAATGGGATCTGGGATAGCGATGATGAAGACGTCTATCTCAAAGACATAGCCTGTTCATCTCTCGGCACCAGTGAAGATGTTTGGGGGGGGACCTTGAGGTCAAGGTTCTCACCAGAAGTGGACGGTTGCAACAACCTAACCCACCTCCACCTCCACCACAATCAAATCCGATAGTTGATCCCATCGACCCTGTGAATAGCGATGTGGTCAAACGGCTGCAAAAGACCAAGGTGGAGATGAATGTATGGAAGCTTTTGGCCACTTCCCACGAGCATAGAAAGGATGTAATGAATGCTCTGGTGAAGATAGGAGTTGATGATGACATGAATCCTCAAGGGTTGGTCAACTTTCTCACTACTGAACTGCCGAGTACTAGCAATCTGATTTCCTTTTCTGATAAGGATCTACCCCCGGAAGGGGACCAACATAATAAGGCCTTACACCTCACTGTAGTGTGTAGGCAGATGAATGTTCCTATGAGCTTGGTTGATAATGGTTCTGCAATCAATGTGTGCCCACTCCGTGCTGCAAGGAAGTTGGGTATAAAGAATGAAGAGTTGATTCCCTCCACTCAAGGGATTCGAGCTTACGATAATACTCGCCGTCAAGCCGTGGGTACTATTGTACTGAATATAACTACTGGGGTTATTGAACGTCGCACCAAATTTCAGGTGGTGGACATTAAGGTCTCTTTCAATTTGTTATTAGGACGCCCTTGGCTTCATGATCTAAAGGCGATTCCGTCATCGCTCCACCAGAAAGTGAAAGCCATAGTTGGAGGGGTCCCGATTACCGTCGACGCTTCTCCTATGCGCATTCAAGTTATTGATACTCCTATCGTCCATGTTGAACATGACGAGGAAGATGAAGATTTGTGGGGGTTTTCACTAGATGATGTTCTTGTGATCGAAGAAGAGGAAAGGTGCCATCTCGACTTCGATCCCTACTCAAATACCAGTATCAACGCCATTCTGAAGAAGCAAGGTCACTTCCCTGGAATGACCCTTGGGCTCAAGAAGAAAATGGCTAAATTTTGGGGCCACCCTGGTGCGCTCAAGAAAGACACTTTCGGCTTAGGATCCGAGCCGACAAAGGAAGATCTGAAACAAGCTGCCTTGAAAATGAAGGCTCGCAATAACGCTCGAATCACGAAGACGGAAATGGCCATGGATCCATATCCGTTCACTCTTAACGGCCAGTACATCAAAGAAGGGGAAGACTTCCCATGCTATGAATTCCCTGAACCATTTGTCCATAATGGGATCCGTGACCGGGATTCGAGGTGTTCCTCGATTGTGACTTCATCGATGAAGAGCTCTCCACAGTCGAGAAGTCAGCTAGCCTGAACTCTGATGATCCGGGAATCAACCTTCTTTTTGGAATGGAGAAGAATGAATCCAAGCCGGTCTGCAATGATAACTCTGAGCTCGTTCAAGCCGTCATAGCAAACAAGGATTTCGACCCCTCCGAGTTAATCGTCCAAGCTGACAACATTTCAAGGGGATGGTGCAAGACATTGAGGATCACTACGCCGAGTGGAGAGAAGTTGGAAATAACCGCTGGCGAGGGTCCTATGTTTGATGAGTCTGAATCATCTGGGTCCGAGTCCGAGTCTGAGTCTAAGTCTGTAGATGAGTCCTTAGAGTCTGAGGCTGACCCTCTTTCTGCTATAGAGTCCAACCCTGAGTCTCTTGTTGAGTCCTATCCTTCTAGTCCTAATAATTCTGGTGAGGTCGCAGCTGACCTTGTCTCTCTTGATGTATTAGCCAGTGAATTCAATAAAATGAGTACCTTTGCTTACGATGCGTGTCATTCCCCTAGCCCTGATCAATATTGCTTTGCTAATGATAAAAATGACAAAGAAATAATAAAAGCAATGGAAGAACACGAAAATAAAACGACAGTTATTGAAGATACAGAAACAGTTAACATTTCCAATGATACGACTGTTAAAGAAGTAAAAATTGGATTAACACTAAGTCAAGATGAACGTAAAGAGCTAATTAACTTGCTTAGTGAATTTTTTGATGTATTTGCTTGGTCATACCAAGATATGCCAGGAATTGACAGGGATATAGCTCAGTATACGATACCACTCATTCCAGGTATGAAGCCTGTCAAACAAAAGTTGCGCCGAATGAAACCAGATGTGGCTCTCAAGATCAAGGAAGAAATCAGGAAGCAATTGGCCGCAGGCTTCATCAGAGTATCCAAGTATCCGGAATGGATAGCAAATGTGGTCCCAGTTCCAAAGAAGGATGGAAGGGTCAGAATGTGTGTTGATTACAGGGATCTCAATAAAGCAAGCCCAAAAGATGGGTTCCTTCTACCTCACATTGACATTCTGGTCGATAATACAGCAAACCATGCACTCCTGTCATTCATGGATGGTTACGCCGGATATAATCAGGTATTGATGGCCGAGGAAGACATGGAGAAAACCACATTCATCACACAGTGGGGTACATATTGCTATACGGTAATGCCATTTGGGTTGAAAAACGCGGGTGCCACCTACCAAAGAGCAGCTACGGCATTGTTACATGACATGATGCACAAAGAGGTGGAGGTCTATGTCGATGATATGATTGTCAAATCTAAAGATCGCCCAGGCCATATCGTCGCACTTCGCAAGTTTTTTGAAAGACTCCGTAAGTACAACATGAGATTAAATCCAACAAAATGTGCATTCGGAGTCACGTCAGGCAAATTACTTGGATATGTGATCAGTTCTCGAGGGGTTGAAATAGATCCTTCAAAAGTAAAAGCGATCATGGCCATGCCACCACCCAAAAATGAGAAGGAGATTCGAGGCTTCATTGGAAGGTTGTAGTATATAAGTAGGTTCATATCAAAGCTCACAGCAATATGCGAACCTATATTCAAGAAGCTTAAGAAGAATGTCCCAGTCACATGGGATGATGATTGCCAAAAGGCTTTCGACAAAATCAAAGAGTATTTGGCAAACCCACCTGTGTTAGCGCCAGCAATACCTGACTTTCCTCTTCGACTCTACCTTACGGTCACAAGAGAAACGATGGGGGCAATGCTAGCACAAGAGATCGAAATCAAGGAGAATGCAATCTATTACCTGAGCAAGAAACTCCAAGGATATGAGACGCGATACACGCCACTCGAGAAGTTGTGTCTCGCACTTGTATGGGCCGCACAGAAACTAAGACATTACATGCTCACCCATACAGTGCATGTCGTGTCTAAGATGGATCCTCTCAAATACTTGTTCGAGAAAGCAACACTCAACGACAGATTATCAAGGTGGATAGTCAATCTAGCTCAATTTGACTTGAGATTTGTGCCACAAAAAGCCATCAATGGTTCTGCAGTTTCTGACTTCTTAGCAGACTTTCCGCTAGAAGAAGCTGAAAAAGAAGAAGATGAGTACGATTTCCCTGACGAAGATTTACTCATGACCGAAGACGATAGTTGGACGCTCTATTTCGATGGAGCTTCAAACCAAAAAGGATGTGGTGTGGGAGTCTTGCTCGTATCGCCCAATGAAGAACACATCCCAATTTCCATGAAGCTCGACTTTGATGTCACCAACAATGTCGCAGAATATGAAGCATGCATTTTGGGATTAGAAACAGTTGTCGCCTTGGGAATCAAGAAACTCAGAATCTACGGTGACTCTTCACTAATCATTAACCAAATCTCTAAGAGATGGAAAGTGAGGAGTGAAAGTCTCGCTACGTATCAAGCTCATTTAGAAACTCTCACGGAGCAACTAGATGAAGTGGAATATACGTATTTGCCAAGAGAAGAAAACCAGTTCGCCAACGCACTAGCTAAGTTAGCATCAATGGTGCGAATTCCAGCTGACACGATCAGAATGCCACTGACCATAGAGAGAAGATATGAGCCAGCTTATGTTCAGGCACTTGACGATGAACAAGAACCACAGGAAGAAGATGAAGAACCATGGTATACAGACATCCTTAATTATGTGACAAAAGCAGAATACCCTCCTAATACTGATAAAAGGGCACGCCGTGCTTTGAGGCTCCTGGCCTCACAGTATGTGCTCATCAGGGGAGAACTCCACAAGAGAACCGCAACGGGAAGGAATCTCTTATGTATAGCCAAGAAAGAAGCACATAAAACCATGGAAAACCTTCATGCTGGTATATGTGGAACTCACATGAATGCAAAGATGTTAGTCCAAAAGATTCAACGACAAGGTTACTATTGGACTGCTATGGAGCGAGATTGTCACGAGTACGTCAAGAAATGTATGAAGTGTCAAATCTATGCAAACTTACAGCATGTTCCACCTTTCTCCATGGCCTTTCTCCACTTGGGGCATTGACATCATTGGAAAAATCACACCACCAGGACAAGGGGGGCATGAATTCATTCTCGTAGCAATCGACTACTTCACCAAATGGGTCGAGGTAGCCTCATATGCCAAGCTGACGGCAAAACACGTAGCTCAATTCATTGAGAAAAATATTATATGCCGCTATGGGGTACCACATGAGATGATCAGTGACAATGGAACACATTTCCAAGCCGAATGCGCGGAATTGTTGCAGAAATATCATATCAAACATCATTGATCATCACCTTACAGACCACAAACAAACGGAGCAGTCGAATCGGCCAACAAAAATGTGAAGACCATCATAAAAAAGATGACGGAAAATTATAAGGATTGGCCAAGTAAGCTACATTTCGCCCTTTGGGGTTATCGAACCTCTGTTCGTACATCGACAGGGGCTACCCCTTTCTCTTTAGTCTATGGCGTCGAAGCTGTACAACCAATCGAGCTCGAGATACCTTCTCTCCGAATCGCATTGGAAAGACAAGTAGATGAAGTCGACTGGATTAGAGCAAGATACGACGAACTGGTCTTACTTGATGAAAAACGCTTGGCAGCTTTGCATCATGTCCAAACCTACCAACAGCGTATGGCACGACATTTTAATAAAAAAGTCAAGACCAGGAATATCAAAGAGGGTGACCTAGTGCTTAAGGCACTTCGTAAAAATGTGTTAGATCCAAGAGGAAAGTTCAGACCGAACTGGTCAGGCCCGTACATTGTTAAAGCCATCCTGTCTGGCGGAGCGGCACAATTGGTAGACATGGACGGTAACGGCTTCCATAATTTAACCAACTTGGATCAACTCAAAAAATTCTACGCCTAGTCGCATGGGTTCATGACCCAATAGAGCTACGTCTGGCCTGATTCCTTTTTAGGATACGTAGGCAACCCCTCAAGGGGGCCCGACCACTTTAAAATAAAAAATCCTCCCTCTGTTGATTTAATATGCGCGTCGGTTCAGCATTGCGTCACGGCAAAATAAAAAAAAATAAAAAAAATGCCGCGACACGGAACTTCATCCCGTCTGACGGGAAAAGTTCCCGTGTCACGGCAACCTCTGAACGAAAAAAACAGAACAGGTACCCTCCCGTGACACGGGAATTTATCCCGTCTGACGGGAGAAATGTCCCGTGCCACGTCATCCCTGTCAGTCAAAAAAAAAAAAATTTAAAAGTTTGCCGTGACGCGGGAATTTGTACCGTGTCACGGGACCCGTTAACCGTGACACGGTGGATTTTCAGTTTCCCGTTTTTATTTTTTTGCGCATTCGTTGCGAATTAATTGTTCAAGTTTTTATTTTCGTTCTTCCATTGCGTCCGACTCCTTGACTCGGATAAATAAATAATAAATAAAAGTCATTGTAATTTTTATTTTTAAGGATGAAATAAATATTTTATTATTAAAATAAATGTGACTACAAATATTGGCATCAAATGCCTTATTTTAAATAAAAATTATAAATAATAAAATGCAAAGCACTATTGATCTAATCTCTCTTCTCTTTAAGAACATCCTTCTCTTGCTCAATTAGGTCGGTCTTCACCATTACTGTGTCTTTTGTAGCCCGAACCGTCACACCCCTAGTCGAACTCTCACCCCTTTCACCTTTTTTGAACTTTTTCGGTTGTTTCTCCCTATACACCATCTTTTCTTTACCCTTTCCTTTCACATAGGTCTTCTTTCTTGGCATCTTAGGAGTCTTAAACTCAATCCCTTGTGTTCTCGGACCCAGACGATCATTAAGAGGAGCTTTCTTATCTCCAAGACGACTTTTCACATCAGACTTGCGTGATCCAAATCGTTCCCTCCTACTTCTAGGGTTCAACCATGCCTTGTATGCACTAGATAAAGGAGGAGGAGCTTGGTCACTTGCAGAAACGGTCCACAAGGGTCTTCCAATCCAATAAGCCTCGTACTTGTGAACGTTACTTTCATGCAACGATACTTCACGAGGACTATCGTTATAGCGTGGAATTACTTGTTCAAGTCCATACTGCCGCATCAGTCGAGAGGGACAGTAAAAGGTCAATTTGGAGATACTAGGAACGCGACAATATGGAGTTTCATTCGTGCCAACCATCCTAGTAAGCCTCCACCAAGGCACCACCCAACGAATGGAAAATTCCCTCTTTGCAAAGAAATTTTTCCAATCTTCATACGACATGTTCGCAGAATAATTCTTCTTCCTACGGACTAAGTCGTTGGGGCCATATTTTTCAATATCGTCGGGGCTTCAAATAATTCCAAACGCTCCATCAACCAAATCTGCAAAAAAAAAGAAAAAAGAAAATTAGTCAAAAAAAAAAAAAAGAAAAAGAAAAAGTACTGCAGATTCCCGTGACACGGCAGTTTTAACCGTGTCACGGCAGACCCCCGCCGTGACACGGTGCCTGCTTTGTGTCACGGAGGCTATTCGGAGCGTATTTTTACCTGTAATAGTACCAGAGAGCCCTTCCTGATGGCTTTCCGGTCAGCTTTTGCCTCGTCAAGGCCACGAAATGTTTCTCCAAGGCACGTTGGCATAGGAGATCTTCCGGATTCAACATGCTCAAGCACAGACGCTAGACAAGCATGTCCTACCCTACCGTTTGCAAATAGTAGCTTGCTAAACATGCAAAAAATATATGCCCTTCTACGATATACATGATAAGACTCAGAGATAGGGCGATTAAAATAAGTTAGCAAGTTTTTCTAAGTCTACTTCATTACCACAAACAATTCTATTTAAATCTGGATCTGTTAGATTCAGATGGCGTTCAAAGTCTTGGTAATAATATTCACGTAAGGTAGGCATGGCTATAAGATTTCTAGCAGGAAATCCAAAGATTGCACCAAATTCCTCCGGCAGAGGACAGATTTCATCATAATCAAATTTGAAACAGTGTGTTTCTGGACTCCAATAATCTAATGCTGCTCTAAGAAAATCATGTTCAATAGCTACGTGTCGCAGGGCTAGCAAACCCCTGACATGGAATAATTCTAACTCTCTTTTTTCAGCATTGGTCAAAGAATAAGACCAGTCGCACAATGTATTATCAAAATTCTGAGACATGATTATTGAAATATGAAATTCTAAATTATTTTGTGTTTCGTAATTATGCATATCGTGAATAATCTGGTCTTATTTTATAGCAAAAGCGCTTGAAACTGCCCAGAATTTATCTTTTCATACGCGTAAAATACACCGCTGAATAATACGTGTCCCGTGACACGGGAAATTCCACCGTGTCACGGGAACCTTTGCCATGACACGACAGGTTTTGCCGTGACACGGTGAACTGTGCCGTGTCACGGCACTTTACGCGCTTTCTTTTTTCATCTTTTCCCGTATCTATCCGGATTTTTTTTAATTTTTTATCTTTAACGTTTATTTTTCAGTCTTTTCTGAGAGTTTTATTTCTAATAAAATTCTCACCTTTTTTATTTTTATCTTTATTTCATTTTTAAGATATTTGTTTTGTTTTTTATTTTATTTTATTTTTATTTTGGGGAAGATATTTTTTTATTCATCATTTTATTTTTATTTCTTTTCTTTTCTTTTCTTTTGGGGAAAGTAATTTTATTTTGAGTGTCTTTTTTTTATTTCTTTTCTTTTGGGGAAGGTCTGTACCCTCCATTACTCCACTTATGTTTTTTCGTCGTGTCGTTAATAAATACACAATCACACACAAAAAGTCTCAAACACACACTAACACACACAATAATAAATATATAAACTGTAAATAATGTACAAAGAGTCATAATACATAAATATGTCAAGTGTCATCATAGTATGTATAAAAACCCTCGGTCAAAAATCTCTAGAACCAGAATCAGTCTCATCTCCACCATGTGCATGTGGTCCACCCTGTGTATATGGGAACGGCGAACCGAAGAGTCCCTCGACCATCCGAGTACGGGGAGTAGCGTCCCTACTAGTCCCCGTAGGCCCAGCAGTAGCCAAGCTCAAAGCAGGACCCGTCCAGCCGGAAAACGGAGTAGACTGGCCCAAAGATACCGGAATCGTCGGCGAAGGCATCGTCCCATACATCAGAACCGAGAACAAGCCCGACAGCGGTGGAGGAATCCCAGATAATGGAGCCGAGAATGAACCAGGATCCAAAGGAGACCCAAACTCGGGAACTGGAGGCTGTGAAAATGACTGACGCTGCCCCTGACTCTGGCCCGGGAAATGCTAAAAAGACTGACCCTGCTGCCACTGAGCCTCCTGGAATGGCTGAGTAGTCTGAGGCTCTCGCTGAGAACGCCGGTGAGCCTCAGGAGATCGTCTATCACGACCAAGCTCCTCCTCGTCCGAGCCTCTAGGCCTCGAGCGCGAGCGGGACCTCCGTCGCTCCTAAAAGACACAAAATCAAAGGGTGTCAACAATGCAAGATAAAACAAATGGTAGAAATGAAAAAAGTAATAAGCGATACCTCAAGAACGTCGCTAGAGCTCCGACAAATCGCACCACGCCGAAGCTTGATGATGCAATACTTCAGCGCGTCCACCAGCTTCATGATTCCCATCACCTCCGGGCGGTTAGGCTGAGGATAAAACAAAGAAAAAATCAGTAATATGCAGCATTAAAAGAGTGGATAATGCGTCAAAGAAAAACTCACCGGCTCAAAAACCTCGGGCACTGACTCCTGCGCCTGTCTATAACCCTCCGGCGCGTCAGCAATATGGTCCTCCGTGATACCGATCGGCCCAGGGTAGCGAACAGACTAAGGAGGAATCTGAATCCTCCCCACAGGGTGGATGGTCGTCTGAAAATATGATCGAATAATCAAGTTATTCGACTATTTAAAACAGAGACTAGCAAAGAAGATTCTCGAAAGAAATCATACCTCGGGAAGACGGGGTGGAGGAGCCAGAGAGGGAAGTAAATCCCGCGCATAGTCGCTCTCCATGTGAACGAGCTCCTGCCATGGAAGAGTGTAGGGCTCTCCTCTGTTGATCAACTCTCTGATTAAGCGGGAGTCCAGCATCGACTCTGGCGGGGATGAAGGCGCCACAAAGCGATCGCCGCTATGCTGACGGACGACTCGCTCCCCCAAATACCAAACGAAGCGCCCAATACCAACCAAACTGGTACGGTACACTGAAAGACGTAGGGCCTCGGGTAGATCAGTCATCCCGGCTCAAGGACGGTACTGGACATCGATGGGAACCTGGAAACCATAAAAAGTTAGGCGTGAAACAACGGAAACAACATCAGAAGGAAAAAACGCAACAAAGCTAATCCTTACGCCAACGGAAGAGGTGCCTCGGTGTAGTAGCCCACGAAGCGCCGGGACAGACTCCACCCGTGACTCTCCTCGGTCACGCCAGCTGGCCCCGACGGGGAAGTCATGGACCGCTCCCCGACGCCGGCGAGGAGCCAAGCCTGGGAAGTACTCGTAGAACCATAGCTGCAACAAAAATAATATTCAGCACACGAATCGAACAAGCTGAAATGAAACAAGAAGGGAAAAGATCATCACCTCTACGACTCTCCACAAGCCGTAAACGGTGATAGGGGACTCGTCATTCAGCTGACGGCAGCCATGACGTAGAGATAGAAGAAGATCCGCGTACCCAAGACTGGCCCAGCTGTAGGATCCTATCTCGGGAATCCTGGCCAAAGAGGGGAGGTAGCAGAGGAGCACGCGTGAACTCCTGTCGGGAGAGAGGGTCATAGAGATCAGGATCAAGATGAAGATCCGCACCCGCTGCTCGGCCGTCGTATCCTCCATTTCGAAGCCGTGAGCAAGAACTGAAGCCGACTCCGATCGTCCACTCCTAGGACCACCTCGAGACACCGGTCGGGTCCTGATGTGCTGAACAACCGGACCCAACAAATCAGCTACCTCAGCCGATGTCCAAGATAGATCAGACATTTGGCCTACTGCCCGGTCAGTAAAGCGCAGCCCGCTGATCATGCTGAAGTCCAGGGGGGTCACCGTCATCTCCCCCCAAGCAAAGTGAAACGTGTTGGTAGTATCCCAGAAATACTCCAACAATGCGCGAACAACCGTCGCGCCGCAACCCCGGGGGCTGCAAAACCCTACAACCGCCGCGTAGAAATCGACCAAGCCAGACGACTCCCATAGGGCGCTCGTAGCAGGATCCCTCGTAATGACCTGGTGAAGTCGAGGGATCAAATCACCGGCCCCGGAACCATGCTGGCGAAGTGTGCCATCGACTATGCCGGAGAGTGCGCGGTGAGAGACGTGGTTTTCACGGCAGAAAACCAACTGGTCTGGGGTCCACGGAGGTGGAACCCACCTACCCCTACTCGTAGAAGTCCGAGGCTCGGACTCCAAGACGTCGTCGTCCACGCCCTTAGGGACAGTGGGAGTGTCCTCCCGAAAAGCCCGACGCCGGCCGCGGGTAGAAAAAATAAATGTTTAGGCATGCTATTATAAAAATCTAAATGTTTAGGGACAGTGGGAGTGTCCTCCCGAAAAGCCCTCAGGGACGTCGTCTAGGCATGCTATTATAAAAATCTAAATGTTTAGCATCATTTCCTAAACATTTTTAAGTTGCATATTTATAATAAAAAAATAAATATCTAAATACTCAGCATCATTTCCTAAGCTATTTAGTTGTTTATTGAATTATATGCTAAATTTTATTAAAATCTAAGTGTTTAGCATCATTTCCTAAACATTTTATATTGCGTATTTATAATAATAAAAATCTAAATACTTGGCATCATTTCCTAAGTTATTTAGTTGTTTATTGAATTATATGCTAAATTTTTACCTCAAGGCTAAAAATTGGCAAAATTATGGTACTTAGTTTCTCCATGACAAACTAATACTACAGTTCTCCTAGCCGCATGATACTATGTTCTCCATGAAAATATAGTATATATGCAAAATATGAATCAACACATCATTTCACAAGATTCACCACCATTTTTTTCACCATTTCAAAACATGAACATTATTCCACAAAGTAGCACCCAAAAATGGTGATTTGCTCAATTCTCCATCAAATCATGCAATTTTTGTCTCAAATTTCTCACAAACACACATGTATACATATACAAGTAAAATCATGGCAAGAATTTCAACATAAAGCTTCAAAATAAAAAAAACCCCCAAATTGATTTTTAGGGTTTGTCATGAAATTGTTTATGTGAAGCAAATTCAAAGCAAAAATCAAAGGAAACTTACATGAATGTTTGTAGAGGGTCGAAAATGAGGAGAAGATCGAGAAATTACGGCAAAATTGGTGAAATTCGAGCTCCAAAACTCGAAAAAATTTTCGGCCACCAGCGCGACTGCCGCGACACGGTCAACACTAACCGTGACACGGAGAAGAAGTCCCGTGTCACGGTGAACTTCAAAGCTGACGGAGCTCCGACGACCAAGGCGGCAGCTCCGGGACAGAAACAGCAACGGCAGACAGCAGCAGCGCAGAACAGCAGCAACAAACCGCAACAAAAAAAAAAAAAAAAGAAGAAAAAAATCAGATCTGTAGACTAACCGTGTCACGGTGGGCTTCGACGGCCGGCGGTTAACCTCAAGCGTGGCGCGGCGATTTTTGGTAAGCAAGGAGCAAAAATGGAGAAATGAAGAGGAGATGTGAAATGGTGAAGTATGAAAGCAGGGTATGCGAATTTAAAGACAGAAAAGGACAAAGGAGAAGTAATCGTTGCATGTGACTGATTCAAAAGCAGCAGAATAAAAAAAAAAAGAGGAAAAAAAAAATTCCCGTGACACGGGATCCTTGTCCCGTCTGACGGGAAGTGCTGACCGTGTCACGGGAACTTGCTGACGTGGCGCGGCAAAACTGTGCTTGGTCAGGGAATATTCTTGGCTTTTTGACTAGTTTGACTGATTTTCCGAGTTTATTGGGCGATTATTTTTCGCTAAAGTTACGCGAAAAATCCCAACTGATATTTAAGGGGGACTAAAATTACCATTTTACCCCTGGCAAGCGTCAAAGCCTATTTTTCGGCATTTTAAGCATTTAATATGGTCGGATAATTGGCTTAAAATTGTGAATCATCCGCGGCCCCATTCGAGGATAATCGAATCACCATACACTTATCAATTTTCAGCAATAGCCAGCTTTCCTCAGGCTTGGAAAGCGTTATCGGTGGATTTTTCTTCAAGTATAGAAAACCGCCAAGTCGGCTTTCCTCAGGCTTGGAAAGCGTTATCGGTGGATTTTTCTTCAAGTATAGAAAACCGCCAAGTCGCCTTTCCTCAAGCATGAAAAACACCATCAGTGGATTTTTCTTCAAGTATAGAAAACCACAAAATTCCTTTGTCGGCTTTCCTCAAGCATGGAAGGCATTATCGGTGGAATTCTTCAAGCATAGAATGACACCAAATTCGTTCGTTGACTTTCCTTAGGCATGGAAGGTATTATCCGGTAGTTTTCTTCGGGCTTAGAAAACTGCCAAACTCTTCATTCGGCTTTCCTCAAGCATGGAAAGCGTTTCAACCAATGTCACTCGGTAGATTCCTTCAAGCTTAGGAAGCTGCCAAACTCGTTTGTCACCGACACACTGGTGCCAGATACGTATTCTATCCCTTTACTCTTTTATCTGTGGAATTAACATTTTTCTACAGGTATCGGCGTGCACAGAATGATCTAGGATCGCAGAACGTCTTAAACCATTCTCCGTCCCTATCGACTACTTTGACTATCGTTTTCGAAACTGACGTTTATGCAAACTCAGTCAAAGTGGGGGCTTCTGTAGACACCTAAAAATGTCTCCCCAAAACCAAACCCGATGATAAATAACCTTTCACCGCCACTGTTGGTCGGGTTTAGTATTTAATCCCGAGAGTGCTTAAAAAATCGTATTTTATTAAATTCATATTTTTGAAAGGTCCATGGATTAGTCTTGATGTTTGGTAAAAGCATAGTTTTAAATTTATCCCAAGCTTATTAATTAATTTTAAGCCCAAACCTTTTTATTTTATTATTTTATTATTTATTTTTGGCCCAAACATTTTATTATTTTAGCCCAAATAATAAAAGTCAGAAAAAAAGCCCGAAATTATCAATCGGCACTTAAAAAGCCGAAAAAATTAGGGTTAAAAATGAATTTAGACGGAAAAATGGACTAGAAGTGACCGTGTCACGGTACAGTCTGACCGTGTCACAGGAACCCTTCCCGTCTGATGGTGGGACTTCCCGTGACACGGGAGGTCTGCCGTGACACGGGACGTTCCGTGTCCTTTCCGCGTAAATCCTTAACGCGTTTTTCATTCCGTTTTCTGAAAATTTCCCGCGTCACTCCAAAACTGTACCGCGTCACGGGAAAGTGTACCGTCTGACGGTACAATCTGACCGTGTCACGGTACAGTCTAACCGTGTCACGGGATACTTTTTTAGGGTTTTTATGATTTTAGGGTTCCGTGTGCTCCCTCAGCACATTTCCCTATAAATACCCCCTCATTTCTGATGAACGGGGCAACCAGAATTTTATTATTCTTATTTTCTCTCTTCTATGCTATTAACCTAAACACTAGCCTCCCCTTTTCACTTAAAAATTCCTTCTTCAAGCACTCAAAGGAGTCCATATTTCACTCGAGGTTTTGTCCTTAAGCCAAGGCGTGAAAGGTAGAATCGTTTGAGGGTTTGGCCCCAAAATCAACCTTATTTTATTTAATTTAATTTAGTTATTGTTTTATTATTTCCTTGAAGTTACTAACTCGTTTATTATTTTGTAGTTGCAAGCAAACAGATTCAAAGTAAGGATCATGCTCTTTTATTATTATTATTATTTTTCTAACAATTTTATGTTGTTGGAATTGTGATTAAATTGGTTTTAATATTAATGTTGTTCTATTATTTTTATGATCACCATATTTCATGTCTAAAGGGAATATGTAATTGAAAATCACGACTAATAAGATAATTTGGACAACCGGTTTAGGATCCCTTTTAATCTTGTTATTAACTGAAGTGATCATCAAATTTTTAGAATTATGTGTGCATTAATCTTAAACCAATTTAGTTAAATAAAATTTTTGAGCAAATTGAATATTTTGTTTGTATGCCTTTGAGATCGCAGGAATGCTTTTCAATATAAGAATCGAGTAGAGGCCAATACGGGCGAATGTGACTCCATGACTCACTTCGTACCATCATCCCCGATCCTCCTTTCGTGGTTCCGAACCATATGGAGTTAGTAATCTCATGGATTATGAATGGGGTGTAACCTTCACGGGTCAATCGTTGTTGCCTATCGTTGTCCCTTATCGTGGTTGCCTTATTATGATCCGTGAACGGTTTACAAGTTCTTTAAAAACTTGTTGGAGGCTCCCTACTTTATTTGTCCCTAATCGTATTGAGTCAATTCCCACTTCCTATGAGTGCCAAGCATATTCACACATGCTTAACGTAGGCGCACTTCGAGCGACGCCTACACCTTATTTTTCCTTTATTAAAGGAATTTGCTACTAAGCTTGAATGTTGGAATAGGGATGAATTCCACAATATTTTTTGAAAGAAGGCTTATTGTGGGCAATATTAGAGGGTATTCAAAGGATATTGGCGCAGGGGAGGCAGCCACATTTAATTAAGTTAGAAGGTGAATTGAGAAAAGAAATGGATGTGGTTTTGGACCAAGAAGAAATTCTTTGGTTACAAAAATCTCGTGAAGAGTCGATCGTTTATGGGGATATTAATACTCGTTTTTTTATCTTTCCACGGTTATAAGAAGGAAGAGAAATCTTATTGAAACACTGGAAAATGGAGAGGATAGCTGGGTTACTGAGGCTGATCAAGTGCAAGACCTTGTGATGAAGTTTTTGCTTTGAAGTGGAAAGGGAAGGGGAGCATTTTAATAACATTCTACCTTGCTACTTCCCTGAGATAAATTTAGAGGACTGGGAAAAAGTAAGCAGACTCGTAGGTGAATGTGAAATTTACAAAGCTTTAAGGAGTATGAAGCCATTTAAAGCACCTGGGCAGGACGATTTTCAACCGATATTTTTTCAGAAAAATACTGGGAACTCGTGAAACATAGTGTGTGCACTTTGTTAAAGAATGTATTGGAAGGTAGAGAATTTCCTGAGGGTTTAAATGATGCATTCCTTGTTTTAATTCAAAAAGTGGACGTGCCGCAACATGATAAGCAGTTTCGACTTATTGGTCTTTGCAATAGTGTGTAGAAGTTGGTGACTAAGTTCATTGTCAATCGTTTGAAGAGTCTGCTGCCGTCTTTGATCTCACCCACCCAATGTAGCTTTGTTCCTAAGAGGCAAATAACGGAAAATGTGATTATTGTTCAAGAGATGCTTCATACTATGAGGCATAAGCAAGGAAGAGTTGGATACATGGTGGTCACACTAGTGGAAAAAACGCCATCCGTAACGACCTATTTGTAACGGTCACACTTTGAGAAAGCATATGATAGATTAAGATGGAGCTTTATTCGAGAGTCTTTGCTTGAGCTTTGTTTACCTCCGTCAATGGTGGATGTGATTATGCATTGTATTACTTCGGCTCGATTAAGCATCTTATGGAATGGAGAACCAATGCCTTACTTTTCTCCAAGCCGTGTTATTAGACAAGGAGATCCGTTATCTCCTTTTCTATATATCATATGTCTAGAAAGACTTGCACATCTAATTGATCAAGAATTGAGGCTTAAATGCTGGAAGCCGGTGAAAGCAAGTAGAGACGGTCCACATATATCTAATCTTGCATTTGCCGATTATCTCATATTATTTTGTGAAGCTTCAATCGATCAAGCCACTCTCATGAATGCGTGTTTAGAAAAATTTTGTGAAGCGTCGGGAAGCAAAGTAAGTGTTGATAATCTCGAGTTTATTTCTTTAATAACACGAATGTTGACACAAAAGATGCTATATGCAATGTGCTAAATATGGAGGCTACGGATGAATTTGGGAAATATTTAGAAGTTCTTACTATAAATGGTAGGACTTCTAAGAAAAATTATCAGTATTTAGTTAATCGTATTAATGGAAAAATCACGGGATGGAAAACAAAGCTTCTTTCGATGGCAAGCCGTGTAACTCTAGTTCAATCATGTTTGAGTTCGCTTCATTCCTTCCCATGTGATGCAAACAACTCTTGTCCCTTGTTCAATATGCGATGACATTAATAGAAGATCGAGGAAATTTCTTTGGGGAGAAGTCGAAGGACAAAGGAAAGTGCACACTGTTGCTTGGACCACTATTAATAAACCTCGTGATAAGGGTGGATTGGGTATAAGGTCAATGCACCAAGTTAATTCTGCTTTCTTGAAAAAACTTGGGTGGCGGATGCTCGTAAAGCCACAGGCTTTATGGTCGAAGGTGTTGCAAAGAAAATATTGTAACAATTGGTGTTACATTGATATGTTCAAAGCCAAGCAAAATGTGTCGAATGTGTGGAGAGGAATTATGAGTACCATTGATGTGGTTCGGAAAGGTATAAATGTGGCTGTTGGAAATGGAGAGAGAAATTTCTCTTTGCACCATCGGCGGGCTACTGATAAACCTCTTTTGGAGCTACCTAATCCTTGTAATTCCTCTAGAGCTTTAAGATTTAACATTTAGTGAGTTATAGGACCCAAACGTTAGCTAGAAATGAGAAACTTTTGCAGCCTACTTACCTGCTGAAACCCTCCAGGCTATTACTTCTTGTGAGCTGAGTAGTAATGAGGATGAAATTGATGAGGTGTGTTGGAATGGAAATCTATTTGGTGGTTTCTCTATAAGATCGGCTCTGGAGATAATTCAAAATGAAGTGGAAGATGAGGATGATGAGAGAAGGGCTATAGTTTAGAAAAATCAAACACCTCAGAGAGTTAGAATGTTCTTATGGTTAGCTATACAAGATTGAATTATGACAAATAAAAATAGATACATTCGAAACCTTATAGACGATCCTCGATGCCAAGTATGTGGGGCTACAGAAGAGTGTACGAAGCACATCCTTAGATTGTGCCCTGCTGCAGTGATGTTATAGAGGAATTTAGGTGTGAATGATGGGGAGCGATTGGAACTAAATTTTAAGCAATGGCTGCTGAAAAATGTCTACGTTAAAATGAATAAAGGGCATAAGGGATGGCCGTTGATTTTTTCTGTAACAGTTTGGTGGCTTTGGAAGTGACAATACACTAGATGCTTTGAAAGGGATAACGCTAATATCCCAATAAATCAAACTGCATTCATCTATGCTCGTGTTGGGTTGATAAGAAAAGATTTGGATCATCATCACAAAGTCCACCTTCCAACTAAGAGAAGGAGGGGAGAGGTGCATGTTAAATGGAGCTCACCAAGGGAAGGTTGGGTGATGCTCAACTCTGATGGGGCGACAAAAGGAAAACCCGAAAAGGCCGGTGGGGGAGGACTAATAAAAGGTCACAGGGGGGAGCTTTATGAACTTTATGCTAGGAAATTTTTGGTAGAACTACCCTTAAGATAGGGTCATTTGTGAACAACTACCCATTTTTTTTATTTGTTTAGAACTACCCACAAGTTTTAAAAAGTTTGGGTAGCACTACCCACTAACATTTTTTGTTCAATTAAGACGTTATTGGAGCCTATTTTTTTCACTTTTGTCACCCAATTAACTCCCCCAATTTTTTTAAAGGTTTTAATTTACCGTAATTAACCTAATTAGGGTTTTAATTAGGATTCATTTTAGGGTTTATGAGTTTAGTATCATTTAGGGATTTTGATTTATAAGGCTTGGGGGTTTAATTGAATTCGGATTTTTGCTTATTTTAGCATTAATTGGTCATTGTAATTGACAAAAGTGAAAAATTGGGCCAAATTAACATTTTAATTGGACAGAAAACATTATTGGGTAGTGCTACCCAAACATTTCCAAACTTGCGGGTAATTCTAAACAAATAAAAAAATGGGTAGTTGTTCACAAATAATGACCCTATCATTAGGGTAGTTCTACACAAAATTTCCTTTATGATATAAAATGTGGTGTGTGTACCTGCACAAAGGCTAAATTGCTTGTGTTTTGAGGGGGTTGGCCATTGCTTGGAATGGAGGACATAGAAAAGTGCAAGTGTGTGTTGACTCAGAAGTTGTGCTTAAAATGTTGGAGGATGATACCTCCCCCAACTCTCCTTATATACATAATGTTCGAAAGTGTCTTGATCTCATTCACCGACAAGGTTGGGAAGTCACTCTCGAACATGTTTATCATAAGACGAATCGGGCTGCAGATTGGCTTGCAAATTATGGAGTTGAAGCGTCTCAGCCACTTACTATACTCTCGGCGGTCCCAAAGGATCTTAAGACGATTTTATTGGAGGATTTGGGAGGAGCTACGCATCGAAGAATGGTGCCAGTAGGGATGTAGCTATGGGTAGCATAGCTGCTGCCTTAGTATTTTATTTTACTTTCTTTTTCATTTTCTTTTTTCTAGCTTTGGTTCTTTGTTTTTCATTTGTTTGTTTGTTTTAGTGTCTTTTTTTCTAGGCTTTTCCCACTTTCTTACAAAAAAAAAATATTTATAGTGATTTACAATATCACAATAAGATTTAGTTAATATTTGTAAGGTAAGAAAAATAAGCAGGAAAATTTTTATCCATGGAGTGACATGTGTTAAGTTGTAGATTGAGTGTCCTCTGTTTTAAGTATATATATAGATAGATATAGATTTTTTTTCCAAATAAACTCAAACTCAAACTCCATTGAATTGCTAACCCAACCTTCATCAGCGTACTTAATCTAAAATCAATCTAGAAATTACCAAAGTTTATAAGAAATTAATAAATTTAATGTATAACTATCATGATTATTCTTCAATTTTATGTCTAATTAATTTTATAGATTACAATCAATCTAATTATCTTCGTAAACATTTTCATTTAAAGAATGTTGTATTATATTATTATTTTATGTTTATTTAAAATTAATTAATTATTTTTTTAATTTACTTATCCACCAATTTTATTTTTTTTGAAAGAACTTATCCACCGTTGTTTAATATTGAAGCTCTTAAATATAATTAACATTGTTGAAGGTTAAAGATCTCAAATTGATAATAACTATTTTTTTTTTTTTGAAAGAAATTGATAATAACTATATAAATTAGGAAGGTGGTGATATAATTTTAGATAAAATTCAAAAAAAAAAATAATAATGAAAATAGAGTTATTTAAACACCCCCCCCCCAAAAAAAAAAACAAAAAAAAAAAAAAAAACTAAAAAATACGTAATGTTGTATCTTGTTTTCCTTAAATTGGGGGTGATAGCTTTGACTAAATTTACCTTGATTATCCCCGTACAAAAAAAAAAATAAAAAAAATAAAAAATTACCTTGATTATTTACCTAAAAATAATTTGTTACAAACTTACAGTATATTTAAAAATTGATTTTTTATTACCAAATTTGTATATTAACATAAGATGCATTTTGCATAACATTGGTGTCCGGTGATAACTTCATTACGGGAATACAGAGTAAATTTCTATTTTGTGTTATGACAACCAAGTTATATTGTGGAAGGTAACCAATTGGTTGTTGGTGTAGTGGTGATTGGGACTACACTTGGTAGGGAGGACTCGTGTTCGATCCCCCACAACAACAATCGGAAGGGGACTGGAACCTAACCACCCAGAACTGATCCCCGAATCCGGATTAGCCCAAAGGGTGAACCGGGTGGAACACCAAAAAAAAAAAAAAAATATTGTGGAAGGTAAAATAGTACTCTGTATCTAATATTCCTATTCTTGATGATAATATAAAATGTATTATTTGATTTTCTACGTTATTAGTGTTATACTATACACATACTATACTGGAAATTAAGAATTGAGAGATTCTGTTGGAAAACATTTTTTTTTTTTCTTAGCTTAAAGATTTTTTGGCTATAATATTTACATAATCAAATAAATAAATGAATCAAATTTATACTTAAACTTTTAACGGTTTAAATTGAAAACATTTACAATGGCTACAAATTTATTGCAGTCATTGTACAGTCTTCCACTAATTATAATTACTCATATAATATTAATACAAATTTGTTAAATTAAATATTTACAAAATACAGATTATTTTTGTATATGTAAATATATTCAAAAATACATATCTGATATATTTTTTAAATACGCAATGTATTATTTAAGTTGAAATACAAATTATATATAATTAAAAAGTCAAATGTAATAGACGAACAAGATTGATTCATCTTAATATTTAAATGGCTAAGATAAAAAAAAAATGAATTACAATGGCTACATGTTTTATGTAGGCATGTAGCCATTGAAAAGTCTTCTTAATATTGTGTAGCTGTATTATGAGTAGTTTTCATATTGTACATAGCGGGATTAATTTAGATCTTTTAGTTAGGATAGAATATTGTGACTGGCTATGTCTTGCTTTCCAAGGGGATGAGTGTATGTATTATGTACAACACATAATGACTCTATGTCTTACGTTACCAAATATCAACATTCATCTAGCTTCAACTTTAATATTTGTTTAACTTCACTTGAATCATAATTAAGATTTTTTATTTTTTATTTTTATGGACTGGTAACTCATCATTAAGTTACAACCTTCATTTTATGCATATGCCTTGTAAACCATGATGTCAAATTTAAATATTATTTTTAGAAATTAAATATTAAAGTAATATCTCTTGAGATTATTTAATAATTATATATGTATTTTATGTCATACAAAATTAAATTAGTCGTTATTAATTCATATGTGTAATTATTTTGTGATCTAAAATGATATTTTAGGTATTTAGTATTTATTTTGTATTTTATTCATCATTGACGAGTTTTGAATATCTCACGTAAAAGATAATTAATTGGCTTAGTTAAAAAAAAAACGAAAAATACAGTTGTTTAAAAAATGAAGTTAGGCCCTGTTCTTTTAAGCTTCTGGGTAGAGCAGGGGTCAGTAGAGCAGAGAAGATTAAATTTCAGCATAGCAAATTTCAGGATAGCAGAGCAGAGCCGAGCAGAAAAGAGCCGAGCCGAGCAGAGCAGATTTCAACATTATTATTAATACTATTATTAATGTTAATATTATTATTATTATTAATACTATTATTATTATTATTATTATTATTATTATTATTATTATTATTAATGTTATTATTATTATTATTAATGTTATTATTATTATTATTATTATTATTATTATTATTATTATTATTATTATTATTATTATTATTATTATATATTAATGTTATTATTATTATTATTATTATTATTATTATTATTATTATTATTATTAATGTTGTTGTTATTATTACTATTATTATTATTATTACTATTATTATTATTATTATCATTATTATTATTATTACTATTACTATTATAATTATTATTATTATTATTATTATTATTATTATTATTATTATTATTATTATTATTATCATTATTATTATTATTATTATTATTATTATTATTATTATTATTATTATTATTATTATTATTATTATTATTATTATTATTATTATTATTATTATTATTATTATTATTATTAATACTATTATTAATGTTATTATTATTAATGTTGTTGTCATTATTATTATTATTATTTTTATTATTATTATTATTATTATTATTATTATTATTATTATTATTATTATTATTATTATCATTATTATTATTATTATTATTATTATTATTATTATTATTATTATTATTATTAATACTATTATTAATGTTATTATTATTAATGTTGTTGTCATTATTATTATTATTATTATTATTATTATTATTATTATTATTATTATTATTATTATTATTATTATTGTTATTATTATTATTATTATTATTATTTTTATTATTATTATTATTATTATTATTATTATTATTATTATTATTATTATTATTATTATTATTATTATTATTATTATTATTATTATTATTATTATTATTATTATTATTATTATTATTATTAGTACTACTACTACTACTACTACTACTACTACTACTACTACTATTAATATTACTATTACTATTACTATTACTATTATTAAGTGCATATACCATTGATTTAGGTGAGTGAAAACATAAATATATGTATACCATATTTAACATATGTTAATAGTAGAAAGATAAAAGACAACGGTTTACTTATATTTATTTCACAAAAATTTTAAAATAGAATGATTTAATGAGTAATAATGATTTAACTTATAAATTTGTCTTAATCATATATTTTTAACACTAAAAATAATTATGATATACAAAGTACTACTTGAAAACAACCTCTTTTTTTTAATTCTTAAATTGTATGGAAATATTTGAAAAAAAATCAAATCAATGAACTAACAATCAATACCCACATACATAAAAAGTTTCTAGATATTGTGATTTTAATATCAAATGTTTATAAAAGAAATTGTTATTAATTGTTATTATTATTTATTTATTTATTTATTTTGAAAGAATTGTTATAATTATTAGAAATTATTAATTAATTATATTATTAAATATTAATTCATAATAGTTTTAATTATTAAATAATAATAATGATAACAATTATTATTAATTATAATTAATAAATATTAATTATTATTAATATAAATAATTATTAAAATTATATTCAATATTAATAATTATTATAATTATTCAAAATAATAAATTATTATCATCAATACAACATTAATTATTACTATGGTTATTATTAATTATTATTTAAAAGCAGAGCAGAGCAGATTTCTTTAGAGAAGAGCAGAGCACATCAGATTTGATTTGAGCGGAACAGGGCTCAGCAGAGCAGAGTGTAATACCCCGTATTTTTAAGCAACTTACTTATTATTAATTATGGATTTTTCCGAAATATTTTATTATTATACAAAAATATCAATATGATTTTACGAAGATAATTTTATAATTATATAAAGATTTTAATTGTACGATTCAAGTCAAAGTTTGTCGTATCCAAATCAAATTTTCAACCGTTAATACCTTGTACCCAATTTAGACGACAAAGTACGAAATTCGCTATTTATACACGAGTCCAATTCATATGTGTAGTACATCAGTACTGCACAAAAATAGTACATCAATTTACCTAGTATTCCACTTCTATATATATTTTAAAAATATATATAATTTGAGCATGTCGACAAAGGGGGGAAAACCCACCCACTTGCCCACTTGCTTCCTCCATTAATGGTGAAGGTTGAAATAGTACCAAAGCCATTGCTATAAATAGCCATGAGACCATGGCACTACTTCACCATCTCCTACTTCATCTTCTTACTTTCCTTCTCCTTTCTCCTTCCTCCTCCATAATCACCTCCTTTTAGCTTTCATTTATGGTCTTGAGTGAAGGAGTTATGTCTTCGTCGTGTGCAATTACTAGATATATAATTGGATCAAATTATGGAGATAATTAAGTTCGTACTTTTGGGTCGTTATTTTTCCATAGCTAGAGGTACTAACGATCTTTAGACTAGTAAAATAGGCCAAAGCCCAATTGGACGGATCCTATAAGGTCACACAAAGGGGAAAGATCGAGCATTAGAGGACGAGGCCCATCATGGACCTCATCACTCTAGGTGGCCGGCCATATGGGGATTAGAAGTGGTTTTTGGGCTTCGTGCCCTAGTCTAATTATAATGAGATTATAAATAGCCTAGGTGCCTAGGTTTGCAAGTACATAATGCAATTAACTGATTAGTGTGATCAAACCCTAATTAGCAAACACAAAACCCAACCCCTCTCATAGTCCTCTCTCACACGGCTCTCTCTTCCTCCTCGGCGCCGGTGGTGTCTCGTGATGGTGGTGGTTCGTGCTGTGGTCGGTTGTCCATAAAGGTGGTGATCGCGGTTTTCTTCAATCACTCGACCAATCTAGTATTGGTGGACGACTCGTTCGAATCTCGTGGACTAAGTAGAGGAGCAACGCTTGGGGCTCTATTCTCTCCCTGATTTGTCTGTCGAATAGCTTTTTGGAATTCACGTGTCAAAGGTATGACTATGTGTCTTGTGTGTTATGCATGCGATTCTGGATTGGTACTTGATTGAATATGATTCATGTTATTTCCGCTGCGTAGAACCTATAAACTCCTACAGTGGTATCAGTTAGCCTCTTGCATTAACGCGCTAGATCATAATAATACGATTATTTGATGTCCACGTTAATTTTATAATCAATTAAGAGGGAGAAATTAATTTAATTATGGTTCAATTATTATATTTAATGTGATTAAACTTTTAAAATCGATTAAATGTGATTTAATTATGCTCAAAATAGCCATGAAGAGACTAAAATTTAGCCCTAAATTGTTCGAAATTTTCGAACCCCCTAACCCTATTTTTCGAATTTTTCGAAAATACTAGCTCTAAAATATGATTTTTTTTTTTTTTTGTGCTTCATTTTGATTTAATTCGATTTATTTTATGATTCATAATTTTAATCAGATTGATTTATGCATAAAAGTGTTTTGTGTATGATCATCAATTTAATTTTAAAAGTTAGAATTAAATTGGGATTAATTTTATGAAGAACCCTAATTTTAAGATTGAATGTTGATTTAATTTTAATCTTATAAACTGATTTAATTTAATTTTAATTAAATTAAAAACACAAATAAAAAAAAATATTTTGGTCGGCAACCGCGGCTGGGTGGCGCAGCCACGGCGGCTGCCGACCAGGTGGCAGTCCGAGAGGGAGGGAGGGAGGGCATGCGGTCGGGGATGGCTGTGGGCAGCAGCGTGCAAGCGTTGCACGGCTGCTGCCATGGCTGCCAGAGCTGCTGCCCGTTGCTGCCTTGAGGTAGTGGTTGCTGTTGTGGCAGCCAGCCACCGTGGCTAGCTTCGGCTAGCCAACCACGGTGGCCGACGATTTTTCAAAAAAAAAAATTAAATTATCTTATTTTAAAAATTATTTCAATATAATTATGAATTATTTTGGGATAAAATCAGTTTTATTTTGGATAAGTTAAAATATTTTGAAAAATATGATCTTTTATTTTAAAGGATAAAATTGGTTTTATTTGGATAAAATCTTTTATTTTAAGATAAAATCAAATATTCAAAATTTGTTATATTTGATATTATCCATATTTATTGTTGTTAAATTGGTAATTATCCTAATTAAAGTGGTTAGTTTTGGATAATATTGATTAGGATATTCTGAGCATATTCCAAAAGGATAATAATTGATTTAAATAATGTGATTATCCCATCATTAGATTAGGATATAATTGATTTTAAATTTATTTGATGGGCTAGTAATTTGGATAGAATATCCTAAATTTGTTAGGATAATCATGAAAGATTAAATATGATTTATCTTTCTAGATTAATATATGAGTTGGTTCTATCTCATGACTAAATTAAATATATGATGTTCTATAAACGGTCATGAATAATATATGATATTATCTAATTATGATTAAAATATAAGATATTTTAGAAAATGCGTTAACTTTATTATGAACATTCGATGTTGTAGTTTAGACAAGCATGTTGAGTGATTTATTATATGACACTTTTATAATATATGATACTATGTTGCTATATATAGACTAGTATGGCCCATAAATTCTTAAATACGATCTGCGCATCGTGAAGTATTTTTTTAATCTAAATACGGTCTGCGTACCGTTTAGTATTTTTGTAATTTTTATTTAAAGTAAATAGAATAGTTATTTAAAGTCCAAAGAAGCCCATGAAGTGAAGGCCTAAAGGAGCAAGGTGGATGGAGATCCATGATGATTCAAGTGGGAGCATTTTCATTTCTAGTTTTCTTAGGACTAAGGGGCCATACTAATTGTAGGCGTCGCTCGAAGTGCACCTACGTTAAAAGCATGTGTGAATATGCTTGGCACTCTTAGGAAGTAGGAATTGACATATACTATTAGGGACAAGGAAAGTAGGGAGCCGCCAACAAGTTTTTAAGGAACTTGTAAACCGTTCACGGATCATTTAAGGCAACCACGAATAAAGGGACAACGATAGGCAACAACGATTGACCCGTGAAGGTTACACCCCATTCATAATCCATGAGATTACTAACTCCATATGGTTCGGAACAAACGAAAGGAGTATCGAGGATGATGGTACGAAGTGAGTCATGGAGTCACATTCGCCCGTATTGGCCTCTACTCGATTCTTATAGTTAAAAGTGATTCCTGCGATCTCAAAGGCATACAAACAAAGATTCAATTTGCTCCAAACTATTATTAAGCTAAATTGGTATAATATTAATGCAACATATTATTGTAAAATATTGTGATCACTTGATTAAACAACAAGATTAAAAAGGAACCTAAACCGGTTGTCCAAATTATCTTATTAGGCGTGATTTTCATTTACATATTCCCTTTAAACATGCAATATGGTGATCATAATAACAATAGAATAAACATTAATATTGGAAGCAATTCAACAATAAATTGTTAGTCAAATCAAATATAAAATAACCTAATCATGATACTAGCAATATAAAATAAAATAAGAGTAATTCATTTAATTAATTACTTATGTTCCGCGCGTTCCTTTAAATTGCTACATCATGAATAAACTTTTAGTAACTTCAATAAAAATATAAATCAAATGGAAATTAAATTAAATAAAAAGTAGAGTTGATTTGGTCCAAACCCTCAGTTATTTATACCTTTCACGCCTTAGTTTAAGGACGGAACCACGGGTTTAGTGTATACTCCTTGGAGTGCTTAGGGGAATTATTATGGAAGAATAAGGAGGCTAGAAATTAGGTTAAAGAGGGAGAAGAGAATAATTTTTGGTGTAAGGTGAGAGAGAATGATTATTGGTGCCCCGAACTGCAGAAAGGGGGGTCCTATTTATAGAAAAAATGAGCAGAGGGAACACGCGGAACCCTAAAAAGATAAAAACCCTAAAAAATAATACCGTGTCACGGAAAAGAGCACCGTGACACGGTGACAGGCACCGTCAGACAGGGGAAGATCCCGTGACACGGGGAAAAAACTGAGTGACGCGGGAAATAATTAGGTTACGGGAAGTGAAAACGCGTTTAGGGATTACGCGGAGAAAACACGGAGCAATCCCGTGGCACGGGATGTGCACCGTGACACAGGAAGAAATGCCGTGACACGGCATTGTCCACCGTGGCACAGTGCAGTATGCCGTGTCACGGTGTAAAAAGTACGCGGAAATTACACGGAATATTCCAGTGTCACGGAATGGGCACCGTGACACGGGAAATTGCACCTTGACACGGTGCAAAATCTCGTGACACGGGGGAAAATTGTGCAGAATTACAAAGATGGGAACCGTGTCACGGGAATCAGCCCCGTGACACGTCAGCTTTTGCCACGTCGCGACATTTTTGCTGCTGCGCGGTAATTTCAGTTTTTTACTCGTTTTTTAAAATAATCATAACTTTTGATCCGTAACTTAGAATAAGTCATATAATATATCATTGGAAATACAATCAAGTATAATTTCCAACCCAATTGGAATCAAGTCAAAATGATATGTAGATTTTGAGATATGGCTGTTTTAGTGGAAGGGTATCGGTTTTAGGCCGAGTTTAGTGTTTTGCTCATATCTTTTTCGTTATAGCTCGGAATTGGGATTATGATATATGGTTGGAAAGCTTATTTAAAAGCCTATCCAAAAAAATAATAATTGGATCAAAATTGTATATCCATAAAATCAATTTCTCTCAATTTTGCGATGTGGACACGAAAAGTGGAAAATAGGTTATGGTTTAGAGAAATGAGCTAGAAATTAGATTGGTTCATGAAATATATTGGATAGAACATGGATTTAAGCACTCCAAAGATTAAATACTCAACTCGACCAATAATGGCGGTGAAGGTGTTCATCAACGGGTTTGGTTTTGTGGAGTTATTTTTAGGTGTCTACAGAAGCCCCCACTTTGACTGAGTTTGTAGAAACGTCAGTTTCGAAAACGATAGTCAAAGTAGCCGATTGGGACGGAGAATGATTTAAGACATTTTGCGATCCTAAATTGTATACGCCGATACCTGCAGAAAAATGTTAGTTCTACAGATAAAAGAGTAAAGGGATAGAATGCTTATCTAACACCAGTGTATTGGTGGCAAATGAGCTTGGTAGGTTCCTATGCTTGAAGGAATCCACCGGATGACGTTTGTTGAAACGCTTTCCATGCTTGAGGAAAGCCGACTGATGAATTTGGTAGCTTTCTAAGCCTGAAGAAATCTACCAGATGATACTTTCCATGCTTGAGGAAAGCCGACGTATGAATTTGGCGGTTTTCTATGCTTGAAGAAATCCACCGGATAATACTTTCCATGCTTGAGGAAAGTCAACAGATGATGATATTGCAAGTCTTTGTGTATCGAGAACCTTGTGCCGTGAAATGATGGTGGTTCGATTGTCCCCGAACGTGGGTTGTAGGTGGCCCGCTTGTCCCTGGACGTGGGCTGTAGATGGTCCGCTTGTCCCCGGACGTGGGATGTAGATGGTCCGCTTGTCCTCGGACGTGGGCTGTAGATGGTCCGCTTGTCCCCGGACGTGGGCTGGTTGTAAATGGTCCGCTTGTCCCCGGACGTGGGCTGTAGATGGTATGCTTGTCCCCGGACGTAGGCTGTAGATGGTCCGCTTGTCCCCGGACATGGGCTGGTTGTAAATGGTCCGCTTGTCCCCGGAGGTGGGATGTAAATGGTCCGCTTGTCCCCGGACGTGGGCTGTAAATGGTCCGCTTGTCCCCGGACGTGGGCTGTAGATGGTCCGCTTGTCCCTAGACGTGGGCTGTAATTGAGACCTGCAAAATAAAATCTGCCAGGGGACTCGTATAGACTATGATTGACTTAACCAAGTGACTTGACCAAGTTTGACTTGACACGACATGACATGACATGAGTATGACTTGTGATTCTGTGTGTATAGTTTGAGTGTGTGTGTGTGTGCAGACACAAGCAACTGAAAATGCAAAAGAAAAAAAAATTCCATCATTTTTGTCATGAGACGAGTGGAGGGTACCGACTTTCTCCCGAAAAAGAAAGACGTGAAAAATGAAATTTTATTTTCGAACTTCCCTCGATAAAAATTTTAAAAAAGTTTTTGAACTTCCCCAAAATAAAATAATGAAAAAGGAAAGAAGTTTTGAACTTCCTCCTTGAGCAAGACGAAATGAATCGTATGGATTGAATTGCTTGTCCTGAAAATAATGTATGCATGATGCATGTTCTTAGGCCAGGAGGCTAAGGACAATTACATCATGTGACACGATAGATGAATGAACTTAAGTCATGGAGCTAAGCATCATATATGGTGTAAAGAAGCAATCTTGAACGTCACTTAGGTCTGGAAGCTAAGCACGTATACAGATGAAGTGATTACAAACGTTGCTTAGGTCAAGGAGCTAAGAACAATATGCTTCGTATTATTACAAATCATTGATATAGAAATGTTACTCAGCACATTATGCGATGCATGAAACAATAAACATTGCTCAGGTCAGGAAGTTAAGCAAGTATACAATGTTGTCTTGAAAGATGATGAAGCATGCGCGGTAATGAAACAAGATTTCATGATAAAGGGTTCCTAAGGGAAAGATGATATGGATATGTATGTGTGAGTGAATTGTGTGAATGTGACACTAAGGCTGGCTGCAAAGGTTATGGTGATGGAAATATATGTGAGAAGAATCAAAGATGATAACTTTTTAGGCTGGGTAGGCTAAATGATGTGGGTTCAAGCCCCCAAGTCTAGCTCTAAATGGGTAGAGGTAAGCATTGGATATTCTTTTGACTCGATCATGCATATGAATGTGGCCGCACCTCAATATGAGGTTGCCTACGTATCCGTTAGGAATCAGGCCGAACGTAGCTCTAGCTGAACTTTACACAAGTGTATGTACACCTCAAAGAGTTCTTTCAAGGGTTGTAAGGTGGTTAAGCTGAAGGTTTAAGGAAGAAAGGGGTAAAAGGCTCAAGACCCGAGAGAAGCCCCCAAGATGTGTAATTGTGAATTTGAAAATTTTGAATTTTGCAAGTTTATTTTCAATAATTTTTTTTTTTGCTTGGATTTTTTTTTTTCATTCTTTTGAATCAATGTAGGCAATCTCAGATCATGCGGTCCATCACTCACTTAGCATTCATGTTTCTCAGACACGGTGCCGAGCACTCGATGAGAGGCGCAATTTGAGACGTGTTCATATCAAAGACATTGGAACAGTTGCCTTTAGACATTGTTTTATTGTTGCTTTGCTGCTTTTTTCTACTTACTTTTTGAATGTTATACAATTACACATCTTCCAATCCCAGGGTTAAGTGAATGTGGGTTTAAGAAATGAAGGCCAAACGTTAGACGAGGCTTAAAATGGTTGATGAAGAAATGGAATGTGATTGAACGGTTAACAGGGAATGACAGGGTTGCAAAGGTGCCTCAAGTCACTGGTGTACCTTGGGTTTAGTTCGGTAATTGATTTTTTATTTTTTTATTTTATTTATATTTTTTTTTAGAATGAATGAATGAGAGAATGAAAAATGATCGAGATGTAAAGGAAAATTGCTCATTTTATTAATAGAAAAGGTGAACGAAACACATGAAACATATAAAAAATTCAAAGTGGGAAACCTATGCTAGACATGAATGGGGGAATGGAGATGAATGATAAAGAAAGAAATCATGAAATCTTGCACGAAGGATCTGTGTGCCTTGTATTCATTACTTCTTGCTGCCTGGAGGGACAGGAAGTTTGTCTTCATCCATCAAGTCTTGAATGACGTCCTTCAAATTCCAACATTGCTCCGTAGTGTGGCCCTTCCTTGATGGTACTTGCAATGGGCATTGGGATTCCATTTGGCGCTTCTTTCTTCAGGTTTTGGCTCTGGAAATGGTCCAATAGGTGTGATCAAGCCTTGACCGTAAAGGCGATCAAAGGCCGCATCATAAGTCATTCCTAAAGGAGTGTAAGTTCTTTTCTTCTTGGGCAATGGAGCATCAAGAGCTAACACTTCATTGATATCAACTTGGCTTATATTGTTGGTAGTATTTTCGTGCTTAGAAGACAAATAACAAGGATGGTCGTTCTTCTTGTTTTTCCAAGTGTTATTATTGTTACTACCAGCAGTCTTTATTAGCTCATCCTCGATATTGATACCGATGTCGTATACAGCTTCGAAAGTGTTCAGAGGAAGAAATTTAAGATGTTCCCTATATTTATGAGTCGGATTTTGAATAAAGAGGCAAACCATCTCTCTTTCTTTGGGAGGATCTACCAAGAGTGAATTTGTTTCCCTCCACCTGTTCAGGTAAGCGGTGAAGCCTTCATTCTCTTTCTGTTTGAGAATGGAGAGTTCACGTTCAAAAGTTTTGGTTTGAATGTTACACTTGTAACGATTCATGAAACTGTCGGTGACATCTTGACAATTTGCAGTATGCTTGGCATCTAAGGAATAAAACCATTGTTGGCAAGCATGTACTAAGGAGAGAGGGAACACCGTAGGGAAGAGCGTTACGTCCAATCCCTTAAGAGCCATGGTTGTAGAGAACGCCTTCAAATGGAATATTGGATTGTCCGTAAGCTTGAACTTTGGAATATCAGCAGTGGAGAACTTTTCAGGGAGTCTGTCCTTCACATCCAAAGGAGTGGGAGATCGTTCCACATAAGTGAAATCCTCAGAAATCTTACTCATTTGTTCCTTCAGTTTGTCAAGGGTGGAAACAGTGACCTTGTTTTGTTCCATGGTAGTGACCCTAGTGGTAAGGGTTTGCATCATGGAAGACAGTTCATCGATGGATTTGTTGATGTTCTCAATATCTTCTTTAGTGGCCATTGAAAGGTGATAAGTAATGTGGAGATGGCAAAGTTCTCTTTGAACGCCTATTAGATCTGATAGATTGTTGCGATAATGACTCGAACCGTATTAATCTATCCTTGTTCCTTGACCAAGTACTGTGAAATAAAATAATTCACTTAATTGTTTGACTCATTGCTCAAGATAGATAAGGAAGAAAAAATAGACATTTGAAAACAGGTGAGAAAACTCCACTCATTTTTTATTATGACGAAAAATGAGTGCATGAACCTAGTATACGATCATAAACGACCTGGTGCACGACTCGAGTCGGAACATTAAGAAAGTGTGTGGACTATACTTGACTCGTGAGTGACTAAGTGATGTTATAAGACTCGTGGTATGATCGTATGGCTAGACATGTGAACAATAACCAAAATGACTGACGCGAGGACCAAATTAACACTAGAGACTTGACTGGACTTATTTCAAGGGCACCGTGACACGGAAAACTGTACCGTGTCACGGTACAAACTGTCGTGACGAGGTGATTTTTTTTAAATTTTTTTTTTTTTTGGGAAATCCACCGTGTCACGGTGGAAATTGCCGTGACACGGTGAACTTTCTCGTGCCACGGTAAACTTCCCGTGCCACAGTGGATGCTGACGTGGCACGGGAAATTTTTAATTTTTTTTATTTTTTTTTTGGAAATCCACCGTGTCACGGTGGAAATTTGCCGTGACACGGTAGAGTTTCCCGTGGCACGACAGACTTTTTTTTTTTTTTGCTGCAGGTCCACCGCGCCACGGTGGACAGTCCCGTGTCGCGGCAACCCTTCCCCCCCCCCCCCCCCCCTTTTTTTTTTTGCTAATTACTAAGTGAGTACGGTCCATTGGCAATCGTTAGTCATAAAATAATCCACCATAGACAAAGAAAGATCGTTAAGGTTAGGATCAAAACGACCAAACATAAAACACGTAGGCACAATGATGTAAAGAATAGTTCGCAACCTAAGGTCAAGTTCTATGTTCGACTATGGTCAAGTTTATTTGGTGTCAATAGGGTACCATGGTTAAGAGTTTGGACGCGTTAGCAAGGAAGCCTCCCTTGAGGGTGTATGCCAACGGGCGGCTCCGCGAGTTCGTGATGAAATCGAACTCGACTCCATAGTTTGGGTGGATTTAATAACTCGGATGAACCCTTATTGCCATGAGCGTTTTTTGGTTGATAGAGCTTAAATCCCCCGGGGCTAAGACCTATGTAGAACACACACGTTTTTTTCAGAAAAATCGAAGGAAGTTGACTATGAGAAGAGAAAATAATCCACCGAACTGATTTTAGGACTCCCGTGACACGGCAAAGATTCCCGTGCCACGGTACGACACACCGTCAGACGGTGCACTGTACCGTGACACGGCAGATTTTGCCGTGGCACGGCAGTTAGAAAATCTGACTGGTGCCTAGTTTTCCTTCGTACGCAATCAAAATATTCAATTTCTCCTACGGGACAGACCTAAATGCGACGTTAAAACGTCTATGCATATGCAAAAATGCCAAATTAATCACAGGAATATTTTTCAAGAATCTTTCAAGTCTCATTGTAGACACCTAAAAATGACTCCCCAAAACCAAACCCGATAATGAACAACCTTTCACCGCCACTATTGGTCGGGTTTAGTATTTAATCCCGAGAGTGCTTCAAAAATCGTATTTTATTAAATTCATATTTTTGAACAGTCCATGGATTAGTCTTGATGTTTGGTAAAAGCATAGTTTTAATTTCAGCCTAAACTTATTAATTAATTTTTAGCCCAAGCCTTTTTATTTTATTGTTTTATTATTATATATTTTTGGCCCAAACATTTTATTTATTTTAATTTAATTATTTTCATATTTTAGCCCGAATAATAAAAGTCAGAAAAGGCCCGAAATTATCAATCGGCACTTAAAAAGCCGAAGGAAATTAGGGTTAAAAATGTATTTAGACGGAAAATGGACTGGAAATTCCCGCGCCACGGCAGACTGCCACCGTGTCACGGGAATCCTTCCCGTCTGACGGTGGATCTTCCCGTGACACGGGAGGTCTGCCGTGACACGGGACATTCCGTGTCTTTTCCGCGTAAACCCTTAACGCGTTTTTTATCCCGTTGTCTGAAAATTTCCCGCGTCACGTCAAAATTATACCGTGTCACGGGAAGATGTATCGTCTGACGATGGAGCTTCCCGTGTCACGGTACAGTCTGACCGTGTCACGGGATACTTCTTTAGGGTTTTTATCATTTTAGGGTTCCGTGTGCTCCCTCAGCACATTTTCCCTATAAATACCCCCTCATTTCTGATGTACGGGGCACCGAGTAATTCTCTAATTTTATTTTCTCTCTTCTATGCTATTAGCCTAAACACTAGCCTACCCTTTTCACTTCAAAATTCCTTCTTCAAGTACTCAAAGGAGTCCATACTTTACTCGTGGTTCTATCCTTAAGCCAAGGCGTGAAAGGTAGAATTGTTTGAGGGTTTGGCCCCAAATCTACCTTACTTTATTTAATTTAATTTAATTTAATTACTGTTTATTTATTTCCTTGAAGTTACTAACTCGTTTATTATTTTGTAGTTGCAAACAAACAGAATCAAAGTAAGGATCATGCTCCTTTTATTTTTATTATTCTTCTAACGATTGTATGTTGTTGGAATTGTGATTAAATGGGTTTTAATATTAATGTTATTTTATTATATTTATGATCACCATATTGCATGTTTAAAGGGAATATGTAATTGAAAATCACGACTAATAAGATAATTTGGACAACCGGTTTAGGATCCTTTTTAATCTTATTATTAATTGAAGTGATCACCAATATTTTAGAATTATGTGTGCATTAATATTAAACCAATTTAGTTAAATAATAGTTTGGAGCAAATTGAATTATTGTTTGTATGCCTTTGAGATCACAGGAATGCTTTTCAATATAAGAATCGAGTAGAGGCCAATACGGGCGAATGTGACTCCATGACTCACTTCGTACCATCATCCCCGATCCTCCTTTCGTGGTTCCGAACCATATGGAGTTAGTAATCTCATGGATTATGAATGGGGTGTAACCTTCACGGGTCAATCGTTGTTGCTTATCGTTGTCCCTTATCGTGGTTGCCTTTTATGATCCGTGAACGGGTTACAAGTTCCTTACAAACTTGTTGGCGGCTCCCTACTTTCCTTGTCCCTAATCGTATATGTCAATTCCCACTTCCTATGAGTGCCAAGCATATTCACCACATGCTTTTAACGTAGGCGCACGTCGAGCGACGCCTACAATTTGGCGACTCCGCTGGGGAGGATTCTTAAATATTTATCGATTTGAGTGATCGGTATTTAATTAAGATGAGTGGATGAGACTTGAAAGATTCTTGAAAAAATATTCCTGTGATTAATTTGGCATTTTTGCATCTGCATAGACGTTATAACGTCGCGTTCAGGTCTGTCCTGTAGGAAAAATTGGATAACTTGGTTGCGCGCGAAGGAAAACAGGGCACCAGTCAGATTTCATGACTGCCGTGTCACGGTACAGTGCACCGTCTGACGGTGCACAGTACCGTGACACGGGAATTTTTGCTGTGTCACGGCAGTCCTAAAATCAGTCCGGTGGCTTATTTTCTTTCCTCACAATCGACTTCCTTCGATTTTCTGAAAAAACGTATGTGTTCTACATGCGTCTTAGCCCCGAGGGATTTAAGCTCTATCGACCCAAAAACACTCATGGAAATAAGGGTTCATCCGAGTTATTAAATCCACCCAAACCATGGAGTCGAGTTCGATTTCATCACGAACTCGCGGAGCCTCCCGTTGGCATACACCCTCAAAGGAGGCTGCCTTGCTAACGCGTCCAAACTCTTAACCATGGTACCCTTTTGACACCCAAAGCTTGACCAATAGTTGAACATAGATCTTGACTCTAGGTTGCGAACTTTTTTTACATCATCGTGCCTAAATGCTATGTGGTTGTTTGGTGCTAACCTTCATGTGTTTACTCTTTTGTTTAACCCATGATCGAGGGTTTTTATTCTCACATAGTAATTAGTACGGACCTAAAATCTGGAAAAACCACAAAACTGACCTGGAACTGCGCACCGTGTCACGGCATGTTCTGCCGTGACACGGGGCTCACTACCGTCTGACGGTAGACTGCACCGTGTCACGACAGACTGCACCGTGACACGGTGCCCAGGAAAAGTGTCCTGTCAGTCTTTTTTTTATTCTTGTGCGTACGTATGTGGATGTTGTGTCCGGTTTGGTGTCATGTCTAGTTGTACGGTTAAAACACGCGTCCATAACCTCACCTAATCAATCACATATCACACATTTTTCTTTAGTCGTGCACTACTTTTTGACCGTATTTTAGGGTAGTCTTGTTTTTTGTGTCGTTTTTTTTTTCGGAGTAAGTCGGATGGTATCCTCCCTTTAAAAATAAACAAGTAGAATTTAAAAATTATAGATTTAAAAAAAAAAAAAAATGTCGTGTCACGGTACAGTGCACCGTCTAACGGTGTGCCGTACCGTGGCACGGGAATGTTCACCGTGGCACGGCAATTTCCACCGTGACACGGTGGATTTTTCAAAAAAAAAAAAAAAATATATTGTCGTGTCATGGTACAGGGCACTGTCTGACGGTGTGTCGTACCGTGGCACGAGAATGTTCACCGTGGCAAGGCAATTTCCACCGTGACACGGTGGATTTTTCAAAAAAAAAAAAAAAAAAAAATTGTCGTGTCATGGTACAGGGCACCGTCTGACGGCGTGCCGTATCGTGGCACGGGAAAGTTCACCGTGTCAATTTCCACCGTGACACGATGGATTTTCCAAAGAAAAAAAAAAATTGTCGTGTCACGGGAAACTCTACCGTGTCGTGGAAATTTCCACCTTGACACGGTGGATTTTCCAAAAAAAAAAAAAGAAAGCGCCAGTCAAGTCTTCCGTGTTAATTTGGTCCTCGCGTCAGTCATTTTGGTTATTGTTCACATGTCTAGCCATACGATCATACCACGAGTCTTATAACATCACTTAGTCACTCACGAGTCAAGTATAGTCCACACACTCTCTTTATGTTCCGACTCGAGTCGTGCACCAGGTCGTTTATGATCGTATATTAGGTTCATGCACCCTTTTTTCGTCATAATAAAAAATGAGTGGAGTTTTCTCACCTGTTTTCAAATGTCTATTTTTCCTATCTTGAGCAATGAGTCAAACAATTAAGTGAATTATTTTATTTCACAGTACTTGGTCAAGGAACAGAGATAGATTAATACGGTTCGAGTCATTATCGCAACAATCTCTCATATCTAATAGGCGTTCAAAGAAAACTTTGCCATCTCCATTACTCATCACCTTTCAATGGCCACTAAAGAAGACATTGAGAACATCAACAAATCCATTGAGGCACTGTCTTCCATGATGCAAACCCTTACCACTAGGGTCACTACCATGGAACTAAACAAGGTCACTGTTTCCACCCTTGACAAACTGAAGGAACAAATGAGTAAGATCTCTGAGGATTTCACTTATGTGGAACGGCCTCCCACTCCTTTGGATGTGAAGGATAGACTCCCTGAAAAGTTCTCCACTGCTGATATTCCAAAGTTCAAGCCTACTGACAATCCAATATTCCATTTGAAGGCGTTCTCTACAACCATGGCTCTTAAGGGATTGGACATAACACTCTTCCCTACGGTGTTCCCTCTCTCCTTAGAACATGCTTGCCAACAATGGTTTTATTCCTTAGATGTCAAGCATACTGCGACTTGGCAAGATGTCACCGACAGTTTTATGAATCGTTACAAATGTAACATTCAAACTAAAACTTCTAAACGTGAACTCTCCATTGTCAAACAGAAAGAGAATGAAGGCTTCACCGCTTACCTGAACAGGAGGAGGGAAACAACTTCACTCTTGGTAGATCCACCCAAAGAAAGAGAGATGGTTCGCCTCTTTATTCAAAATCTGACTCATAAGTATAGGGAACATCTCAAATTTCTTCCACTGAACACTTTCGAAGCTGTATACGACATCGGCATCAATATCGAGGACGAGCTAAAAAAGACTGCTGGTAGTAACAATAATAACACTTGGAAAAACAAGAAGAACGACCATCCTTCTTCTTCGTCTTCTAAGCACGAAAATACTACCAAAAATATAAGTCAAGTTGATCTCAATGAAGTGTTAGCTCTTGATACTCCATTGCCCAAGAAGAAAAGAACTTACACTCCTTTAGGAATGACTTATGATGCGGCCTTTGATCGCCTTTATAGTCAAGGCTTGATCACACCTATTGGGCCATTTCCAGAGCCAAAACCTGAAGAAAGGAGCGCCAAATGGAATCCCAATGCCTATTACAAGTACCATCAAGGAAGGGGCCACACTACGGAGCAATGTTGGAATTTGAAGGACGTCATTCAAGACTTGATGGATGCAAACAAACTTCCTGTCCCTCCAGGCGGCAAGAAGTAATGAATACAAGGCACACAGATCTTTCGTGCAAGATTTCATGATTTCTTTCTTTATCATTCTTCTCCACTCCCCCATTCATGTCTAGCATAGGTTTTCCACTTTGATTTTTTTTTTTTATATGTTTCATGTGTTTCGTTCACCTTTTCCATTAATAAAATGAGCAATTTTCCTTTACATCTCGATCATAGAATTTTTCATTCATTCATTCATTCTAAAAAAAAAAAAAAAAAAAAAAAAAAAAAAAAAAAAAAAAATCAATTACCGAACTAAACCCAAGGTACACCAATGACTTGAGGCACCTTTGCAACCATGTCATTCCCTGTTAACCGTTCAATCACATTCCATTTCTTCATCAACCATTTTGAGCCTCGTCTAACGTTTGGCCTTCATTTCTTCAACCCACATTCACTTAACCCTGGGATTGGAAGATGTGTAATTGTATAACATTCAAAAAGCAAGTAAAAAAAAAAAGAAAGCAGCAAAGCAACAATAAAACAATGTCTAAAGGCAAGTGTTCTAATGTCTTTGATATGAACACGTCTCAAATTGCGTCTCTCATCGAGTGCTCGGTACCGTGCCTGAGAAACATGAATGCTAAGTGAGTGATGGACCGCATGATCTGAGATTGCCTACATTGATTCAAAAGAATGAAAAAAAAAAGTTCAAAGCAAAAAAATATGTTGAAAATAAACTTGCAAAATTCAAAATTTTCAAATACACAATTGCATATCTTGGGGATTCTCTCGGGTCTTGAGCCTTTTACCCCTTTCTTCCTTAAACCATCAACTTAACCACATTACAACCCTTGAAAGACCTCTTTGAGGTGTACATACACTTGTGCAAAGTTTGGTTAGAGCTACGTTCGGCCTGATTCCTAACGGATACGTAGGCAACCTCACATCGAGGTGCGGCCACATTCATATTCATATCCATGCATGATCGAGTCAAAGAATATCCAATGCTTATCCCTACCCATTTAGAGCTAGACTTGGGGGCTTGAACCCAAATCACATTAGCTTACCCAGCCTGAAGAGTCATCATCTTTAACTCTTCTCACATCTCTTTCCATCGCTATAACCCTTGCAGCCAGCCTTAGTATCACATTCACACACTTCACTCACACATCCATATCCATATCAATCATCCTTCCCTTTAAGAGCCCTTTATCATGAAATCTTGTTTCAATACTGTGCATGTTTCATCATATTTAAAGACAACATTCAGTAGAAGAAACATTGTATACTTGCTTAGCTTCCTAACCTGAGCAATGTTCATTGTTTCGCATAATGTGCTAAGAAACATTTATATATCAATGATTTTTAATCATACAAAGAATATCGTGCTTAGCTCCTTGACCTAAGCAACGTTCATTATGCAATAATCACTATACGTGCTTAGCTTCCAGACCTAAGTGACGTTCAAAATCGCTTCTTTACACCATATATGATGCTTAGCTCCATGACTTAAGTTCATTCATCTATCGTGTCACATGATGTAATTGTCCTTAGCCTCCTGGCCTAAGAACATGCATCATGCATACATTATTTTCAGGACAAACAATTCAATCCATACGATTCATTTCGTCTTGCTCCAGGAGGAAGTTCAAAACTTCTCTCCCTTTTCATTATTTTATTTTGGGGAATTTCAAAAACTTTTTCCAAGTTTTCATCGAAGGAATTTTGAAAATAAAAGTTCAGTTTTCACATCTTTCTTTTTCGGGAGAAAGTCGGTACCCTCCACTCATGACAAAAATTGACGGAAAATTTTTGCTTTTGCATCTTCGTTTGCTTGTGTCTGCACAGACACATATATACACACACACACACTCACAAGTCATACACATGTCATGTCACATCAAGTCAAACTTGGTAAAGTTAGTGGTCAAGTCAATCACAGTATGTACGAGTCCATTGGCAAATTTATTTTTGCAGGTCTTATCTACAGCCCACGTCCGGGGACAAACGGACCATTTACAGCCTACGTCCGGGGACAAGCGGACCATCTACAGCCCACGTCCGGGGACAAGCGGACCACCATCATTTCATGGCGCAAAGTTCTAGATACACAGAGACTTGCAATCTCATCATCTTTCGATTTTCCTCAAGCATGGAAAGTATTATCCGGTGGATTTTTCTTCAAGTATAGAAAACCGCCAAATCGGCTTTCCTCAAGCATGGAAGGCATTATCGGTGGAATTCTTCAAGCATAGAATGACACCATATTCATCAGTCGGCTTTCCTCAGGCTTGGAAAGCGTTATCGGTGGATTTTCTTCAAGTATAGAAAACCGCCAAGTCGGCTTTCCTCAAGCTTGGAAAGTGTTATCGGTGGATTTTTCTTCAAGTATAGAAAACCACCAAATTCCTTTGTCGGCTTTCCTCAAGCATGGAAGGCATTATCGGTGGATTTCTTCAAGCATAGAATGACACCAAATTCGTTCGTGGACTTTCCTCAAGCATGGAAAGTATTATCCGGTAGGTTTCTTCAGGCTTAGAAAACTACCAAACTCCTCAGTCGGCTTTCCTCAGGCATGGAAAGCGTTTCAACACGACGTCATCCGGTGGATTCCTTCAAGCATAGGAAGCTACCAAGCTCATTTGCCACCAATACACTGGTGTTAGATAAGCATTCTATCCCTTTACTCTTTTATCTGTGGTATTAACATTTTTCTGCAGGTATCGGCGTATACAGAATGATTTAGGATCCCAGAACGTCTTAAATCATTCTCCGTCCCTATCGGCTACTTTGACTATCGTTTTCGAAACTGACGTTTCTACAAACTCAGTCAAAGTGGGGGCTTCTGTAGACACCTAAAAATGTCTCCCCAAAACCAAACCCGATGATGAACAACCTTTCACCGCCACTATTGGTCGGGTTTAGAATTTAATTCCGAGAGTGCTTAAAAAATCGTATTTTATTAAATTCATATTTTTGAACAGTCCATGGATTAGTCTTGATGTTTGGTAAAAGCATAGTTTTAATTTCATCCCAAACTTATTAATTAATTTTTAGCCCAAGCCCTTTTATTTTATTGTTTTATTATTTATTTTTGGCCCAAACATTTTATTTATTTTTATTTAATTATTTTCTTATTTTAGCCCGAATAATAAAAGTCAGAAAAGGCCCAAAATTATCAATCGGCACTTAAAAAGCCAAAGAAAATTAGGGTTAAAAATGTATTTAGACGGAAAATGGACTGGAAATTCCCGCGCCACGGCAGACTGCCACCGTGTCACGGGAATCCTTCCCGTCTGACGGTGGATCTTCCCGTGACACGGGAGGTATGCCGTGACACGGGACATTCCGTGTCTTTTCCGCGTAAACCCTTAACACGTTTTTTATCTCGTTGTCTGAAAATTTCCCGCATCACGTCAAAAATGTACCGTGTCACGGGAAGATGTACCGTCTGACGGTGGAGCTTCCCGTGTCACGGTACAGTCTGACCGTGTCACGGGATACTTCTTTAGGGTTTTTATCATTTTAGGGTTCCGTGTGCTCCCTCAGCACATTTTCCCTATAAATACCCCCTCATTTCTGATGTACGGGGCACCGAGTAATTCTCTAATTTTATTTTCTCTCTTCTATGCTATTAGCCTAAACACTAGCCTACCCTTTTCAATTCAAAATTCCTTCTTCAAGTACTCAAAGGAGTCCATACTTTACTCGTGGTTCTATCCTTAAGCCAAGGCGTGAAAGGTAGAATTGTTTGAGGGTTTGGCCCCAAATCTACCTTACTTTATTTAATTTAATTTAATTTAATTACTGTTTATTTATTTCATTGAAGTTACTAACTCGTTTATTATTTTGTAGTTGCAAACAAACAGAATCAAAGTAAGGATCATGCACCTTTTATTTTTATTATTCTTCTAACGATTGTATGTTGTTGGAATTGTGATTAAATGGGTTTTAATATTAATGTTATTTTATTATATTTATGATCACCATATTGCATGTTTAAAGGGAATATGTAATTGAAAATCACGACTAATAAGATAATTTGGACAACCGGTTTAGGATCCTTTTTAATCTTATTATTAATTGAAGTGATCACCAATATTTTAGAATTATGTGTACATTAATATTAAACCAATTTAGTTAAATAATAGTTTGGAGCGAATTGAATTATTGTTTGTGTGCCCTTGAGATCACAGGAATGCTTTTCAATATAAGAATCGAGTAGAGGCCAATACGGGCGAATGTGACTCCATGACTCACTTCGTACCATCATCCCCGATCCTCCTTTCGTGGTTCCGAACCATATGGAGTTAGTAATCTCATGGATTATGAATGGGGTGTAACCTTCACGGGTCAATCGTTGTTGCTTATCGTTGTCCCTTATCGTGGTTGCCTTTTATGATCCGTGAACGGTTTACAAGTTCCTTAAAAACTTGTTGGCGGCTCCCTACTTTCCTTGTCCCTAATCGTATATGTCAATTCCCACTTCCTATGAGTGCCAAGCATATTCACCACATGCTTTAATGTAGGATGTAGGCGCACTTCGAGCGACGCTTACACTCATCCACTCATCTTAATTAAATACCGATCACTCAAATCGATAAATAACCAAGAATCCTCCACAGTGGAGTCGCCAAATAGTAGGCGTCGCTCGAAGTGCGCTTACGTTAAAAGCATGTGTGAATATGCTTGGCACTCTTAGGAAGTAGGAATTGACACATACGATTAGGGACAAGGAAAGTAGGGAGCCGCCAATAAGTTTTTAAGGAACTTGTAAACCGTTCACGGATCATTTAAGGCAACCACGAATAAAGGGACAACGATAGGCAACAACGATTGACCCGTGAAGGTTACACCCCATTCATAATCCATGAGATTACTAACTCCATATGGTTCGGAACCACGAAAGGAGGATCGGGGATGATGGTACGAAGTGAGCATTCGCTCGTATTGGCCTCTACTCGATTCTTATAGTGAAAAGTGATTCCTGCGATCTCAAAGGCATACAAACAAAGATTCAATTTGCTCCAAACTATTATTAAGCTAAATTGGTTTAATATTAATGCAACATATTATTCTAAAATATTGTAATCACTTGATTAAACAACAAGATTAAAAAGGAACCTAAACCGGTTGTCCAAATTATCTTATTAGGCGTGATTTTCATTTAAATATTCCCTTTAAACATGCAATATGGTGATCATAATAACAATAGAATAAACATTAATATTGGAAGCAATTCAACAATAAATTGTTAGTCAAATCAAATATAAAATAACCTAATCATGATACTAGCAATATAAAATAAAATAAGAGTAATTAAATTAATTAATTACTTACATTCCGCGCGTTCCTTTAAATTGCTACATCATGAATAAACTGTTAGTAACTTCAATAAAAATATAAATCAAATGGAAATTAAATTAAATAAAAAAGTAGAGTTGATTTGGTCCAAACCCTCAGTTTTTTATACCTTTCACGCCTTGGTTTAAGGACGGAACCACGGGTTTAGTATAGACTCCTTGGAGTGCTTAGGGGAATTATTATGGAAGAATAAGGAGGATAGAATTTAGGTTAAAGAGAGAGAAGAGAATGATTTTTGGTGTAAGGTGAGAGAGAATGATTATTGGTGCCCCGAACTGCAAAAAGGGGGGTCTTATTTATAGGGAAAATGAGCAGAGGGAACACGCGGAACCCTAAAAAGATAAAAACCCTAAAAAATAATACTATGTCACGGCAAAGAGCACCGTGACACGGTGACAGGCACCGTCAGACAGGGGAAGATCCCGTGACACGGGGAAAAACTGAGTGACGCGGGAAATAATTAGGTTACGGGAAGTGAAAACGCGTTTAGGGATTACGCGGAGAAAACACGGAGCAATCTCGTGGCACAGTGCGGTATACCGTGACACGGTGTAAAAAGTACGCGGAAATTACACAGAATTGTCACGGAGAAATTTCCGCATAATTACAAAGATGGGCACCGTGTCACGGGAATAAGCCCCGTGACACGTCAGCTTTTGCCGCGTCGCGGCATTTTTGCTGCTGCGCGATAATTTCAGTTTTTTACCCGTTTTTTAAAATAATCATAACTTTTGATCCGTAACTTGGAATAAGGCATATAATATATCATTGGATAGCTTATTAAGTCTACTTTCCGACCCAATTAAAATCAAGTCAAAATGATATGTAGATTTTGAGATATGGCTGTTTTAGTGGAAGGGTGTCGGTTTTAGGCCGAGTTTAGTGTTTTGCTCATATCTTTTTTGTTATAGCTCGGAATTGGGATTATGATATATGGTTGGAAAGTTTATTTAAAGGCCTATCCAAAAAAATAATAATTTGATCAAAATTTTATAGCCATAAAATCAGTTTCTCTCAGTTTTGCAATGTGGACACGAAAAGTGGAAAATAGGTTATGGTTTAGGGAAATGAGCTAGAAATTGGATTGGTTCATGAAATATATTGGATAGAACATGGATTTAAGCACTCCAAAGATTAAATACTCAACTCGACCAATAATGGCGGTGAAAGGTGTTCATCAACAGGTTTGGTTTTGGGGAGACATTTTTAGGTGTCTACATTAAGTCATGATTTATTGCATTACTAGATTATGCATGTTAGATTTTATTTATGTTGATTTATGATGCGCTAGAGTTCACTAAATAATCACAACATAATAAATCTAGGTCCCAGTAATATTGAGATTGCTTTTCCAATTAAAATCCCGATGAAACCTTTGATATTTATGATGGGTCATGCCAAAGCTGGGTGTCATATTATATCTTAGGGGAGTGGGGGTAAAACAGATTTTTCACTTTTAATTGCTTATGCTCAACAAGGTTACCTAAAGAGTTTAGAACCTTGAAGCAAAGGGAAATAATTAAACATGTGATGATTAATTATTCAACCAAGAGTTACAAGAGTTGTAATCAGTAAAGAGTTTACTCACCTTGAAAATGTAATGGTTGATGGTAGGGCCAAAGTCCGGTCAATTATTGCACAAATAAAGGATCTTGGAATCACTTAAAATTCAATTAGGATCAATTAATTATTGAATAAAGTGCTTTAAAGTTACCAAATGAATGCGTTTATGGTACTTTAATTTTTATTAAACATAATTATTAAACTTTGCCTTATTTTGACATAGATGGGTAGTCGTAACAATGATGACAGTAATTCTTTACCTCCAACAATGAAAACAAGGCTTAACTTTCTCAACTTCAACGATTGGGAAAGCGAACTTAGAAGTGTTCTAAGGAACGGAAATCTTAAATTTCGTTTAGACTTACCAATCGAGGGCAGATTTAGTCCAGGCATGACTCTTGAGAAGCATTTGAGAAATGTTTCAGATTGTGAGAGAATTACGCATATGATGCTATCTTCTATTCCAGAGGATTGGGCTAAAAGATTCATGAACTATGAACCTTATCTCTTATTCAAGTGCTTACGTGATGTTTTCTATGGAATTCTGAATTCCCATGTTGATGGAGAAATGGATGAAAACGTCAAGGAAATCATTAATATGGTTCCCAAGAATGACGACTCCTTGACTGGTAGTATTAGGTTTGAAACCTACAAGATTAATGGCGAGATAATTTCGAGAAAACTCTTGCCAGGCCAGTTAGTACATATTCATGTGGATACGATGGTTGAACTATTTGACCGCATGAGTATGTTAGGGAGACCATATGAAGATCATCAGGTTCATGATATAATTCTGCATTCTCTACATGATGGTTTTGACCTCGAGAAACTTTGTCAAGATGATGAAGATTCTGCAGTCAAATTAGTTGATTTACTCAAGAATCATGCAGAGGATTATCTGAAAGGAGAATAAGCCAGTGCTTGAACAAGGATGTCCTCACTAGGATGAAGTGACAGGTAAGAGTTACCTAACACTCTTGTTATAAACATTTTAACTTTCACTTAGGTATGTGATACCAAGTTGCAGAGCTTAATATAGAGATGTTGCGCAGGAACTGCAAACAAGTGAAGCTAGCAAGGAAATGGAGCTTGAAGGTGCACTAGAAGTATTTGAGTGACCAAAGATAGCTTCATAGTTTTAGATTTTGATTAGTTTATCATGATTTTAGAACAATTTCCAGTTTTGATGAGACAATATTTCGGTTTTCTTGTTTTGAATACTGAATTTAGTTTACTTGGCTTGGACAAGTGTTGACCCATGACCAAGGTAATAAATTGTTTTCATTTTGCTAGATATGAGTTAATTTAACATTGATATAAGTAGATCACAAAAGTAAAATTTAGATGATTCAAAATACACTTACTTATAACAAAGTAAGGTTAAGGTCACATTAACCATTTGCACATCCAAAGTTGTGGATGGACTCTTATTCTTATATGATTATGAATCACTTGAGAATTAGAAGTCATGCTTGATAAGTTAGGATGACCAAGTTTCCTTTTAGTAGAAAGGGTAAAAGAAGCTAAAATGACCTTTTGGAACTCATACATATGATGTATGTAAACCAATAAGTTCAAAACTAGCAAAGGGATTTAACTACTTCATTGCTTTTACTGACGATTTAAGTAAATATATCGATAATTACTTGATGAAGTAAAGCTTGGAAACATTGAAATGTTCAAAATTTCAAAAATGAAATGTAAAATCAGTTTGAGATGAACAAATTATCACCACAATATGATTGTTGTGATAAATATTTTACTCAAAAGGAATGATCATCTAAAGGGGATTGTTGAATTAATCCACAATCCAGAAACATTACAATTAAAGTGTATGTTTATGAAGAATGAATCAAACATTGCTTGCCATTGTTCGATCCAAGATTTAGTGATTTACAAATATCATTTTGAGGATATACATTACAACAACAATTGCGAATATACTAAACAGAAACATAACCAAAGTAGTAGAAAATATGTCATAAGAGTTATGATTTGGAAATGTTCCAAAAGTTATCTTTTCTACAAAAGATTAAGGGTTATGAAATCAATGTAAAATGTTTACAAAGATAACATAATACACCCTAAATCAGAAAAGTAGTTCTTCATGGGTTTTCTCATGGAAACTAAGAGGTATTATTCCTACAATCGCGTAGAAACAAAGTGTTTGTTGCTCGCAATAATGTCTTTATAGAAAGAATGTCTTCCTACAAAGCCAAGTGGGAGTAAAGTTAGATCTTGATGAGATTCAAGAAGAGCAACAAATGGATGTGGATAACACTACATCAGAGACGAATGCGCATGAAATCAGCTAATTTGATAAACCATGTGTCGAAGCAAGCTAATTCCACTAGCGAGGCTTCTATCGTCCCACTAGAATGAAAGGCTTCAAAGAGTAGAAGAGAATAATTCTATTGTCGCTCATACCTATCGTAGGTTACTTAGGATCAAAACAAACAGTTTGTTGAAATTCTGAGAAAAGGTGGATTCTAAAATTTTCTTATTAGAACGGTTAGAATCCTTGGCCTACAAGCAAGCTTTGGATAAGTGCCAACTCAGGAAATGGCTTAAAGCCATGAAATCCAGTATGGACTCCATGTTTGTAAAGATGTGTTAGTCCATAATAGTCTTATAAATAGGGTCAAACCTATTAGTTGGGTAAGCCTATTCGGATTATTCTAGT